>NW_027186373.1:1194460-1207352 GCF_028583685.1 Petaurus breviceps papuanus | reverse complement strand
TAAATGAATGGGTGTTTGGATGGGGGGATGGATGGAGGGAGGGAGGGATGGGGTGTTGGATAGATGTATTCCAGGGAGGGGTTCTGCAGTGACTAAGGCATCAGAACCAGAGAGCATTATGTTAGTCACTTAAAATGGGGGTGATAGAAACAGAAGGAGATTCTCTATTTGGGGAGATGCAGGCCCCAGACCTCCATTTCACATGTCAGGTCTTTCCTATCTGCAGAGCAAGCACTGTGCTTCATGGTGTCTCATCCAGTCTTCTTTCCTTAGAGGCAGCTGGGTGGTACAGTGAGTCAGAAGTCAGGAAGACCCGAGCACAAATCCAGCCTGAGACAATTATTAGCTGTGTGATCCTGGACAAGTCACTTGACCTCTGCCTCTGCCTATTGTGGGGATCATCATAACCCCTCCCTCCCTCCCACTGCAGTCTAAAATAGCTCCAGTGGGAAGCCCTCCAGGTGCAGAAGACACCCATCTGATGAGAGAGATTGTTCTCCTAACCTTGAGCCCCAGGTCACTGGCCAGCCTCCAAGAAGAAACCTGTCCTCACTCAAAGGAATTTGGCCTGACTGTCCATACAGGAAAGGGCCAGGAGATGAAAAGTGTCCAAAGCCAAGATTTCCACTTGCATTTGGAGGAATGCTCAGAGTCTCCGAAGGCTTCTGTGCCAGAGCACCCCTCCCCACCTGCTTTGGCTTAGAGACCCCTTCCCAGCATTCTGGATTTTAAATGCATGAGCCACAATGACAGACTATAGAAGAAGCTGATTACACTGAAATACAGTCTGTCTCTCACTCTCTACAGATGCATGAGTTGGGTTGGGTTGAACAAGAGGAGAAGGGGCCCCAAGCTCTTGATCCAAGGTTTGGTCCTTCCCCACCTAAGACCGGCTCCACTAAACACACATAGAGAATAGCCAAGAACGCCATTGATCCAAATCAGCCCCACAGATGGGAGAAGGCTCCTCGCAGGGTCTCCCCCAGACTAGAGGGAAGGAGCTCTTCCACTGGGAGTGAGATGGCTCAGCTCAGCCCAGAGGGGCTTGGGCCTCTGCCCAGGTGAGAGTCCCTGAGGCTCTAGAGTAACAAGCTGGACAGGGTCACAATGCAGACTTCTGGCTCCTCTCATGGTGACTTCTTCCCAGACATTGGCCTCATCCATCGTCCCTCAAAGCTGGAAACCAAATTGTCCAAGGTGACTGATGCTCTGAGACTTGAAGTTTGGCCAGTGAACTGAGCCCTCATCTCTCTCCAGCCCTGCCCTGCCCTCATGCAGGCTGGGACCTTTATCTCCACCAATAAGGAGAGAGTCCCTTGGAATAGGCTGGTGACATTCCTCCCCAGTGCTGAAACTCCTGGCAGTCCCTGGCAAAGATCAGTGGGCCATATCTGTTTGAAACAAGGATGATTTTCTTGGTGTCCCTCCTTTGGACAAGCTTCAGTGGAAATGAAATAAAACCGAGGTTCCTTAGCAGCACATAGAATAATAACAACAGCTGGAGCTAACATTCACATGCAGTGCCTTCTGGGTCCCAGGCCCTGTGCTAAGTGCACAATTATTGTCTCATCTGGCCCTCACAATAGCCCTGGCAGGCAGGAGCTGTCATCATCCCCATTTTCCAGATGGAAAAGAAGACAAAGACTGATTAAGTGGCCCAAGGCTCCCCAGCTAGTGAGAGTCTGAAGCTGGATTTGAACTCGGGTCTTTCTGACTCCAGGCCCTGCTGTGGCCCTAAGCAGTCCTTGGATGGACTAGCCCGCACCTGACTGGCTACCTTGTAAGTCCCTGGAATGGTAAAAGCAGTCTTACCTTGGTCTTGTTCCAACAGAGGACTCTGTCATCCACTACGTAAGCCCAAGCCTGAGAAGCTGGGGCTGCCCAGCAGACACCCCAGGGCGCTTCTCCCCATGGCATCAGGCGTTCAGGACCTGGCAGTCAGCTCCCATCTGCATCTTTCCTTTTTCCTAGGGCACCAGGGCTGCTGGCTGCTGTGAGGCTGCTGCCTTTAGCAGCGTTCCCATCTCTGAAAGGCTCCCCCAGCTCATCCCTGGAGAGCACCACTGGCCTCTTGCTGAGTTCAGCCTCACCCTGGCAGTGCTGGGAAGTCCTCATGGTCCGATCCCTCAGGATCCTGCACAGACTCTGAATAGCTGGAGATCCTGCAGCAGAGGCTCTCGGAGGAGCCCCTCACCCGTGCCTCCTGTGAGCCTCTTCCCCCCGCCAGCCCCTTACCCGTGCCCTCTTGTAAGTCTCTGCCCCCCTGGAGCCCCTCGCCCGTGCCCTCCTGTCAGCCTCTGTCCACCCCCGCCCCCCCACCCCGAGCCCCGAGCCCGTGCCCTCCTGTAAGTCTCTACCCCCCTGGAGCCCCTTGCCCGTGCCCTCCTGTAAGTCTCTGCCCCCCTGGAGCCCCTCGCCCATACCCTCCTGTAAGCCTCTGTCCTCTCATGAGCCTCTGCACTGTCTGTATGCACTGTCACGAGGTGTGGGCATGGCTACTAGCTTGTCCCCAGCAACACCCTACTGGAATGTGGAAAAGTCTAGACCTGGTGCTGGTCAGTGCCATCACTCCAGCTGGTGAGCCACTGTCCAACTTCTTCCTTGGGAAAGGACAGTCCCCAAGGACGCATGGTCTCGATCACAAAGGCCCCGTTGTCCTTGGTTTTGAGCCATCGTAAGAAAGGCTGGGAGGTGATGGTGCCCAGAGTGGCCCTTCCAGCATGGTAGGGTGGCCCATGGCCTGTTTCTACTGTCTGAGTCCACATGCAGCATACCCACAGGGTGCAGCCCCTGCTCTGGCCCTGCTCCAGTTGCCTAAAGCTGCATCAGAAGATTTTAACTTCTGCATGACCAGGGAAGGCTGCCTTGTCTTGGCAGTATGCCATCTAAGCCGCAATTATAACAAAGGTAACCTGATGGAGGTGGTCTTGTGTCAGGCCTTGGAGTTCTCTCTTCCCTCAGTCCTCAGCCTCTCCAAAGACATCAAGATTGGGTAGGATGTCTCCACATCTCCTTGCCCCCGTGTGGGAGTAGCCTCTGGATTATCAAAGTCACCTGGGACCCCTGGCAAGCAGGGGTCCCTGTGTCTGCAAGGCTCTGATGTGCTCAGTGCAAAGGTCACAGCCCAAGCCAGGTCAGTCTGCCGTGGAATGTCTCCTGCATTCTCAGGGGCCACAGCCCTGTCCCTATCGGTCTAGGAGCAGAAACTCAGGCAATTTTTTTTCTTCTTGCTGCACAGTATTAGAGACAAAATTAGAGTAGCGGTCTTCTGATCCACCAAACATCTGAGCTAAAGTCTGTCTGGATCCACTCTTGCTGAGTGTCCCCAGGAGGGTGTCCACAGCCAGCTACCTCAGGCTCAAAGCCAGACTGCTCCTTTGTGACTGGGGGTGGGTTCCTGTCGGTCCTAAGCAAGACTCCCAGGACTGTACCTCAGGAGGACCGGTTCACATCCAGAGAAAATGCCCACTGGGGGGTCTCTGGCCTCAGGGTGAGGCCTCCACCTCCTCCCAGAGAGCAAAATTGTGACCTCAGGTGGTGTCTCTGATTAGAGGGGCCCCTGCCTCTGGGAGCAGCTTCTCCTTCTCAGAGGATGGACAAGTCTGACCCACTTTCTGCTGTTCACTCCTCAGGTTTACCCCCATGGTCACAGTCCTCAGGCAGCATAGATAAAGGCCCTTCTATTTCTCTGTCCACATGCTTTCCAAATGCAAAAGCAAGAGAGCCCCTCAAGTATGGGAGCCCTCAACCATACGATTCTAGCGATCGCTCTGTGCGCCCTGTGTGGACATACAAATATCAAGACCGTATTGCAGTAACTGTGATTCTAATACCACAGCACTGCAAGACAGGAACGCAAATCATTATGGGAACATCTCCTCCTTAGACTGTGTCACAAAGTGAAAGCGTGGAGGGAAAAACCCGGATTTTCTACAGGTTCAGGATTAAAAAAAATATCCTGAACCAAGACTGGGAGTTTCTAAGAAGACTTCATAGAGAAAATCACATCAGTGACAGACAAGTAAGTTTTGTCATTTTTAAACATAGAACAATATCCACAAAGGTCACACAGGCCTGGTCAGACAGATTCATTAGCTCATGCTTCCTTCCTTCAATGAAGTTAGAATGAAATCATAGCCCTATACATCCCCTCCGGAAGCTGACTGAGTGAAGCAGACCCTGCAGGTAGACTGAGTCAGGTGACAAACTACCCAAGAGTGTTGAGAGAAGGCCCACTGGGCTGACTCAGAGGAAGACACCCACATGTCCTGAAGACAACCAAAAGCCGTCAAGGCAGGGAGATTTGTCCACAAGTAAAATCTTTTTTTTTTGGGGGGGGGGGTGTTAAAGATGCTATATGCCCTCCTTTTCATTCGATTGCTAATCTCAGGAAGGTCAAGTCTTCCCTCAATACCAACATTCCATAAATCAGCTTGATTTTGTTCTGGTGCCAAGCAAGGTTAATATTAACAGGAAACAGGTCTCAGTAGTTGGACAATATTGAGGAGAAACAGCATAATGAAAATTAAATTTAAATTTAAACAAAAGGATCATCACAAAGGCATGAAAAAATAACAATGATTTTTTTCATATATCACCATCTAGCAAGCAATTACCCATTTGGTAGCTAGCATTCAGACTTCTAAGAAATTCGCTATTCTCAATTGGACCAGAGCAGGATGCAGCCAAGCCAGGATCGGCTTGTCATATCTCCACAAAACCCTGAAAGGAAGAAAAAAAATTGTGATTAAAAAAAATTCTTTAAATGAAAGCCAAAGTGTTCCCAGAATAAGACAAGACCTCCTTCAGAAATAAAACTGGCTGTGGGGAAAGGTCAAAAACTTTCTTCCCTCCCCCTCAGTTTGCTGGCCTGAGGCAAGGCCCATTAAAGGCCCTAAGAATTCACCACCTCCAAAGTCCTTCTGGAAGAAAAGGTTCTTGAATTTTGTAAGCTTACAAAGACAAAGGGCAAACTTGGCAGCAATCTTTTTTTTTTTTTAAAGCTTTTGGAAATTCCATTCTAAGGTGCTCACCTTCTTTTCAAAACTAAGAGGTTGAAGAGTCTTTGACTAGATTGGGTCCCTGAGGGCAGGGACTGTCTTTCTCAGTCCTTAATAAATGCTAGTTAACTCTTACAAATTTTTTTTTTTTTGGTGGTGGAGAAAATAGCTGTCCCATTTTGTACTTGAAGAACCTCTCTCGAAAAAATCCTTTGGGGACGTCTAGGTGGCAAGGTGAACAGAGCACAGGCCTTGGAGTCTGGAGGTCCTGAGTTCAAATTCAACCTCAGACACTTAACACAAAAACTAGCTCTTAGGCAAGTCACTTAACCCCAATCTCCTTCCAAAAAGCAAAAAGAGAAAAGATCCTCTAATATTTATTGTTTCGGTGATCTTATCAATTTGGAAGTCCCTTCCAACCAGGCAGACCTGAACCCTTTCTGTCTTGCCTGGGCACCTCTCTCTAAACCCTCCAGAAGCTCCCTAAAGTGCTGGAGACCTTTGTCACCTCTTCCCTCCATATCCTACATTGTTTTTTTTCTTTTGCTTTTTGGAGGGCAATTGGGGTTAAGTGACTTGCCCAAAGTCACAAGGCTAGTTTTGTGTGTGTGTGTGTGTGTGTGTGTGAGTTGTGTCTGAGGCTGGATTTGAACTCAGGTCCTCCTGACTCCAGGGCTGGGGCTCTATTCACTGCACCTCCTAGCTGCCCCCTATATCCTTCATTCTGTAAGGACCATGATTTGCAGTTCACCACCTGCATGTGTCCATGTACTTCTCCATTGTCCACTGTGTCAGCATTTTAAATTCTTCAGAAGAGCCTGACCTTTTTCTGATACAATGCCGATATTCAAACATTACCCCTTCTCTTTCATGAAATGAACTATGCCAAGGTTCTCAGGAAGATTTTCCTGGAGGGAGAAAAATTAATCCTTCTCCAAATGAATCCAGGTGGCTGAAGAGAATTCTGGGTAGGATGATGAAGGGAAAGGCAGAGATGCCAGAAAACACCTGAAAGTAGCCCCAGGAAAGGCAGTGATAGAGAAAGTCCCCTATCTGATCCAGAGCCAGAGCAACACAGACAGACACAGACAGACAGACAGATGGAGCGAAGGAGAGAGAGAGTGAGGAAAGGAGGGGGGAGAGGGGGAGGGAGACAGAGGAGGGGAGGGGGGGTGAGAGGGAGAGACAGAGAGAGAGGGAGGTGAGTCTGGGAAGCCAGTGTCAGCCTCTATAAATGGCTCTGATGCAGAGGGTTGCTAGGAACCCTGAAATGTCAGGGTACAGGGCAGCATCTGCCTGGGAAGAATTCACATACTCAAACTTTCTTCCAGTCAAATGACAAGGTTTATTGTAATTCAAATAGGAGTAGGCAGGGCTCCTAGTGAAACTTCCACTTAATGGGGGTGAAGCTGATACTCATATAGGAAAAGGATGGTGAAAGGGTCTGGATGGGATTAAGGAGGGGTAAGGAGTCTGGGGTGGGCCCAGCACTGCAAGTGAAAGGTGTCAGATAAACTCATTAGGTGATCTAAGTGGGCTTGGGTGGGTAAATTCTGGGAATGGGTTGCTTTCAAAGACATGGTCTTTTCCTTTTTGGGGTCAAGATGCCATCACCCTATCAGCTCCAGCTCCAAACATTGTGCACCTGACCCTGGCAACTCAGAAAACAAGCAGGCAAAAACTCACTCCCCAAGAGAGAAGGACCAAAGGACATCTCTGAAAGAACTGCAGGAGGCACATGGGCACCAAGGCAAGAGGCCTGAGCTGCCGTGACAGGGGATGGGATCCTCAGTCCCCCCAGTGGGCCAGCAGCAGATACTGAGGCTGGGGCAGGGGCCTAACACCAGCCACCATGCAGATTATTTGGCCACTTCTTTTTTTTTTTTTTTTATTGGGAGGGGGAATCAAGGCTCACACAGCTAGTAAGTGTCTTAGGACAAATTTGATCTCAGGTCCTCCTGACTCCAGGACTGGGGTTCTATGCACTGTGCCACCTAGTTGCCCCACACCCCAGGAAGACTGGCAGCAGCATCAAGACTCCAGAGAAGATGGCACTCAACAAGGTCTACCCAACCCCACCCTAAATATGAGTCAACAAAAGAATAAACCCCAGCACAATTAAGAAACATTCTGGTTAAGAGAAGCCCCAAATGTAAACACACAAGATGAGATGAAGGCCACCAGTACAAGCAGAGTTTCAGAAACAAAAAAGTGGCTTGGTTACAAGTACCATCAGAGCAGGTGAAAGAAATGAAGTGAGAGGAAAAAGCGAAATTAGGAATGATTGAAAATTAAATACTACACTCTGTTAAGCACTGGGGATGCCAAAAGAGGCAAAAGCCTGTCCCTGCCCTCCAGGGGCTCACCTTCTCAAGGTGGAGAGGACTCCTGGAAAAGTCATTCAGTCCGTCAATACATCTTTCTTAAAGGGCCTGGCTCTGTGCAAGGGGCTCCCAGTCTCCTATCAGTCAGATGGAAAGGTCCCTTGGTCCTTAGAGGGAGGTGCCAAGGCAGATGATGATGGCTCTTCTCTAGCATGATTTCCATTCATAAAAACACAGCTGTTTCTGACATTGAACCATGTGATGGTGCCCATGACTTTGGAGACTCTGCTGGGTGAAAGCAGGTGCAGACTATGGCTCCCAGAGATACTGGGTATCACTACAACATGCTTCCCACGAAGTGCTGCAGAGGACAGGCTGGAAGCTGGGCTGGTGGAGGCTTCAGGCTGTTGTGCCTTCCTGTCTTGGGACTCCATGCCTTTTCCACAAAGCTTGGTCCTTTGAATGATGACTTTAAAAATAAAACAAACCGAATCCAATTATTCCAACAGGAAATATTAGGGGAAAAAAGTCAAAAGATTGAAATTTACAAGAAAATATAAAGTATTTCATATTTTTTAAAAAGGCCCCTCAAAACAGGTTGAAAAGAGATAAAGAATCATCAAGGTCATGTGAGTAACAGGATTCCCATGGCTGTTACATAAACACAGCATGGAAATAATAACTGTGTAAAGAAAAAATGCTAATGATGAAACAGCATACCAAAATTCCTAGTAGTCCTTACAGGAAAAATCAGATCCTTTCAAACATATATTGCAAAATAAGAGAAAAAGAGGACAAATGATCTAAATGTACATTTTTTTTAAATTAGAAAGCCAACAAATAATTTAATGAAAAATCATCACAAAGAGGAGATAATAAAAATTAGAGGGGAAGTAAATTGGAAACAACCATAGAAATAATCAGTAAAAGTAAAAGTGGTTTCTGTGATGGAAAAAAAAAAAGTCATAAAATTGACACATCCTAGGCCAAACTTTTTATTTTTTGCTTTTTGGAGGACAATTGCGGTTAAGTGACTTGCCCAAGGTCACATGAAAGAAGAGAACAGAAAATCAAGTCAATAAGATAGCAAATGAGCAAGGTGAAATCACAGCAAAATCAAAAGAAATAAAAATAATAATCAGAACTTCATGCAGTTCTATGCTAACAAAACTAAGAACACAGAAGAAATAGGGAATAATTTCAAAAACATAAAATACCCAAGCTATCAAAAGACCAGAGAGAGACCTTGAATAACTCAATTTCAGAAAAGGAAACAGAGCTAGATGTAGAGGAAATATTTAAGGAGGGGAGGACTCCTGGTCCTGATAAGACCAGGAAGATTTTAATTGGCAAATTCTCCAAAATGGAGAAAGAAAGTGCCCTACCAGAATCTTTTTTTTTTTTTGTTTGCTACAAATATAGTCCTAATACTTAAGCCAGGGAAGGATAAAGCACAAAAGGAAAACTGTAAACCTACACCATTAGTGAATATTGATTCAATAATTCTAAACAAAATCCTAACATACTACAGCAATTTATCCAAGAAATCATTCATTATGACCACATAGGATTTATACCAGGGACAAGAATGGCTCAAAATTAGGAAAACAACTAATATTATTAATTATATTAATAACAATCAACATCCCAAACCACATGAGTATCTCAATAAATGCTAAAAAAAGGCCTTTGATTAAGTTCCTCACTCATTTATGCCAAAAACCCTTCAAAGTATGGGTATGGGAGGACCTTCTTTAACATCATAAGGGCAAGCATCATACACTGGGGATACTCTAGAGCCTTTTGAAATAAATACAGGAATTAGGCCAAAATGCCCACTTTTCCCACTATGATTTATTATGAGTCTGGAATTGTGCTCAGCAGCAATGAGACAAGAAGAATAACTAGAATAAATACAAGTAAGGAGGCAATAAAACTATCTCTATGTGTTGATGATGTGATGGCTTACTTGGAAAATCCTAAGGAATCAGTAAAGACCCCAAGGAAAACAACTAAAAGCTTTGGCAAAGGTGTAGACTACAAAACAAACCCCTCAAAATCAAGAGAATTTTTATAAAATGATAACAAAACACAAGAAACAATAATGGAAGAAGAAACCCCATTCCAAGTAATGACAAAATGCACGAACTATCTGGAAATCAGCCTTCTAAAGTACACCAAAGACTCCTCTAGATTCAATTACAAAATACTCCCCCCCCCCCCTTTCTGGAGAGGGAAAGGTAGGGCAATTGGAGTTAAGTGACTTGCCCAAGATCACATGGCTAGGTTATTTTGTGTTAAGTGTCTGAGGTCGGATCTGAACTCAGGTCCTCCTGACTCCAGGGCTTGTGCTCTATTCATTGCCCCACCTGGCCACCCCTTACAAAGTGCTCTTAAGAAACAAATAACCATCTAAAAAAGTGGAGGACTCTTCAATGTCCATGGCTATGTCATACCAATGTAATAAAAATGACAGTACCACCAATTAGCAAGGGATGCTTTATAAAGCTCAACAAGATTACAACAATAACAACAAAAATCACTAGGAAAAAAAATAAGGTGAAATGAAGGAAGAAAGAGGAGAACTGTATAAAGTGCAGTCCTCAAAGCCCCCTGGTCTTGGTTAAAGACTAGAGGGAGATCAATGGGGCAGAACTGGAATAATGGAACACAATAATCCAGTGTTTGATGAGGTGGAAATCCTAAGGGGTCTGGAGGAAACTTATTTGAAGAGAACTGCTGGGAAAAGTGGAAAGCAGCCTGGCAGAAAGCTTGGACTGACTCCTTGTACCAATTCTTGGACTGTGGCCTGGGGTTCCTAAACCAGCAGGCCGAGCTTCCTGAATGGTGCTGGACACTGAGTTTGAGAGAGAAACAAGAAGAGGTGACGCCCTGCCAGGGCCACCGCTGACCCAAGGGTGAGATTGAGAGAGGGTAGGGAAGTCTCAGATTCCCTTAGGGGCTCACACCCATTATATGCCAGAAACTGTGCTTGGCGCCTAGGTATACAAAGAAAGTCACAAAGAGGCTCAGGGCAACTGGACACTTCAGTTCAGTGGATAGAACACCCACCCTGCAGGCAGGAGGACCTGTGTTCAAATGTGGTTTCAGACCCTAATTAGCTGTGTGACCCTGGGCAAGTCATTTCACTCTTGATTGCCTTTTTTAAAAAAAAAAAAAGGCTTATGAGGTCCCAGTGCCTGGACAGATTGTAAACCCAAAGATGTTTTGGGAGGACTGGAGCCCTTCTGCTTGGGGACTTTCCAGGAAGCACATGTCCTAGGCTCAGGTTAGCACATAAAACCAGGAGCATCTCAGCAGAGTTCAGAGGAAGGTGTGTGGCAGCCCTGAGGGGGCCAGGATCCTCCAGCAGATGCCTCCAGGGGCTCCTGGGCAGTGTGGTGTGCATGCTGTGTGGGGAAGGGGGAAGGGGGGGGCAGGTCCAGAGCTTAACACAGGGCCTGGCACACAGGAGGGACTTCTTCCATGTTTCTTGGCAGATTGCTACAGCTGTCTGGGCCGGTGGCTTTTTATTCTATGGGGCTGGGTGCTCATGAGGCTGCACAGAAGCTTGGGGGTCTCTCCCAGGTCCCTCTGGGGGCCGCATGGGCACCAAGAGGCAGACCAAAAGAGACAGAAAGATAAGAAGAGCTGCAACAGGTGGCTGGGGAGAGGGGAAGATTGGGACAAGACCCTGGGGAGGCAGGATGGGGGCTCCCAGCTGGAGTCTTTGGTTCGCTAGCTGAGTGACCTAGGTCAAGTCACTGCCTGGGCAGGCCTTAGTGTTGCAGAATCTAACATCGATAAGTCCACTTTACATTATTAATTGAGAATTGTATCTGATCACTAGAATCAGCACTTACAGATTTGATTTAGATTTAATTACTTAAGCTTTAGGAGCAGAGTTTGTAAGCCCTCTTTTCAATCTGGAAAAGAAAGGGGAGCAGGGGGCACCCACAGACCTAGTTGGGACCACCCCAGTGTAGGGAGTGCCTGACCACAAAGACCCAGTGCTGTGCTTTTGTTGACCGTGGGGGGCTGTGAATCACCCTGGTTACAGGATGCTTGCCTACCACAAGACTTTCTGGGGATGCCAGGCGACTCTGGGTCGTTCCCCTTGCCATGGGTGCTGGAAACCCCTTGCTGACTGAACTGCAACACCTCCCCCCTTCCCTAGAGACCAATCATCGTCTGTAGCCAATCATACAAAAAGCCTCTCTGACTACCAGCTGGGTCCCTGGCTACTGAGGGGCCTTACACCCCATTTCTTGGCATTTGCTCGTATTGCTAATAAATTGGTCACGCTCAGGATTCTCTTTGTGCCTCTGGTTTTCTTTATGGAAGACTTGATGCCACGGTTTCTTCCTCTGTATGTAACTTCTGGTCCCGTCACACAGCACACAGCTCTGGGTTATTCAAATGTCCCCACCCTGGAAACAGGAAAATTTGTTTCATGATCTGGCAAAAAAAAGGGAGAAAGATCCCCCGCGAGCCTTGGACCTAGCAATACCTCTAGCATTAACTTAACCTGATGCAAAAACGGCCCGGGAAGATGAGATCCGTCCTGCATTAACCCATCAGCTCTGCAGACTCCAGGCTCCCAAAGGGCTTTGGAGAAGCCCCTGAAAAAGAGCCCAGCCCTGGCCCGCTTGTCTCTGAGGGGTCCTGCTCTGTCCCATTTCTCTTTTTCAGCACTAGCTCCCCCCCCCCCCCCCCAATGGCCCCCCAGAATGTCAGGCTTTACTTGCAAGCAGGTTGAGTCTGTGTCTATGGGTGTGTGCCGGGGGTCCCTTAGCAGACGGAGGCCATTGGACATCACAGGGCAAGATGGCTCATGCCTCTGATGGTGGAGGAAAATGGAAGCCCTCGGCCCAATTCTTGGCCGCAGAGGGAGTCCCTCAGGGGCTTGGCCTCGCTTTGGCAGCTCTGACAGGAGACACCCAGACATCCCCCCGCCTGGCTAGCCCAGCCCTGGTGTCTTCACTAGCTTTGTAAAATCACAGCAGTGGCTTCAGAGCTGGGGGAGGGCCGAGACCCCAGACAGACAGCCCCTTGCACTTGGGTGCCCAGGCATGGGGATGGAAGTGACTGTGCCAAAGGGAATGGGGCTCTTTACTCAGGCCCCTAGAATAGCCAAAGAGGGGGGACGGGGACAGGATGGGGGGGGCAGAGCTAGGGGAGGGGTCCCCGGGCACGTGGCGGGGGCGCAGCGCTTCCCGGGGGTGACGCGGGGCTCAGCTTCCTCCTCTGGGCAATGGGCACAGGGAGGCGGAGGCCGGCCGCGTTCTAACGCAGCCTCCCCCGGGCAGCGCCCCGCCCCCCCCGTCCGTAGGCCACGGAACCAGCCCCTCCTCCCCTCGCCACGCCCACGTGGCCCGGCTGGTGCGCATGAGCATAGATGGGGGGGGGGCCGGGATGGAGGGGGGGGAGGCCAAGAGCGAAGCATCCTAGAGCTCCGGCCCCGAAATGGAAGCGCCTGCGCCTGCGCCCCTTCTGGACGGCGTCGGCCTAGCGTCCCGAGCACTCCCTCAGTTCCCGCTCTGGAGTTCCCGGGCCGGCCCCCCCCCC
>NW_027186373.1:1193314-1194060 GCF_028583685.1 Petaurus breviceps papuanus | reverse complement strand
CCCCCCCCCCCCGCAAGCGCCTTTCTTCTGCCTCCCGGGCCCCGGTCCCGCCCCCGTGCGGAACGTAGTGGCGTCAGGGCGTCGCAGCGCGCGGGGGGGCCCGAAGCGAGACGGTTGGCGGGCGGCGCGGTGACGTCGGTTATTTAGCCCCGCCCCCTCGGCGTGCGCTCTCTTTTGCCCCTCCTCCGGCTCCTGGTCCTGCTCTAGCGTCTGCTCTTCTCGCTCCTCCCGCTCTCACTCGTGCTTCTGCTCCCCTTGGCCTCGGCGCGGCCCGGCCGCGGTCCCCTCGCCTGCGTCAGGCACCGCAGCAGCCCAGCCCAGCGGCCGCGTTCTTCCCTTCGGCCGTCCGCGAGCCCCGAGGCGGCGCGTGGTGCGGGCCTGGGCCGTTGGTCAGCGGAGCCGAGCGGCGGCGGCGGCGGCGGCGGCGGCAGCGGCGGCGGCGGCGCGCTCCGCTGTGCGCCTGCGCGAGGCGGGAGCGCCGGCCCCTCCCCCTCCTGCTCTTGGGCGGCGCGCGTCCCGACGCGCACGCGCAGAGGCCAGTGACCGAGGCCGCGCCTGTGCCCGCGCACCAGCGATCCCCTACGGCCTCGGCCTCTGCTTCGGCGGCGGCGGCGTCGGGAGCGCGAGCGGAGCCGCGTGAGGCCCGGGCCCAGCCCCGGCAGAGAGCGCGCCAGCAGCGCGGGATGGCAGCGTCGGTGGCGGCGGGCGCGGGCAGCCCTGGCTCCGGGGACGGGCCCGCGGGCGCC
>NW_027186373.1:1192840-1193214 GCF_028583685.1 Petaurus breviceps papuanus | reverse complement strand
CCCTCGGGCCCGGCCGCCGCCTCGGCCTCGGGCGCCGCGGGCCCGGCCGCCGCCTCGGCCTCGGCCTCCGGCGCCGCGTCGGCGGGCGGGGGCGGGCCGAGCGAAGCGGCCGAACTGCTGGAGCACTGCGGCGTGTGCCGGGAGCGCCTGCGGCCCGAGCGGGAGCCGCGCTTGCTGCCCTGCCTGCACTCCGTGTGCGGTCAGTGCCTGCTGCTCGGGCCCGCCTCCGCGCCGGGCGGCGCCACCGGCACGGCCACCGGGCCTGCCGCCGCCAACAACGGGGGCGACGGCGCGGGTGAGCGGGCCGGGCGGGGGAGGGGCGCCGCGTGCGGCCCGGGCCCTTTGTTCGGGCCTGCGGCGGGAGGGGGGCGGGG
>NW_027186373.1:1181534-1192740 GCF_028583685.1 Petaurus breviceps papuanus | reverse complement strand
GGGGCGGGCCAGGAGAAAAGCAGCAGCTCAGATGCTTTCCCCCCTCCCCCCCGCCAGCCAGAGGAGCCACGCCCCCTTACCCCCCCCCCCAGCCAGAGGAGCCACGCCCCTTCCCCAGTCAGGCCAGCTTTGGTTCTCTGCTCTCCTCAGCCGGGGAAAGTGGGCTCCAGTCTGGCCGGTGGGCCAGGGGCTAGCTGGGAGCTTTGGTGCTCCTCCCCCAGCCCGAGGGGCCACGCCCCCTCCCCTGCCAGCTGTACCCCTCCTCCAGCCAGGTGAGCCTCGGTGCTCTTCCCCCTTTCTCCAACACGCCACGCCCACCCCGTCAGCTAGCCCCTGCATTCCTGCCCTCTCCCCCCAGCCTTGGTACTGGGGGGAGGGTGGGGCAGCCGGATGAGCCTCGGGTGCTCCCCCTTCACCAAACATCCAGCAGATCTGGGCATGCCCCTCCCCAAGCTATTTGTCCTTTGTCCATAATCTCTCTCTGGTGGGCCCACCTTGAATTAGAAAGTCAGGTTGTTTTTGGCGTGCCCCCAAGAGGGGTCCAGGGAATCAGTTCTCTGGTCTCCCTTGCTTCCTGGGCCCCGAGGAGCCGGGCTGCTCCCAAGGTCACGGGCCTGGCCCGGCAGAGGGGGTGTCTGTGCCCTCCCGCCCCAGGGCAGCCGCTTCTTATATGCAGACGATGCGATGCCCTTTGTCGCCCACAGTGCTGCACCAGCTGCGAGGACAACGCCCCTGCCACCAGCTACTGCGTGGAGTGCTCAGAGCCCCTGTGTGAAACTTGCGTGGAGGCCCATCAACGAGTCAAGTACACCAAGGACCACACTGTGCGATCCACTGGTGCGTGTGGGAGGGGGAGAGCAAGGGTTCCCCGGGCTGGCTCTAGGGAAGGGAGGAACGTGTTCCCTCGGCCTCTGTGGAGGCTGGCCTTGAATACTCAGGGATGGAGGGTGACTGGGGTCAGGAAGAAGGGAGGAAGACCCAGGGGTCCTTAGGGGCAAGGATGGGGGCCGGCTGGAAGAGGCTAACCCTAAAAGTGCATGTCTGCAGGCCCCGCCAAGTCCCGTGATGGGGAGCGCACTGTTTACTGCTCAGTCCACAAGCATGAGCCCCTGGTCCTATTCTGTGAGAGCTGTGACACCCTCACCTGCCGGGACTGCCAGCTCAGTGCCCACAAGGACCATCCGTGAGTGGGGATGGACCCGCAGGGCCCATGGGGTGGGAATGTGGCTTCCTGTTGGTCTGGGCTGTCCTTGGGACTGGTCTCCCCAGCTGAAGCTCTGCTTTGCCATGCCCTGGTTGTGTTAGGCTCAAACCCGTTGTTGCCCATTGATTCGCCACCCTGGGTGGTTTCTGCCACAGCTGGAGGGAGCAGTACAAAGCTTTTGTGTGTTCTCCAAGGTGCTATGTAATAGCTGAGAGGGCTCCAACCCGTTTTAGAGATGAGGCAACTGGGGCTGCAGAGAAGGGCTGACCATGGGTCATGGTGGGCTGGCTTCCCCTAACTCTGTCTTGGCAGATACCAGTTCCTCGAGGATGCTGTGAGAAACCAGAGGAAACTCCTGGCCTCCCTGGTGAAGCGCTTGGGGGACAAGCATGCCACCCTTCAGAAGAACACCAAGGAAGTGCGCACCTCGTGAGTCCAGGGCAGCTGGGGCTGGGGCTGCTTGCGCAGTGGCTGCTCTGGCCAGTCTCCTGAAGCCCCTCCCTTTCCCCCAGGATTCGCCAGGTGACAGACGTGCAGAAGCGAGTGCAGGTGGATGTGAAGATGGCCATCCTGCAGATCATGAAAGAGCTGAATAAGCGTGGCCGTGTGCTGGTCAACGACGCCCAGAAGGTAACAGAGGGACAGCAGGAGCGCCTGGAGCGCCAGCACTGGACCATGACCAAGATCCAGAGGCACCAGGAGCACATCCTGCGCTTTGCTTCCTGGGCCTTGGAAAGTGATAACAACACGGCCCTGCTGCTGTCCAAGAAGCTGGTGAGGGGGCCTGGTGGCAGGGGTGGGGGCCTGGTGGCAGAGGGGGAGGGGTCTGGGGCCTGCCCTCACTTAGGCCTGGGGCCCCCAGATTTACTTTCAGCTGCACCGTGCCCTCAAGATGATTGTGGACCCTGTGGAACCTCAGGGGGACATGAAATTCCAGTGGGACCTCAACGCTTGGACCAAAAGCGCCGAGGCCTTCGGTGGGTGCTGGTTTGTGTTGGGCCAGGGTGGGAGCTCGCTCAGGCCTTCTTAGTTTGGTTTTGTGTAAAGACACATGGGCTGGGAGCTAGAGAGGCATGAACTAATTCCATTCTGCACCTACAGGCAAGATTGTTTCAGAGAGGAGTGGGCCAGGCTCCATGGCCCCTCCCCGGCCCCCTGGCAAGCCTGGGGGAGGAAATCAGGTAAGTCTCTCTCTGGGGGGCCTGGTGGCCTTGGGGGTGGGGTGGGGTGGGGCTCAGGACACTAACTGCCCATTCCTGCCCTCTGTTCCCCAGGCCATGGACCTGCAGGAGGGCTATGGGAGCTATGGCCCAGGTGAGTGGGAGTCAGAAGGGCTGGGCTGAGGGGGGGGCCAGGGTACTCTGGGGTGCCAGCAGCTGAGTGCCCTGTTCCTTCCTGTTGCCAGATGACCCCTACAGTGCTGAGCCCAATGTGTCTGGAATGAAAAGGTGAGTGGGTGAGGTTGAGGCCTTTGCCCTGCAGGGTCTGGGGCTGTGGGGGAACCAATCTCATTCCTCTGCCCTTCTCAGGTCCAGGTCTGGTGAGGGCGAAGTGAGTGGTCTCATGCGTAAGGTGCCCAGGGTGAGCCTGGAGCGCCTTGATTTGGACCTGACAGCGGATAGCCAGCCCCCTGTCTTCAAGGTCTTTCCGGGAACCACCAACGAGGATTACAACCTCATTGTCATTGAGAGAGGGGGCCAGCCGGGGGCCCCGGGAGGTCCTCCTATGCCCCCCATGGCCATGGTCAAGGTGAGGAAGTGGGGAGGGTGGGGGTAGGGAGGTAGGGTCCTGGAGGAGCAGGGTCCTGGTCTCACAAACCCTCTCCCCCTCCCCTCAGGAGGAAGAGACAGAGGCTGCCATTGGAGCCCCCCCAGGGGTGGAGGGACTGGAGACAAAACCGCTGCTGCTGCCTCCCCTGGAGGCCTCAGGGCCTGAGGGCCCCCACCTGGCCTCGCCCAGCGGCAGCACCAGCTCTGGCCTGGAAGTGCTGGGAGGCCCCGATGCAGCCGCAGCTGCTGCGGCGACCTCAGCCACTGGCGGCCCTGGAGCTGTGGACGACAGCGCTACTATCTGCCGCGTGTGCCAGAAGCCAGGGGACCTGGTGATGTGTAGTCAGTGTGAATTCTGCTTTCATTTGGAGTGTCACCTGCCAACCTTGCAGGAGGTGCCTGGGTATGTGGGGGGGGGGGGAAGCCCTGCCCCTTTACCCGGCGGCCGGCCCCCTGGGGGTTTCCTGGGGGTCCTGTGGACTCCATGGGAAAGTTTGTGGGAGTGTGGTGCAGGTTCAGGGTGGGGGGGTGTAGAGGGGGAGCCCATAGCTCTCTGGCCTTGCCAGATGAGCCCCCAGGCCTTGGTGGCCCCTCCCTGACCATTGCCTTCATCTCCCTCCTCCCCTCCCCAGGGAGGAGTGGAGCTGCTCCCTGTGCCAAGAGCTGGTGGACTGCAAAGATGAGGTCCCCCTTCCTGGTCCTGAGAGTGTGGCCTTGACCCCCGATGGGGACACCTGCCCTGCCAAGCTGTCACCTACTAACCAGCAGGTATGGGGAGGGCATTGGGAGCGGGGTGGGCACCAGGGGCAGCCCAGGCCCCGTGATGGCAGGGCCTGAGCTCTGACTTTACTTTGCAGAAATGTGAGCGTGTGCTGCTGGCCTTGCTGTGCCACGAGCCATGCCGTCCACTGCATCGACTGGCCACAGACCCCACGCCCTCTGCGGAGCAGCCGGGCACCCTGGATCTCACCCTGATCCGTGCGCGCCTCCAGGAAAAGCTTTCACCCCCGTACAGCTCCCCGCAGGAGTTTGCCCAGGATGTGGGCCGCATGTTCAAGCAATTCAATAAACTCACGGAGGTGAGGAGGCCGGAACCCAAGGGGTGGCATGGGTGCAAGGGAGGCTGCTGGGCACCAGACACCCTCCTAACTCTGCTCTCCCCAACCCCATTCTCACGCTAAACAGGACAAAGCGGACGTCCAGTCTATCATTGGCCTTCAGCGCTTCTTTGAGACCCGCATGAACGAGGCTTTTGGGGACACCAAGTTCTCGGCCATTCTGGTGGAGCCCCTCCCTGCCCCTATCCCAGGCCCTGGCCTGGCCCCTCCAGAGCTGGTGGGGGGCCCCAGCGATGGTAACTGAGCCCCACCTGCCCCAGAATGGCTCTGGCATCCCCCTCACTCATTCCTCCCTTCACCTGGTCCTTCTGTATCCTCCCCCAGATGCGGTTTTTACTTCTCTCGATTTAATAAAAACTTCACCCAGACCCAGAGCAGGCAGGGTGTCCTGGGGGTCCCTGGCATGGATGGGCATGACAGCTCCAGCCCAGCCCCCAGGGCTCAGCTCTGGGAAGTGGCTCAGACAATCTCTGCCTGCCAGCCGGCTGGGGCTGGGGCTGGGGGGGGGGGGGGGGGGGTGCGGCGCTGCCTTGACTTTTTTGTCATCTGCTTCCTGTACTGAGCTTGGAGTTCAATGAAACACCCATCCAATAAACTTGCCAGCCATTGCCTCTCCCTGCCCCCACTTGGGAAGCTGCTTTGTTATTTTTGGAGTGTCTTCTGCCCTGGCCCAGAGGCCATGAGACCATGAGACCATGAGACCAAGTTTCCTTGGGTGTCTTAAAAACTTTATTCTAGGGCTGGGTTAGCCCCCTCTCCTCTTCCTCCCCCATCCCACTCAGTCCCTCCTCAGATTCTTGAGCCGCTCTTCTAGGTCAGCGTCGGCATCGGCCAGGGCTGCAGAGGGCTCGGCCTTCTTGCCTCCAGCAGCCACGGACAGGGAGCCGCCTGTGGAAGGGAGATCTGCGGGAGGGAAAGCACATGCCAGTCAGGGACAGAAGCTGTACCGGCCAGAGGGCTAGGGGTGGGTAGGGGCACTCACTGGAGAGTTCGTCCGTCAGACTCAGGCCCAGCTCGTCTAGCACTTGGGACACCACAGCGTCGCTGAAGGGACAAAGGAGAGGAGATGAGGGAGGAAAGGAAGGCAAGGCCCACACGATCCCCTCCCTGGCCTCCCCAGCACCTCTCCTCCTCATCTTCCTCATCCCCCAGGGCATCATCGATGGCATCGTTCATCATCTCTTCCTTCATGTCCATGATCTCTGCTTGACGCTCAAATTCCATCATGATCTTCTGGATTTGGGGCAGTTTCAGCTGGGGAGGGCAGGAGGAACTTGGTCTGGACCCCACCCCACCCCCTTCCCAAATGGTTGGCCAAGAAGCCACAAGCCCCCCAGGGACTCCTCCTTTCCCTCTCCTTTCTCCTGCTGGCTCACTACAGTCTGATGGGCCCCTCTGAGCCATCTTGTGGCACACAGGCCCCCCCCGCCCCCCCCCAGGACTCCATCTGTCCCTGGCCTGACAGTCTCCTATAGACGCACCGTACCTGCCTATTCATGGTCCCCATGGCCTTTGTGACACCCTTCATGGCCTGAGCCATGGAGTTGTTGGATTTAAGGGTCTGTATCTTCAGGGACACAGCCTGGATGTTGGCCCGCATCATTACAAACTTGCTGACATAGCGCCGTGTGCGTACGAGGTCACGGGCCATGATTTTCACAGCATCCTGAGGGGGTACAGTGGTGTTATGGAGACCCTTGGGAGGGCTGAGATTCCCATGGGACAGCTTCCTAGCTCTTCCCCAGCCAGGTCTGGCGTTTTTCCCTTGTTCAGGACCCTCAAGAATCACAACTCAGTTGGAGGGGTGACCTCCATCCCCTCTCCCTCATCCTGGCACAGGAACTTGGGGTGCTCTACCCACCCTTAATGTGAAGCTCAGGGTTGGGGGGAGGGTGGGGGACCAGTCACCATCTGGCCCTGCTTGGCCATCTTCTTGATGTCAGCAATGATTTTCTTCTCTTGGGCTTCCAGCTTCTGGCGCTCCCTGTCCAGCTCACGCATGGCCCGATTCAGGGCCCGCTGGTTCTGCCGCAGCAGCTCCTCAGGAGTTTTCCGGCGCCCAAACAGTAGGTCCATGGTGGAGCTGGAGCTGCAGAAGCAAATACTAAGCAGTTGCTGCACATCAACCTTTTGGGATGCAGAGGGAAGGAAGTAAAAGACAGTCCCTGCTGGGGGGGGGGGGGGGGCACTGGGAAAAGCTCCCTGCATAAGGCGGGTAGGGAGCAGACTGGCACTCGCTCTTGCCATCACAGCCCCCTCGCAGACTGGGAGCTCCTGGAAGGCAGAGGTCCCGCAGGAGAAGGCCAGGAAAGTGCTCCGGGCCCGGGGAGGTCCGGAAAGGAGGCCAGTGTCACTAAAGCCTGGAGAGGGGGCAGGGGCTTGAGGCCAAACAGCATTTTGTACACGTTCCCTGGATGCCAGGGTCCGGGTTTGACGTGATGAGAGCCTGCTCCGGGCGAGGGTCGGGTCAGGAATGACGCAGCCAAGGTGGGGCAGGGGGGAGGTGGCACAGGCCTTGAGGCCATATGGGGTCCGGGGAGAGAGGGAAGGACTCCGAGGCGGAGAGCCTGAGGGATGGGGCGGATGGTGGGAAGGGGTTTAGGGGGAAGCACAAGGAGTTCGGATCTGGACCCGCCGGACATCCAGTAGAGCTGTCCGGGAGGTCAGCAGAGTTTGGGGCAGGGAAAGGTGGAGGTGAGCCGTTAATCCGTGGGAGGGGTGAGAGCCCCAGGTGAAGCAGGCTGGAGGGAGCAGAGGAGGGGGCCCAGGACACAGGGACCTCCAAGGCCTGGAGGAGCCAGAGGGTGACCGACCGAGGTCACTGGGCGGAAAGATGAGGTGAGGGAGAGCTGCGGCAGAACCCCGCCCCCGACTCTCGCGGAAGCTCAGGGCACCCCTCTCCTCACTGGGAACTTGAACCCCAAACTGCGGCCTTCCAACGGGAAAGGCGGGGGCACACAGCCGGCCCCCACGGGCTGCCCGCGCCGGTGCGATCTCGCGCCGGGGCGCTCCGGGGGGGGGGGGGGGGGGGCGGGGACGCCCGCAGGGGCGCGCATTCCAAGAGGAGGGGCCCTCGGGCCGGCGCCTTCACTCACCGCCCCGAGTCGGAGGCACAACCGCCGCCTCCAGGAAGACCCCGGGGTCGCGCTGGCCCCGCCGCGCTCCGGCGCCCACCCACACCTTGCTGCCGCTGCCGCCGCCGCCGCCTCCTGGGGGGTCTCCTCGCAGCTTTCTCCCAGAACCCGCCGCCGCTTCCGGAATCTGGCGCCGTGACGTCACTGTCGCGCGCCCCGCCCGGGTGGCCAGAGCTGTTGTGCGCAGGAGCCGGATCACCCCGGCCCAAGAACGCGCCTGCGCAGATGCTCCACCACCACTCCCCCCCCCTTTCCCCTCCCCCCCCTCCTCCCTGGGCCGAGGGTTCGCGTCCAACCCAGGCGAGAACCATAACCATAGAGAACAGCCCGCATAGACAGACCGACACACGCAAGGAGAGAAGGCCAGGAGGCAAAGGCACTGCATCAACATTCCCCTTTAATAACCTGACAGGAACTCGAGTGGGAGTGGGGGAGGGGTCCGGGGACAATCCAATTCATTTCCCTTCTCTGATCCGGACGACGGGGGCGGGGGGAGGGCGGCGCCCATTAATCACGTGGTTAAAAAAAAACTAAACCCCAAAAAAGAACTGGGGGCGGGGTGTGGCCGGAGACCCCTCCCCATCCCCACTCCCGCGCGAGGCCCGGCCCCCAATAAATACGTGGCCCGGGGGCCGCGGACGCCCCGCCCCCCCACCCCGACCGGGGGAGGGGGCCCGGAGGAAAAGGGGCCGGCGCTGTCCGTCCGTCCGCCCGCCCCCGCCTATTTGAGGCAGCGCTCGAAGTACGTGGAGCCGATGTAGCCGCCGCGCATGGAGCGCTGCACGTTCTGCTCGAAGAGGCGCCGGTTGTTCTGGAGGACCTCGGCCGCCTCCTTGTTCAGGGGATCCTCGGGGTTGGGCTCCTGCGGGCGCAGGGCTGGTCAGGCAGGCGAGGACCCACGCCCCTCCCCCATCGCGTGCCTGCTCAGGGCCAGCCCCACCTCTGCTCACACAGGCCAGGGCAAGGAACTCCAGGACCCCCCCCCACCACCCCCTTGGGCCTCACCAAGAACAGATACTGCAGCCCGTAGATGATGGAGTTTATCGTTAGCACTGGTTTCCAGTCCTCTCTGTGGAAGGAGAAGCCCCCCCACCCCACCCGACTTAAGAAGCAGCCCCCGGCCCAAAGGGACTCCTCGCCCGGAACCACCCTCCCTGCCCCTCCTCCTGGCCTGGCCGGCTCTCGTCCCAGCGGTCCCACACCCTTTTCTGCCACCTCAGGCTGGACCCTCACACCTCATGGGCCAGCCCGGCCTGGCCTGGAGGCGCTGCCTCTGTGTGTGGGCCCCTCACTTACCTGAGGATGTTAAGGCAGACATTGCCCTCAAGGTCGATGTTGGGGTGATAAACCATGGTCTCACACTTCACCTTGGGGGGGTCGTGGGGGTAACCCTGGCCAACCTGGGGACAGAGGCGCAATCAGAAGCCCTTGGCCCCGCCCCCACGGCGGTTTCTACCCCTCCCCTTCACTAGACTTACCTTAAAACTAAACACAAACTTGCCCGCCTTGTAGAAACCCTGGGAAAAGAAGGGGAAGGGAAGGAGGGGAGGCTGATTGGGGCTGCCTGCCCCACGTACCTCCCCGCACGGTGCCCAGGCCCAGGCCAGACATCGGGGCCTCACCTCATCAGGGCAGATGACCAGCTTGAAGTTGAGAAGGTCGTCCTGATCCGAGAAGTCGATCTCACACGTCTTGGGCAAGTTGAGCTCATTAATGTCTGCAGAGACCAGGGGTGTGTTCTAGGGACAATCATCTACCCCCTCAGGGTAGGCGCGGGTCCGGGCAGGGTCAGCCCCCAGGATGGGGGGGGGGAATGGGGGCAGTGGGGGTGCCCGGACTCCCAGGGGTGGGGGCTGGGCGGCTGCCTCCCCCAGTTGGGTGGGGGCGGGGCGCAGGGTGCCGGGTTGGGTGTGTGGGGGGGGTGTATCTGGGTTCCCTGGGTGGGGATGGGGCGGCCCTCTCCCCCTGCCTCTCTCCCGCCTGGGGCACCTTTCTGGATGCGGAGCTGCGCGGCGGAGGCCTTCTTGCTGCTGCCCTTGGTGCCGCCCGCCGACTCCTCCTCCTTCTTCTGCTGCTTCAGCGAGAACAGCTTGATCATCCTGCCGCCGCCGCCGCCTCCTCGGGGCCCTGGCCGGCCGGCCGCCCCTGCCCACTGTCCGCCGCCTGCCCGCCCCAGCCCCCGCCTCCGGCCCCGGCCCGGCTCCTCCGCGTTCCGGCCCCGGCTGCTCCGCTCAGCGCCGCGCCGCGCGGCCCGTCTCGGCTCCCGTAGCTCCCTCGGTCCGCTTCGGAAGCGTTCGGCTCCCTCCGGAAGGGCTCGGCTTCGCTCGGCTGCCTTCGGAAGTGGGCTTCGGCTCCGCCCCGCCCCCCACCCGGCGGCCGCTCGCCGTCCCGCCCTCTCTCCTCCTCCTCCTCTGCCCCAGATCGGGTTCCGGGCTGCCCCTCTCCCTCTCTCTCTCTCTCTCTCTCTCTGTCTTTCCTTTCCAGTGTCCCTCTTTCTTTCTCGCTTACAGACTACCTGTCGACTTCGGCCTGGGTCAGGCCCTCAGCCTGGACGATCGCAGAGGGCCTCGACAACGGTCTCGGGGCGCCCCGCCGCTTCGGTGATTTCCACTGCCGCCGCCTCCCCCCCGCTTCGACTCTGGCCGCTGTCGGGCCCGCGGCGCGCATGCGCAGAAGCGGCGCGCAGCCCGGGGCCGCGCTCGACCATTTCCGGGCGGGGGCTTCAGGCGCTTCCGGAGGGGACTGACCGACCAAGCTGGCTGGGGGAGGGGTGCGGAGGCAGGCTGTTGGCGGGCAGGGGTGGAGGGGGCAGTGGTTCAGGGGCCAGTTGCGCCAAGGGAGGAGGGAAAAGACAGTTACTAGCCTCCAGGGAGCTCTGAGTCCACCCCCCGAGTCGGGGGGGGGCAGGGCTGTCAGCTGTCAGTTTAGGCCAGCCCCTCCAACGTGGGAGCTGCACGCGAAAGACGGTGCCCGCTCATTGGAAAAGGCCCGGAGAAACGGCACGCCCAGCCAATAGTCGTCGGGCTCTAGGTGCCGGGGGCGGGGCTGGGGCGTTGGCCTTATACTAATCACCCGGAAATGCGCAGTAGGCGGGGATGACCGAATCTTAGCGGCAGCTTCCTGCCTTTCTGTCTCCATGACAACCGCAGACCGGGAGGAGGAGGAGGAGCATGCGAGGCTCAGTTGGAGCGCCAGACTCCCGGAGTCTCCCTGGCAACGCGCCAGCCCTTTAGGCCTCGAGAGCGCCGCGCACCTCCCCAGAAGCGGTTAGCTCCGGGATTATGACTGAAGGTGAGAGGGACGGGAGCCCGGGAACAGAAGCGGAGGACGGTCTTCGCCCCCATGGCAACCCGGTCCCCCCCTACACCTGAGTTAAGCCGCCGAGCACTGTGGGAAAGGGCAAGGAGTTGCGCGCGGCCTGCTGGGTAGTGGGGGGAACACGTGATGGGCGAAGGGGGCGGGGCCTGCTTAGGTCCGACCCCCTGTGGCGTTCCAGAGTGTCCCATCTTGTGGGGGGGGACATGTCGCACCTAGAAAGACTGAGACCTCCTTGGCTAGCTCTGGTGGGGGAAGAGGGCGGACCCCATCGGCCCCGTGGCGGGGTGGTCCCCTCTGCAGCGCCTCGAGGAGCTGAGTGGGGGCGCGGATCTACTGATTTACGGGGGGGGGGGGGCAGCGGGGTGCAGCTGAGCCTGAGTGCAAATCCCACCCCAGACACTTGCTAGCGGGGTGACCCTGGCTGCCTCAGTTTCCTCATCTACAAATGAGCTGGAGGCGGAAGTGGCCCACTCCTCGGGTGTCTCTGCCAAGAGACCCCCAAGAGGGTGAGGACTGAAAGGACTCAGTGGCAGAGATGTCCCTGCCACTGCTTGCCAGTAGGGAGTGACGTGTCTCCTCTCCCTTCCTTCCCCCCCTGGGGTAGGGGGGTGGAGATGAGAGCCCAGAGGGAGGAGGAAGGAGGTCTGGAAGGTGGGCAGGCCC
>NW_027186373.1:1166725-1181434 GCF_028583685.1 Petaurus breviceps papuanus | reverse complement strand
CCCCCCCCCTTCTTCCCCTTCTCCCTCTGCCCCACCCTCAGTCCTCTCCCCTAGGTGTCGCTGTCCAGGCCCAGAGGGAGCCTTGAAGGACGCCCCCATGGCTCAGCCCCACCCCTGGGGTGAGCTGTGGTACCCCATGCCGTTCCAGCTCCTGTGCCAGGCCGTGCCCCCCGTCCTGGGCTCCTCCCGCTGCAGGACGGCGCTCTCGTCCAGACCCAGCCTCTCCCTCTGCAAAGGGCCCCCCTATTCCCTGGCGCCCAGCTCCCTACGGTGCGGGCTGCTGCTTCTGCCTCCAGCCCCCGGGCTCCTTGGGCTGCAGCAGGGCCCCGGGCCCGCAGGGGGCCCCGGCAGTCTCTCCGATGTTCTCAGTTCCCTGCGGCCCCAAGCCTGCCCGCAGAGAAGCCCCAAGCCCTCTCAATGCAGGGTGCTGGGCTGCCCCCGGCCCCAGAGCTGCTCCCTCAGGGGGGCGCCAATTGCCTGGCCCCCGAGTCCCTCCCATCCCCCCCAGAGCAGATCACACCTCCTGCCCCGGGAGCCTGCCACCCCTCTCTGCGGAGTGTTTACTTCCCTTCAGCCCCAAGGGCACCCCCTGAAAGGGAGACCTCTTCCCTCTAGGGCCAGTTCTTCCTGTTCTAGGACTGTGCCAGGATCCCTGCTGATCAAATCTCATCCCTTGCCCAAGGGAGCCTTTCCCACCAGGGCCAGCTCCTCTCCCTGCAGGCCCGTGTCCCCTTCTCTCTGGACAAAAGCCCACCCCCTGAAGGGGAAAACCATCACCCTCAGCCCCAACCCCTCTAGAGGCAAAACACCATCTTGCCTGAGGCCCAGATCCCACCCTCCCAAGGGAGCCCTCAGTCCCTCCAGTCCCAAGCCTTCTGGTTCCCTGCGGCCCAGATCCCCCCCACTAAAGGCATCCTCTGTTTTCCCCCCCTGCCCGCTGCCTTGTCCCACCAAAGCCCAGTTTCCCCAGTTGCTGGAGGCCTCCTTCTTCTCTGACCCCAGTTTGTCCTGCCGGGGCTTGCTCCATTCCTTTCGACTGAGCCCCTCCAGACACAGGGGGCTGGCCTTCCCCATGGACATGGTCCTTACCTCCCCGGAGCTCCTGTTCACCCCCCTGGCCCAGGACTTCAGAGAGAGAGAGCTGGGTATCACCTTCCTTGCCCTGCCCAGACTCTGCTCCCAGGGGATCCCTCCCAATTCCCCCACTTCTGGTTTCAGTCCCACCCCAACCCCCTGCTCTCTTTATTCTGGCCTGGGTTCCCCTGTGTCACAGGATGGCCACAGCCTGACTCTGTGTCCTAGAATAATCCAGTCTGTCCCCCTGTCTGGGGTGAGCAGGGAACTTGCAGAACCCCAAGCCTTTTCAGGGGGGGATGCCGGTCAAGGATGGGACTTGGAGACTGTCGCCCTGCAGCCGCGATCTGAAGGACGGCATCCCTCGGGGTGAGGCCCTGGGGACTCCCCACCTCCTTGGCACCCCTGGGGGAGAGTGACAGAACCCCAGTGACCCCCTGCTCTTCTCTGCCCAGGCCCGCCGTCCCTGCTTGGCCCTGGCCCCGTGGCAGTGGCCACCAGCTGGGGAACACCTCGGGCTTTGGCTGTCTCTTCTGGCCGTGTTCCAGTCACGCTTCCCATGTGAGCTCTGCGGGGGCTCTGCCTGTCCAGAAACATCTCCAGCTGTGCTCTCCTGCCCCGTTCCCTAGCATCTGCAGCCTCTCTGAGGGCAAGTCCACCCAGAGGAGAGAGCTTTGGCTCCCCTAAAGCATCAGTAAAGTGGGGAGTGCAGAAAATGAGGACTCGTTTCTGGGTGGTGCCAGGGCCGCCCTCCACAGCCTCCAGCAGGAGGGTGGCAGGCGGAATGGGCTGCTTCTCAAGTGAGCACAGGGGGGCTGCCCTCTAGGAGCTCACAGTCCAATCGGGGAGACCCCTAGTCTGAGGGGGAGGATGGAGATTGGGGGGTCAGATGGTGTTCAGGCCACGGAAGGGAAGGGGACCGAGTTTGGTCACCGTGGCAGCCAAGGATCTGACTGGGCTGCAGCAGGGGCTTTCGCCAGAGCCTGCACAGGATCTGAGCCTGAGGGACTGAGGCGGCCATGCCCAGGCAGTAATGGGGGAGGGTTGAGAGGGCTGGTAATTGTACCAGTGTGCCATGAGGAACTCCGCTGAGAAAGAGGGGTCCACCAAGGAGGAGGGAAAGCAGTTCTTGGGTGTTTATATGGTG
Organism: Petaurus breviceps papuanus; assembly: GCF_028583685.1. Lineage (NCBI taxonomy): Eukaryota > Metazoa > Chordata > Mammalia > Diprotodontia > Petauridae > Petaurus > Petaurus breviceps. Next base: position 1,179,213 of record NW_027186373.1, on the reverse strand, counting down.
CCCACTGTGTGCCATGTGCCAAGGGAGGGGCTGTTGTGACTCCCATTGCATAGTTGAGGAAACCAAGGCAGACAGCTGCAGTGAGTGACTGGTGGTTGTTGGAGTCCACTCCGGGATTCGCACTGGGCGCATTGTGTGGTTGGGAGGACCATGGCATTGCATTGGGGAGGGCCTAAGGCTGTGACAGGCGGATTGGATGGAAGTGGGGGGCGAAGGCTGTGCAAGGTCACCAGCCTGGGCCTTCTCTGGAGCCCTCTGGGCTCAGGGGCCAATGCTGATTTGGATGAGTGCATGGAGCCCTTGGCCTTTTAAGCGCGGCCCTTTCTCCGGCCTCAGTGTGATTGAGGCAGCAGCCATTCTTTGGGGGGCACACGTTATCTAGTTACCAAGGCCGCCAGGAGAGGTCTAGAAGGAAAGGCCCTGGATTGGGCAATGGAGTCTCTTTGGAGAATGCTGTTTGGGTGGAGGCCAGACTGGAGGGTTGAGAAGGACAGAGGAAGTGGGGCCATTGATGCCAGCAGCCACAAAAGGGAGCAGGGCAAGACCTGGGCGGGTTGGGAAGAGCCAGGAGGAGACTGCAGACAGGCGGCTGGGGCGATCTGTTGGAGGAGAGGGTCCGAAGGGGTCACTGCGAGAGGAAGAGGGCCAAGAGCGACCTCATTGTTTTTGGCCTCTGCTTTTTCTCTAAAATAGGAGGCAGGGTCTCAGCTGAGGGGGAGGTTTGGAAGGCTCCTTTGTTCCTTCAGCCCTTCTTCCTCCTTTGGTCCCCTCATCTAATTCAACAAGGGCTTTGAAGCCTCTTCCCTGCCCCGCAGGATGAAGAGGTGAAAATGAAACCCTCCCATCCGCCGAGTTGTGGGGGTGAGAGGATTTTGCAAGCCCCTCCCCCCTCAATCTTTGCTTTCTGGGCTGTCACAGGACGCCCGAGGGAGATGGCAGGGAAATGCATGCCTGCTGTGCTGGTAGTCTGCAGAGGAGGGAAGACTTGAGGGGTCCGGTAGCTCATTCAGCCAGGGGGGGTGGTTGCACTGAGTGAGGGGTCCTTGGAGGTCCCCTTGTTTAAGGCTCTTCAGTTGGCCTAGGGATAAACTGAGGAAGGGTCTTACCCAGTACTGCCCAACTTCCAGCAGGTCTGGGCTTCCTCCAGGTTCTTTTTGGAGCCCGGTGGCCCAGGCAGGGCCTGCTGGAGCCGGCCTTGGCCCTCTGACCCTGCCTTTGGGGTGGGGACGGGCACAGCAACCCTAGAACCATGGGATTCTCACCAGGAAGACTCTTCCACTGGTGTGTTAGAGCTGTGTGACTGAGAAGTCACTTGTCTCACCCTCAGTTTAATAATGTCACCTACCTCTCAAGGGTGTGGGGAGCAGATGAGATACACCACATGTAAATGCTAGCTCGGTCGTGGAGGGCAACCCCCCAAAGCAAGTGAGTTATAGGGTCACAGGACGCAGACGCTTGAAAGACGTCAAGTCGGACTCCCCCAACATGCAGGCACACAATGGCAAACTGACAGCCTGTGTGATGGTGGCTCCTGGGGGCTCCCGACAAGGCAGAAAGCTGCTAAAACTCCTGCGGCCAGCTCCCTGCTGTTACCCCCATCTCTAAGGCCAGGGGGTGTGGGGGGAGCACTGCTGTGCTTTTATTGGCCATCCCAGCCCCTTCCCCCAGGGACACCCTTAGGGAACATCTGGACATGACTTTGAAAAGGAGATCAGATGTATTATAGGCACCAGAGAAGGTGGGAACCTTGTAGGGCAAAAGTCTTATTAAGCTCTCACTGTGTGCCCTGCATTGTGCTAAATATTACAAACATAAAAAGACAATTCCTGCTCCCAAGAAACTCACATCCTGATGGCGACAGCAGGATGCAAAAGGGAAGGGAGTGGCTGAAGGCACCGTGAGTTGGCATTGTGGCCCAGCCAGCTAGCTGGCAGGGGCTGGGATGTTGCGGGGGGGTGGGGGGGGGGAGGCTGGCCTGAAGAACTCACCAATGGAGAAGGAACTTTGAAGTAAATCCATTTCTTTTTTTTTTCGCCTTTTGGAGGGCAAGGTTACATGGCTAGTTTTTGTGTTAAATGTCTGAGGCCGGAATCGAACTCTGGTCCTCCTGACTCCAGGGCCGGCACTTTACTTACTGTGCCACCTAGCTGCCCCTCTTTTTCTTTTTTTGAGGGGGGAAAGGCAAGGCAAATGGGGATAAGTGACTTGCCCAAGGTCACACAGCTAGTAAGTGTGCCAAGTGTCTGAGGCCGGATTTGAACTCAGACCCTCCTGACTCCAGGGCCGGTGCTGTAGTCACTGCGCCACCTAGCCGCCCCAAATTAATTTCTTTAAAAAATTTTTCTAAATGCACAAAACTTCTTTCCCACTTACCTCCTTCCCCTACTGGAAAAAAACCAGGTATGCAGTCCCAACAAAACATGTGCTGGCCACGAGATGGGGAGCACATTTTACTGCAGGACCTAGGCTTAGGGCTGGCATCGCCTTGGTCAACATTCTTTCAGCTTTCAGAATAAATGAGTGTCCACATAGGAAGCTCCTTTTCTAACCCTTCCTCCAGCCCTCCAGGCTCTTCCCCCCGGCACTGCCTTCTCACTCTGCATCCTTACTTGACTGGCCTGCTGACCCTTTTGTGAGCAGGCCACTGCAACCAAGTCTGCCACTTCTGTACATGCCCCCCCCCCAGTGTATGCAGCAGGCCTGCCAGCAGCAGCTGGCCATGACAAAGACTGTGCCAAGAGCACTTGAGAGGAAAGCTCCCCTTTCGGTTGTTTTTATGACCCCAACAATGGAAAGACTGGTTTGGAGTTTTCTTTTCCTTCCTGTCACTGACTCTCAACCCAGAGAACTGGGGGTGGTATGGCAGCATTCTGCCTTGGCCCTGGTAGGTGGTAGGCCTTGAAAGCCTGACATGATGGGGAGGAGCCAGTTGGAGTACCTGTGTACCTCTCTCAATGCCAGTGTCCTGTCAAAGACAGCCAGGTCTCCTGGTCTAGGTACATGTGCACATCAAGGGCTGATGCACCTGCCCCAAGCATAGAGAACCCTGGACAGTGGGAGGTGGAGCCGATTCTGTCAGCAATGCATCAGTTCATCAGGAGACAGCCCAAAGTAAAGGCATATTGGTCTGACCAAAGTAGGGCAACTCATCCCTTCCCAGGTAGGCCCCTCCCCTCTGGGGAAGCTCTCCTTGGTAGTCTGAAGGGATAGTGGTGCCCTTGAAGGCAATAGGCATGGACAGGTAGCCCTGGGGGTCATCTGCACAGAGATGATCATTAAGTCCTTGGGAGGCATGAGATCACAAGAGAGCCTTAGTCCAGAGCCTCGAGGTATCCTTGTGGTTGAAGATGGAGCTGGAGGGGCAGGATCAGAAGCCAGACAGGAGGGCTGGAGGGAGGAGAGAGAGAGGCCACAGGGATGGGTGCAGACCAGGAGAGCCTGGGGTTAGTGAGAAGGTGGGGTCACTTGTGTTGTAGAGGGATGGAACGTTAATGGAATAGGAAGACCTTCCTCATCCATTAATCGGCCCTTGTGACTCCTTGGATCAGGGGCCATGTTCTCAGGTCTAAAGGCACACAGGTACTCCAGTCAGAGCTGTGACTCGGCTTTCACACCTTTTGGTGCTAAGCTAATTAGGCATTGAGTCACAGGGTGGGTTGTGAAGCCTTCTGGCTCTGAGCTTGTTAGTTGAGAACTACCTGTACTGGGAGGCTGGTATTTTATTTGGGGGCTTGCTCATGAGAAGAGCTTTTTGATTTCCTGGACAGGACTCTGAGCAGCCATTTATTGAGAGCCCCCCCTGCCCCTCCCCACCACTCAGAGGTTTGTGCTCTCCTGAGGTGGTTGTATTACTTTGTTCAGACAATAAAGCCCTATTGGATTATCTGCAATCAAAGTAAGATTGTTGACCCCTTTAAAAGTTGTCTTTCCTTTAGCAAAGCAGTTCAAAGAACCTGTGCTAGCAGGCCATCCTGGGTGTGCTATGGTGCTTACTATTACAAGGGGCTGGCCTTAGTGAGGAGAAGGGCCACAGGAGTGAGGGAAGAGACATGGGCAGAAGGCATATGGGTGATGGGATTTGAGGGCAGGAGAGGAAGCTCTCCGGGAATGGCATCCACTGAGGTAAAGTTCTCAGCTGAGAGGTGGAGAGACTGGGGAGAGTGGCACAGTGAGGCAAGGAGGGTGGTGTGAAAGGTTGGCTGTAGCGGTGAGGGCCCAGCTGAGATGATGGGACATCGATTTGGATTGGGCCCAGGCAGCGCGGTTTCCTGATTTTTCTCCTGATTGATTCAGTAGCACAGAAGTAGTGATGAGGTATGGGCTGTGGGAGCCCCCCCCACACACACCCCTCGCCATGAACTCTGATGTCTCATTTGATGAGGCAATAAGCCTTACATTGTGGGCCCAAACCTCTGTTTGGCATTCCTGTTACTAGACTTCCCACCTTTGAGCCTATCAAAATATCAATCCACCCTTGAACTGGCCTAGCCCACCATTCACTTCCCACCCTTAGTCACTCATTGACCTCATTAACTTCTCCTGAAGACCCTCCCCAAACTCCTCTAGACCACCCCTAGATTCCTCCCACAGCCTTCTGTATATAAGACCCCATCTTATTGTATGGTAAGAGCCCTATAGAATAGTGAAAGCGCCATAGAATGACCTAGCATGGACTTACTCTGTGTCTAACGCAAGCAAACTTTTAATAAATTTTACTTTTCTTTGGCTGAGAGAAGATTTTAGTCCAATTCATTTGGCAGGACCCGGCGCATTGGTATTTGGGGGTCTCCAGAGAAATCCTAACCCTCTTAGTGGGTACCCTCTTCAGTAGGAGCAGGGTGGACATGGTCCAAGGCTGAGGCTTGGCAGGACACAAGAGATGGTGCTGAAAGGAACTGGTTCACCAAGGGGGTCAGAATGGGGAAAAGAGAAGAACAATCATTTTATTAGCTTTTAAAAATAATTCCTTGGGGCAGCTAGGTGGCACAGTGAATAGAATGCAGGCCCTGGAATCTGGAGGACCCGAGTTAAAATCAGACCTCAGACACCGGCTGTGTGACCTTGGGCAAGTAACTTAACCCTGATTGCCTTGCCTCCCCCTCCAAAAAAAAAATTCCTAGTTTTATTCAATAAATGGGTTTCTATTTTCAATGTTATCTCTTTGATTTTCAAAATGTCTAGTTTTGAGGGCTTTAAAAATGTGCTGGTTGTATAGTTTTTTAGTTGCTTGCTTGCTTTTCTGAGCTCATGTCCCTTCTGTTGATGAAAACATTTCCTTGTGTGTACCTAGGTATGTCTGTGTGTATGTCTACGGCTCCCCCCCCCCCCCCCCACACACACACACTTCTTTGGCTGTGTACAGAAGCTTTGGTGTCGTCACAGGTGTGTTCAGATGCTAAGTGGTCAGTGGATAGGATGCTGGACACTTGCTAGCTGTGCCCCCTCCCAAAGCATCTGTGGTGCATGCTGTCTTCCTCACTAGAGCCAGAGTTCACTGCAAGCAGAGACTGTTTATTCTCTGTACTTGAATCTCCAGCACCTGACAGTGCAGAGAATAATAAATACTTGGGGATTGATTGTGACACATCACTTAACCCCTTTTAGCCTCAGTTTCTGCATCTGTAAAATGGGGTCATGATAATACCCTACTTTACAGGGTTGTTGTGAGGATGGAAGGAGATCTATGTCACTGTGATGCATGCACTGATGAGGGACTGTCTGGGGCCTAACACATAGTAGGTGCTGAATAAATATTTACTGATGGCCTGATTCCCTGACCAGAATTCGGTCTGGTGCCCTGTGTTCCCACCGACATGTACCTTCCACTGCTCAGCTGGCTAACAGCTGGCTCAAAGCAAAGGTAGCAGCCCAAATGGAATATTAAGAAAAACAGCAAGGCTCAGCCAGGTGGCACAGTGAATAGAGCACCGGCCCTGGAGCCAGGAGGACCCAAGTTCAAATCTGGCCTCAGCCACTTAAAACAAAACTAGCCATGTGACCTTGGGCAAGTCACTCAACCCCAATTGCTCCTCCAAAAAGCAAAAAAAAAAGAAAAAGAAAACCAGCAGCAGAACATCTGAGGTGCACTTTCCCATGAGCACCCACTGGGGATGCCCAGAGAATTCATTTGTGCAGAGGGCACACAGGGAGCAGTGCAGGCTCCCCAGTTTCTTCTCATGAAGTGCCTGCCCACCACCTTGGGTCCTTTCTAGGTGTGGCCTGTGGCTCTGAGCCATGGCTCTGCCCATGCTGGCCTGGGACCTGTCCTCAGACTGCCAAGGGGCTCACCTTTCCCAAGCAGAGCGCCAATGCCTAGAGTGACCCTGCAGTACAATATCCCCATGGTCAAGGCCTGCCTCTTCCTCAGTCAGCCAGCCCCATCTTCCCCACCAAGGCCAAGTCTGTGGTCTCTGGCAGTCCTCAGTCTAGTTTTCTAACCTTCTGTAGCAGCAAGCACCCCAGCATACCCAGGCTAGCTGCTAGCACAGGTTCTTTGGTCTGCTTTTCTAAAGGAAAGCAACTCAAAAGGGGTTAAGAATCTTACTTTAATCAAACATATATATCCTTCACTTAGTTCAGGGGGAAATGTCAGCACCCTGAACTTCAGAAAATACAAACAGAAATTACAAGCAGACCAAAATACTGAGAAAATAACACAATTCAACAGACCAGCTGTGGGACCACACATCCATACAGTGCTAGTCACCAGAGAGAGGCACCAACATCTGGGTTTTCAAAGCTGGGGGGGCTCAGCGGCTGCCCATCACACAGCTCTTCCCAAAGGGAGCCCAAAGCAATACCTCCCATCAGGGCATATATAGCCTTTTCCAGGGTCGGAGACATCACCACCTTCCTGACCCACTGCCTAATGACAAAGTAACAATGTGTGGGCCTCCCCTAAGCAAGCTTCTCTTGCTGGGCTCCAAGGGAGGCCCATTAAGGGGCAGGTGAAAGCTTCAAATTCCCTGACCATCATACCCCACCAAGTACAAGTCTCAGGCTGTGGATCCTCATGTGCGGCTGGAAGCTTTCCCCTGTTGGCTGCATTGCCAGGGTCTCTCCCCTGTCTGAAGTCCTTCCCAGGGCTTTTCTCCCTGATGGCTCCTCTGGGGATGGAGGAGTGCTGCTAGCTCCAGTGCCCACCATATTCCTTATACTGGAGAGATGGCTTCCCCCTAGATTCCAGGTGCGGGGGCAGCTCTGTTGTCCCCGTTTCCCCCCAGCTTCCTCCCCAGGACCTAGTGCCTGCTGAAGAAGGTTCTACCCCACTCTCCAGGGCTGGGAGATTCTGGGGGCTCCTTCCCAGTATGGGCACTGACCCTGTGTGATGGCAAGGAAAGTGGTACTTAGCTCCTTGTTTCAGTTATCAGTGCCTTTGAGCCTCACCTGTGATTATATCAAGTCTTTGTTAGAAACAGAGCCTGTGAAGCCCACAGTGGGGGGAACTTGCCAAAGACCAGAACAGGAAGGAGCTGAGGATGTTAAAGCTTGAGCACAAGCTGGGAGTGAACAGAACTGAGAACGCTTGTGGTGTCCAGCACTCTGTTCTGTGTTGATTTGTGTTTGTGTTACTTTGTCAGACAGAAAGTGAATTGAGATGATAGTGCCGACAAGGTGTGTGGATGTTGCTGTGGCTCTTCTAAGCTTGATGTGGGAGCTGCCTCCCTGTGAATCCAAGTGACAGCTGGGTGAATTCAGGCAAGAGCTGGGAGCTTGGAGCTCAGTCTCCAGTCAAGATGAAAGGATCTTCACTTGGGTACTTCGTGCTGGCTGGGAGATTAAGACAGTGTGACCTAGGGCTGGGAGACCTCTGTACTTAGTAACCCTTAAGGATGGCAGAGTTAAGGACTGGAAGCCAGTCTCCAATTAAGATAAAAAAAAAACCCCTTCAGATGAGTACATTATATTGATTGATTCAGATTGTGACTTGCTGAACAATGTTTTTTGTTTAAGACTATGTGGCCACTTTAGTAATAAGTCTTTATGTTGTATTGCTGGGAATGTTGTACTTTGGTTTCTATGAATGTTTTGCCTTAGTTTATTGCTAAATAAATAGAGAGTTCACTATACTGTGTGATTCACAGAACTCCTCAAGAGAGCTGCTTTACACCGTTTCCCCATTTATCAGCCACGTCCCAATGACAGAGCTTCTCCTCAGGGTGGAGTCTGCTCTAGGAGCCAGAACCTCTGGAGGGAGCCTGGCATGGGTCCAGGAGCTGTGGCTAACAGCAGCCCCTCCAAGGGCTTCTTTCCCATATGGCTTTTTCATGCCAGTCAGATTTGATGTCTGACGGAAACCTCGTTGACAGATGTCTCATTGGTCTCTTTTTGGGGGGCAGTGGGCAGGTGAGCCAGGACAGAGACTTTGGGCGAGGTTCCTGATTCACGACCCTTCCGACCAGTCTTCTCTCCAGTAGCTCTTTGTGAAGAACAAGTTCTGGCCAGTCTTCCCCCCTTCACCGTCTCTCTACTGCACGGCTTGTCGGGCACAGCACACCTGTCTAGGGGATCGATTGCTCGGTTTTCAGAAAGTTCTTCGTTTGGATCCACCTCTATTATTCTCCCTAGCTCCAAATTCAGAAAGACTTTAGACACCTGGTCCCCTTCCTCTCATGTTCCTCCCTGGGCCCTGACCTGACTCAAATGGCATCTGCTGTCTTCACGTGCCTCCCCTGCCCACCACCTCCTTACAAGCATCTCACAGCTTTCAAATGCTCTTTGTTACCTGCTGACTTTTCAAGACTTTCACCCCTCTGGGCCTTAGTTTCCTACCCTGCAAGAAGGCAATCAGCAGCACAGTGGAGAGAGTGGGCTTGGAGGACCCCCCCCCCCCCCCCCCCCAGATCTGGTGATGCCTGCCTCAGCCTCCCTGACTATAAAGTGGTTGTAGTAATAGCACCTGCCCACCCAGGGCGGTCAATGTTTGTAGAGATCTAGCACCGTGCCGGGTACACAGCAGGTGCTATGTAAGCACCTATCCCCTTCCCCTCTGACATGACCCAAGTCAAGTGCACACCCTAACAAGGCTCCCAGCTGTGACACTCCTTGTACTTGGCTTTGTCTCTCATTCTTCTTGCAGCAGTCCTTGCCAGATGGAAGGGGCCTGATCTGAGAGATGTTAAAGACACTTGGTTGGATGTGATGGGTGAGAGAGAGGAGTGTAAGATGAGATAGCTGAGCACTGACTGATGATTGCACCTCATGGGTGGAGGACTTTGACCTTGGTACTTTGTGTTGATTGAGGGTGATTGAATTAAGGATTTACTAACTGAAGGACTTAGGAAATGAGTGTTATTTTTTGCTTAAAACTATGTGACTGGGGCGGCCAGGTAGCACAGCGAGTAAGAGCACCGGCTCCAGTGTTGAGAAGACCTGGAGATCAAATCCCGGGCTCAGACACTTAGCACCCACCCAGAAACACCTGGCCGTGTAACCTTGAGCAAGTTACTTAACCCCAATTGCTTAGGGGCGGCCAGGTGGCTCAGCGAGTAAGAGCACCGGCCCCAGAGTCAGGGATCAAATCCGGGCTCAGATACTCAGCACCACACCCAGAAATAACTGGCCCTGTAACCTTGAGCAAGTTACTTAACCCCGATTGCTTAAAAAAACAAAACAAAACTATGTGACTACTTTGGTGAAAACAGCCATCAAAGTGTCAAGAAAAGAGCCAAGTTCTTCCTTGTGACAGAGTAGCCAAGCGTGCAGGAGCAGCTTTCCAGAGGACGGCTACTGTGAACGGCTTCTCAAGGTTCTGATTACATAGTACAGTGACCTCTCTGTTTATTCAGTAACAAATCAGAGCAACACATTCACAGAAAACAAAGCACAGCATTCAGCATGTTATAACTTCACAACTCATCATGAAAATGGCCACATAGTTTTCACCAAAGTAGTCACATAGAGGTACATCTCCTCTTCTGACCCCGTCCACTCCTCTGGTGCTGGCTGACCTTCTCCCTTGCCAGCCAGATCCCCCAGTCTTGCAGTCTCCCAGTCACTCAGCACCCCCCAGTCACTCTCTCACAGAAAGTGGGACTTCCAGTCCCCCTTCCCAAGCCTCTGTTCTCATAGAACCTTTAGGACTTTTTCCCTTAAGGGAAGCAGCTCTCTCATCAGGTGAGACAACTAGAGTGGATGTCCCATTCTCCATTTCAGATCTCAAATTAAAGAAAAGTTGGGTAAATTCTCAAAAAACCCAACAAAGTTTACTGAAGGCTTTTGGGACTTATCCCTGCGACCTGAGCTTTCTTGGGGTGATTTGCACATTCTCTTCTCTACCTGTTGTTCCACTGAGGAGAATCTGGGAACAAGCCCCAAAATCTGGGCATAGTTTGGCTAGCAATGACCCCAGAAAATGCCCCCCAGGAACAGCTGCTGTTCCCACTAGTGACCCAGGATGGGATTATTATATCCAGGAGGACAGAGAAAAGAGAGACCATATGGTACTTTGCCTGCTAGAAGGCCTAATAACTGCATTTCAAAAGAAAGTAAATTATCAGAAAGTTAGAGAAATTTCTCAGACAAATCAAGAAAACCCTGCCCTTTTCCTAGACAGATTTGTAGAAGCTATTAAAAAGTATACAAATTTAGATCCTGACTCTGTAGAAGGGGCATCAATCCTTAACATGTATTTTATTAAGTCAGTCTGCCCCAGATATTAGGAGGAAACTGTAGAAATTGGCATCAGGACCCCAAACACCTCAGGCCCAATTGCTGGAGATGGCCTTTGGAGTCTTTAACAACAGAGACCTGGTTGCAGCAGAGGAGAAAGAATGCAGGGAATGCACCAGAGACAGAGAACATGCTTGATTCTTGGCTGCTGCCATGGCCAGGAAAAGCCCCTCCAGGGGACAGCCTTGGAGGAAGCCCAGTCACTTGGGCAGGGAGAAAACCTGCTTTTGATGCCACAAGCAGGGTCACTGGTCCAAGGAGTGCCCCTCCATGGCACCCCCCCCCCAAGACGAAGCCCCAGGAACCAGCACCTCTAGAACTGTGCCCATCTGTCCAGGAGGGACATTGGAGGAAGGATGGTCACTGAGGTAAAAGTGGTAGAGCCACCTCTCAGTACCCTGCCCTCCAGTCTTCTCAAGACTCTGAATGACAGGGAAGCCTGGGGCTTGGCAGTGCTCCCACCTTCTCCATTTCCCTTGCTGAGCCCTGAGCAAGCATTGAGGTTGAACACAAGGTTACCCACTTTCTGATTGATACAGGACCTACATTCTATGTTTTAATTAATTACTCTGGCCTTACACAGCCCTCGACCCATCAGGTCATGGGCATAGAAAAGAAAACTAAAGGATGTCGAGAGACAGACCCCCTCCCCTGCCTATTTGAGGATCTGTGGTTTGAACACTCCTTCCTTATTATCTCCTCTTGCCCTGCCCCCTTGTTGGGAAGGTACGTGATGGTGAAATTGGGAAGTCAAGTTAAACCTCCCATCTCCCTTTGCCCTCTGTTCACCAGACCCCCCCCTCCCCATGTTCCCCCAGAAGTGTGGAAGACAGTTAAGCCAATTGTCTGGGATCAGGGAATTCCTGGGAGGGCTACTCATGCCACCCCAGTTACTGTTCACCTCCAAGATCCTAATGTGTTCCAATCGCCGTGCATACCAGTCAAACCTGAGGCCTGGGAAGGACTACAACCATTAATTGAGAAATTCCTAAAATATAAAATCCTTGTTGCTTGCCAATCTCCATGTAACACCCCGATTCTTCCTGTAAAAAAGCCTAATAGAGAATACCGAATGGTTGAAGATCTCAGGGCTGTTAACAAAGCTGTCATCCCTGTACACCCCATGGTCCCCAACCCATATACAATGCTTACTCAGATCCCTGGGGGCACCCAATGGTTTTCCACCCTAGATCTCAAAGATTTCTTTTTCTGTATACCTCTGCACACAGACTCACAATATATTTTTGCATTTGAATGGATACTTTGGGGAAACAAGTCCATGTCAGCTAACGTGGACAGTCTTGCCCCAAGGGTTTCGGGGTAGCCCACATTTATTTGGCCAAGCTTTGGGAAGGGATTTAAGGGATCTGAAATTAACTGATAGCAGCTTAATCCAGTATGTGGATGATATCCTTATTTGTAGCCCCACCAGGGAGGCCTCTGGCTGCTGCTGCAGAAGCCCTTAATTTCTTGGGTAGTTGAGGCTATAGGGTCTCTTTGGATAAGGTCCAGATAGCACACCAGTCTGTAAAGTATCTGGACCATGAACTAACTCCTACCTCTCGTTCCTTAACCTCTGAGAGGAAAAGGACAATCTTGTCTATACTATTCCAGCCACTAAAAAACAACTCTGAACTTTTCTAGGTTTGACTGGGTTTTGTAGGCTCTGGATCCCAGATTTCAGCCTTACTGCTAAGCCTCTCTGTGCTTCTACTCAGGGCCCTGACTCACTCCCTCTAGAGTGGGGTCCTGTAATGGGAATGCAAATTTGGAAGATCTTCCCTGCCCCTAGGCTAAAGTGCACCTGAAGCCTGGGG
>NW_027186373.1:1163554-1166715 GCF_028583685.1 Petaurus breviceps papuanus | reverse complement strand
CCCATTTTGAGTTGCTTTCCTTTATCAAAGCAGATCCAAGAACCTGTGGTGGCAGCAAACCCTGAGGAAGTGCTTGGGGTGCTTGCCGCTACAGGTCCTGATCAGACTAAAGCTTTTCAGACTCTGAAAGCTAAACTGACCACCACGCCAGCATTAGCCCTACCTGATCTAGGAAAACCTTTCACTCTGTATGTAGATGAAAGGAGAGGATGGGCTCTGGGAGTCCTAACGCAGTACTTAGGACCTGACCCCAGGCCAGTGGCCTATTTTTAAAAACTTAGACTCTGTGGCTGCAGGATGGCCTGCATGCCTCCGGGCAGTAGCTGCTACAGCCATTCTAACTGAAGAAGCCTCTAAACTTACACTTGGTCAGCTTCTGGAAGGTCTATCTGCCCACTGAGTTCAGAGCATGCTGGAAGCAAAGGGCCACCAGCAGCTGGCTAATGGCAGGCACCAAATATCAAGCCTTGCTCTTAGATACCCCTGACCTAACCCTTCGGGTGTGCCGCACACTTAACCCAGCAACCCTCCTCCCAGACAGTGCCCACTCAGATGTCCTGGTTCATGATTGTGAGGAGACCTTGGACTGTGTTTATGCCAGTCGAGCTGATTTGAAAGATTCTCCTCTCCCAAACCCCGAAGCAGTCTGGTACACAGATGGTTCAAGCTTTTGAACAAGGGGTGAGGAAAAGTGGATATTCAGTGGTCAGCCTCTATCAAACTGCTGCCCGTGGGGACTTCTGCCCAGAAGGTGGAATTGATGGCACTCACCAGAGCCCTAGAGCTAGGGTAAAATAAATGAGTAAACATTTTCACTGGCTCAAAATATGCTTTCCATGATCTACATGCCCATGGAGCAATTTGGAAAGGGGATATCTGACAGCAAAAAATTCCCCTATTAAACATGCACAGGATATTTCACATCTCCTCCAAGCTGTTCAAAAGCCCTCTGAGGTAGCTGTTGTCTTTTGCAAAGGCCACCAGAAAGGAGAAACTGCTCAGGCTGCGGGAAATCACCCGGCAGACACCGCAGCAAAGTATGCTGCCCGCCTGTTGACTATACTGGCCTCTTTACTCCCACAGCTCCCCAATTCCTTCACACCCTCCTACAGCCCTCAGGAACAGGCCCTTGCTAAGGAAAGGAGATACTCTCTTTCCTCCTCTAGGTGGTTTCAAACACCCCCAGGACAACTTCTTATCCCAGAGGAAAGTCAGCAGAAGCTTCTTTTTGGCTTACACCAGGCCACACACCTAGGAAAGAATGACCTCCAGTCTCTGAGAAAGCCCATTTTTACTGGCAGTAAGCTAGGAGAAACCATCAGACAGTCTGGTGCCTGCCCAACTTGTGCTCAGGTGAATCCTGAAGGGGCAGTGAAACCTCCTCCCCTTTTAAAACCTGTTCAGAGGAGGGGTACCTACCCAGGTGAAGACTGGCAGATAGATTTTACACATATGCCCCCATGTAGGGGTTTCAAATTTTCTTTTGTTTTTTTTGTTGACACCTTTACTAATTGGGTAGAAGCTTGCCCTTGCAGAACAGAAAATGCTTGGGAGGTATCAAACTTCCTATTAAAGGAATTATACCTCATTTTGGCTTGCCTGGCTCCTTACAGAGAAACAATGGCCCAGCTTTTATTTCACAGATAACCCAGGCAGTGGCAAAGACACTTAAAATCAATTACCACCTCCCCTTAGACTGGGATCCAAAATCCTCTGGTAAAGTAGAGAAAATGAACCACACCCTTAAGCGGGTCCTCATAGAAACCTGAGAAGATTTGGTTAAGAATCTCCCCATTGGGCTGCTCAGAGTCCGATTCACACCTGGGGAAAGTATCAAGCTTAGTCCCTTTGAACTCCCTTATGAGAGGCCCTTCCTAACCTCTACATCCTGGTAGACCCAGAACAGCATTTAATTACCCAATTTGCAACTCAGTTAGGAGCTGTCAGGAATGCTCTGACTGAATATGCCAATAAGTATCTTCCAAAACCGCTTGGCAATGAAAAGCAGTGACCTGCTGCAGTACACCCTGGAGATGGCAGCTACTTAAAGCCATGGAAGACCCAAAAGGGAGAACAGTTAGATGTCAAATGGAAGGGACCCCACGGAGTCATACTCACCACTCCAACGGCAGCTAAACTCGACGGTCTTCCCGGCTGGACTTATCATTCTAGGGTTAGACCAGTACCACTTCTTGCTTCCCTGCCCAGAGACTCCAGAACATACCGGTGAGCCACTGGAGGAGCTCAAGCTAATGTTGGGAAAGGCCCCAGCCCCCTCCAGCAGTAAGGATAAAAAGAGGCGGAATTGTAGCTGCCCTTTTTCTTGGGGCCTTGGCACAGCCATCTTTAATTCCTACCAGGGAGATTGTCTTTTCTGGTTTTTTTTTTTGGTGCCTCTGTGGTCTTTGCTTACCCTCTTTGCCAGGTTTGTCTCCTCCAGGGTCCAAGCCATCAGCCTCTGGATGACCAATAAGGCTATGTAAATCTCCTTCTGGATCCAAGTTCTCCAGCCCACTGCACCTGGCAACATCCATGTTCCAGAGTCTCAACCCCTTGAAGGGGACAGCTCTTTCAGAAGCTGAGACCTTCACCCTTTACCCCAAAGGAATTTGGGTCGCATATGTTTGAGGGGGAACCTCCCTTGGATCTTACTAGCCTAGCCTTCCATTGTTCATTCATTATCTAAATAACTGGCCTAGCCCACCCTGGTCTGTAGCCTCCAGCTGCCTGCCCCCTTAACCACTCATTGACCTCATCAACTTCTGCTGCCACAACTTTGGTATATAAGACCCTGTGAGAGTGCCATAGAAGGACCTAGCACAGACTCAGTAAATTTTACTTTCCTTTGGCTGAGAAGACTTAAGTAGAATTCATTCGGCAGGACCCGGTGTGTTGGTATTTTGGGGTCTCCAGAGCAACCTTAACCCTCTTAGTGGGTACCCTCTTCACTAGAACCCGGGACAGCTCCCCCGGGGATACCAAAGCACCCCCTGCCTGACAGCCCCCCTACATACACACACACCAGGCTCCCCGCTGAGAGCCTGCCCGGGGATCCCAAAGCACCTCCTGCCCGACAGCCCCCCCACACACACACCAGGCTCCCTGCTGAGAGGCTGCCCAGGGATCCCAAAGCACCTCCTGCCCGACAGCCCCCCCCCCCA
>NW_027186373.1:1162353-1163454 GCF_028583685.1 Petaurus breviceps papuanus | reverse complement strand
CCGGGGATCCCAAAGCGCCTCCTGCCTGACAGCACCCACACACACACACACACACACACCAGGCTCCCTGCTGAGAGCCCGCCCGGGGATCCCAAAGCGCCTCCTGCCTGACAGCACCCACACACACACACACACACACACCAGGCTCCTTGCTGAGAGCCCGCCCGGCCCAAAACGCCCCCTGCCCGCCAGCCCCCCCCCCACACACACACCCCAGGCTCCCCGCTGAGAGCCCGCCCGGGGATCCCAAAGCGCTAGATCCGTCCTGTGCACGGGTGCCTCTCCTCCCCAACAGTTTTGCCAACTGTAAACTGAGGGGTGGGCCCCGGTTCTTGTCCCCCCACTCCCAGGGAGCTGTCCCGGGCCCCAGAGCTTCCATTCCTCAGATGGCAAAGGCTGTGGGCACCCGGATAACCCCAATAACGTGGGCGGGTCGCTGAGGAACTGCGCAAGCGCATGCGAGGAGGCTTCCGAGAGCTGGAGTCTAGGTCCGTGAGTGGGGGGAGGGGCAGAAGCGGGCGCGGAACTGACGCTAAGCTTTCTGGGACTCGTAGTCTACAGGGATCGTTGAATGAGGCCACTGACCTCGGCCTACATTTCCCAGAAGCCTCGGAGCCGCGAGAAGAGCCCGGTTTGGTGCTAGCCAATTGGGATGGCGTTTTTCACCCAGCTCTGCCTCGTTCGTACCCTCTATTCCGCCTACTTAATTCTGGGTCCCCAAATCTGCAGGGACACGTTGTTTTCCATCGGAAAGTGACGTAACGCATTGGGACGGCAACTCCGCCCCGCGCCAGCGTCTCCAGGGCAACCCCCGCCCCCCTTCGTCCGTGGAAGGGTGCCCTGTACGGGAATGGAAGAATGAAGGGGTCGCGGCTGCTGGCGCGCGCGCGCATGCGCCACCGCGCCCAGCGGCCTGGCTCGGAGTCCGCAGGTGAGGGCGGGGGAGCGCGGGCCGCGGGCGGGTGTGAGCGTCAGGCGGCGCTGTCCGGCTACTTACGGGAGTGGGTTGGTGGCCGAGGGAGCCCGGGAGCGGGGAAGGCTCGGGTTCTGGGAGCCGCTTGGAACCTAACCCGAGGGACTGGGAAGGGGGGGGGGGGGGGG
>NW_027186373.1:1134619-1157353 GCF_028583685.1 Petaurus breviceps papuanus | reverse complement strand
GGCAGGCCTGGGCCTGTGGGCTTGTGTTTGAATCCTCCCCCGCCCCGGGTCTTCTCATCACGGGCTTAGGGGCCGTGTGTTCTGGAGGGACCTCAACTCCTTTATCTTATAATTGAGGACTGGGACTTGAACCCCGGCCTTCCGGCTGGGAGTTAGGTCCTGACACGGACTAGCTGAGTGACCCTGGCTAAGTCATTTCATTTGTTTCCTCAACTGTGAAATGGGGCCGATGAGCCTCTCCCTACCTCCCGGGGTTGTTGTGAGGACCAGATGAGGTCCTGATTGTAAAGCCCCTAGCGTGGTGCCCGGTCTGAAGGCACCTTTTGGGGAGGAGGTCCTGGTCAGAGGGGGGAGCATGGGGGCAGGGAGGAGGAGTCTGACTGTGAGATGGCCAGGGGACAGGATAGATAGCAAGGGGGAAGGCAGTGTGCTGTGCATGTGGCTGGGGTCCCAAGAGAAGGAAGCTGGTCACAGTGAGAAGAGCCCTGCACCTGACTGTGGGCAAATCATCTCTGGCCTCAGTCTCCTCTGCTGTAAACTGAGCGGCCTGGAAGGTCTTTTCCATTTCTGAATGTGTGAGCTTAGGAGAGGCGCCCCCATTGAGGGGTGAGACTCCAAGGAGCCTGAAGTCCCAGAGGTCAGACATGCAGGGGGAGAGCCGGGAGAATCCCAAGAAAGGAGGACGTCAGGAGAAGAGTGGTCAGAAAGGATGAGCAAACACCGTCACCTAGAGTGGAAGTCTGGCACTGACTGTAGAAAACGTGTTCATTCAAATAATTCTTCAGAAAATGTGTTTGCAGTAACCCCTTTTTTGAACAGCCCAGCAGTCAGGGAGTAGTCGAATTCTTGATTCCAGGGTGCTCCCATCACCCAGAACTGTCCCAGTGCTTATGTAGCTCAGCTAGGCTCCAACATGCAGCAGGTTTAGCGAGCATGGATTAAACACCTGCCGTTTGCTGGGCCCCGTGCTAAGTGCTAGGGATACAAAGAGAGATCACTTGCAAATAGCTGTTGACAGGATAAACTGGCGATAATGGACAGAGGGATGGGGAAAGGCTTCTCGCAGAAGGCAGAAATCCAGGAGGCCAGAGGAGGAAGGAGGGCATCCCAGCCAGGAGCTGAGAGAGATGCCGAGGTATTCCTGGGGAACTGCACGGGGGAAAGTTCAGCCTTGGGATGGCTGTGAGAAATCAGGTGGCTTGTGGAGGAAGTGGTATTGGAATTGGGATGGGAGCATAGGGAAAACACGGAGGATATCTGGTTCCTTTCATGCCAATGACCATTTGTCTCTTTCACAGGGAAGGAGACCTGACGAGGCAACGGGAAAGGGTGGGGGAAGGAAAGCTGGGAGGCTCTGGGGGCCAACGGAATGGAGAAAGGGTCTGGCCCCAAAGCACCACAGAAGCAACTGCTCAGGGGCCCCAAGAGAGACCGCAAGTCCATCACCCTGCATGTGAAGCTCGAAGTACTGAGGCGTTTTGAGGAGGGAGAGAAGCTCACACAGATTGCCAAGACCTTGGGGCTGGCCACTTCCACAGTGGCCTCCATCCGGGTCAACAGAGAGAAGATCAAAGCCAACTCTCAGGCAGCCACCCCCCTCAGTGCCACCCAGCTGACTCGGTGTCGAGGCGTGGTGATGGGCAACATGGAGAGGCTGCTGAGCCTGTGGATCGAAGACCAGAAGCAGCAGCATCTGCCCGTTAACACCATGCTCATCCAGGAGAAAGCCAAAAGCTTGTTCGAGGCTTTGAAGCGCGAGCACGGGGAGAGCGCCCAGACAGAGACCTTTGGAGCAAGCAATGGCTGGTTTGCGCGCTTCAAGGCGCGGCACAACGTCCTCCTGACAGATGAACCCGCAGTTGCGGACGCGGAAGCAGCCCGCAGGTATCCCGGTGTGCTGAGGAAGATCATTGAGGATGGCGGCTACACGCCTCAGCAGGTTTTCAACGTCGATGAGACGGGGCTGTTTTGGAAGCGTTTGCCCGAAAGGACGTTTGTGTCTCTGGAAGACCAAGCCGGGCCGGGGTTCAAGGCGTCCAAGGACCATCTGACCCTGCTCCTCGGAGGCAACGCTGCTGGGGATTGTAAGCTGAAGCCCTTGCTCGTATACCCTTCTGAAAATCCCCGGGCCCTGAAGGGCTGCTCTAAGCCCAACCTGCCCGTAATCTGGAGATCCAATCGTAACGACTGGGTGACTGTGAGCATCTTCCAGGAGTGGTTCACAAGCTTCTTCTGCCCTGCCGTGGAGAGGCACTGTGCTGAAAACAACCTCCCCAACAAGGCCTTGCTGATCCTGGATGGTGCCCCCTGCCATCCAGCGCACTTGGATGGCCTCTCCGCCAATGTGAGGGTGGAGTTTCTGCCCAAGAACACCTCGGCCTTGATCCAGCCCATGAATCAAGGGGTGATCGCCACTTTCAAGGCTTCTTACCTGAAGAGGACGCTATGTCAGCTCATACAAGAGACTGCTGGGGAAGACAAGCCCCCCATTCGTGAATTCTGGCGGAGCTACAACATCATGACTGCTGTGGACAACATCGCTGAGGCCTGGCAGGAGCTGCAGCCGTCAGCCATGAACGCTGTCTGGAAGAAGATCTGGCCAGAGTGTGTGTGCGCCTCCTCTGAGGCAGATGCCCTGCCGCAGATCCGTCAGAACGTAGTGACGCTTGCCAGCCACGGTGGCTTTGAGGGCACAGTAGAAGAGGGTGTTGTGCACCTGCTTCAGTCTCATGGGGAAGACCCGTCGGGAGAGGGGCTGGGAACACCCTCCCCGGGAGCAGGACAGGACGACGGCCTGGCCACCCCACCAGAACTGACCACAAAGCATTTGGCAGAAGCCCTCTCCCACTTTGACCGGGGTCTGCAGATCCTTACTGACAACGATCCCAATCGGGAGCGGAGCCTGAAGGTGTGTCGAGGGGTAAACAGTGTGATTAGCTGCTATAGGGAGCTGTACAAGGAGAAGAAAAGACGTGCAAAGTAAAGAAGGGAGGCCTTCCAAGCCCTGTCACTGGGCAGGTGCTTTCACCCCTTCCTGTTTTGGTAGATGGTCTTGGAGTTCTGCAGCCAACCTTGGAAATGAGGCTGGTCTTCAGATAGACCATCTACCCTCCAAGGCCCCCCAACGTGAGAGGGCCTGCTCAGCCTGTGTTTCATGGCCTCAGTCTCTTTTGTGCCTAGGGCATGGGCATGGAAGGAGGAAGCCAGTGTATGAAGCAGATAAATTAGGAGGAGGAAATCTGCCTGCCTGAGTCCATATGGAAGAAGAGGGAAGGGAGGAATGAACATCCTCTGTGACCAGTGGATGGCAGGGGGCTGAGGGTGTGTCTCCAGGGCTCTGACCACAGTTCCATAAACCACTCCAGACTTTTCTCTTAAGTAAATAAACTCATGTTTGGTTGACAAATCTGACTTTTGAGACTCGGCCCATCCCTTTGCGGGGTCCCCAGGCCAGCTGGCTGGTAGGCAGTGCAGCAGAGAAACAGTCCTGGGGCATTTGAGATCCTCTTTGGCCTCCAGAGGAATTGGTAAGGGTGGATGGCTAGCTTCCTAAAGTAGCAGGTGAAGCAGCAGCTGTGTACAAGACTCTCTAGTTGGCCCTGTGATGCCCAGGTATATATGGCATGGGCTCTGTTCTCAGGAGCACCCAATAAGGAGGAGGGGTGGCAAGGCCCAGGGAAAACAGGAGAGGTGAGGACAGGGAGGCTTTGTGCAGGAGGTGGCAGCACATGAAGATGGAAGTGAGAGACCATCATAGATAAATGGTGTAGATTTATAATGGGTAGCTCAGAGGATGGTGAAGCATGGCATGGCAAAACTGTGGGGTTCATGTGAATTGAGTGTGATCCAGCAGCCAAGAACGTTGGGTTATGGAGGTTCTTCCTTGCTTAGAAGGTCTCTGGGTGGGGGGGGGGGGTGGCTTAGTTCAGGGCATCATGATGGCGACAGCAAATGAGAGCCAGGGCTCTTAGGGGTAAAAGGCCTTCCTTTCCTGTGAGGATGGACTGAAGAATCAGAGGTTCACATGTGACAGCCATGTTCGAGATTAGGCTTGTTCTGCTCATCTCCACCGGGCACAGAGTCCAAAAGAGGAGGTTGACATGGATTCTGACGTCCCTTCTAGCTTGAACATCATGATTCTCTTTTCCACAAGTCCCTGCTTACTTATTTTCAG
This sequence comes from Petaurus breviceps papuanus, assembly GCF_028583685.1. Taxonomy (NCBI): domain Eukaryota; kingdom Metazoa; phylum Chordata; class Mammalia; order Diprotodontia; family Petauridae; genus Petaurus; species Petaurus breviceps. Next base: position 1,153,179 of record NW_027186373.1, on the reverse strand, counting down.
TTTGGTTTTTACATCACCATAGTTTTCTTCAGTATCAAGGGTTAACAAAAAGATGTAGGGATGAAGGGGAAAATGGCACTTCCAGCCCCAAATCTATGTTAAAAAGCAGCATCCCTCAGAACTGTTTGGTATTGGTTAAAAAATAGAGGTAAATGAGTGTGATCAACCAGGCAAGAGAGAAGTGGGAACAACATTCCACCCCTGGATTGTGGTATATAATAGGAGAATGGACACAGCCCTAGATGGCCACGTACACATAGATTCTGCACGTGTCTGTGTGTGTGTGTGTTTACATGTGTAGGCTCTTTGACCTGATCTCAGTTCTTTCCATCTCCTCAGTTCTAATGATCTATGGATTCTACTTCCATCACTGCTGAATCATCTTGACATCCTATCGCCATCTCAAAATCTTGACATATTCCAGACAGGATCGCTTCACTAACTCTAATTCCCATTTCTGTTGAGGAAACCACCATCTTGTCAGTCACAGTCTTCACAATAAGAGCCATCCTTGATTCTTCCTCCTCTCCTGTATTTATTTCCTTGCTGTCTTGTCCATTCTCCCTCCACAATATCTTTTGACTCCAACCCTTTCTCTGGTCACATGACTCGAATTTAGGCTTTTGTCACTTCTCAGTCAGACCATTGCAGGAGCCTCCTAATTGGAGGATAGATTGGAAAAAGGAGATAGTGGGAGAAAGAAAACCAAATTCATGCCAAATTGGTCTTCCCAGGATGTAGGTCTGACCACGTCATCCTCTTACCTCTCAAAATCTACCATTTGTTGTTCATTTCGGTCGTGTCTGACTCTGTGACATGGGATTTTCTTGGCAAAGATACTGGAATGGTTTGCCATTGCCTTCTCTAACCCATTTTAGAGTTGAGGAAACTGAGGCAAACAGGGTGAAGTGACTTGCTTAGGGTCACAGAGCTAGTAAATGTCTGAAGCTGAATTTGAACTCATGAAGCCTGACATTAGGTTGGGGGCCCTGTGCTCTGTGGCACCTCCAGCTGCCCCCACAATCCATAATGCTCCTAGGTTAAAATACAAGCACACCTATTTGTTGTTTTTTTCAAGTGCTCCTCTCCCCAATACAGATCCTGATTGCTTTTCAAGATTTATTGCTTGTTAGTCTCCTTCATGCATTGTCTCTGAGCCAAAGTGGCCTTCAGTGTTTCTTAAATTCAGCTTTCCGTGCACGGGCTGTCACTTTGGTTCAGCATTCCCTTTCCACATGTGTCCCATAAACCCTCTAGCTTCCATTGAAGTACAAGTCAAGAGTCACCCCTCTTCTGAGACCTCCCCTCCCCCCCCCCCCCAGGCTGATCCTGTCTCTTTGGAAGTAATTTAGTATTAACTTTTGTCCTTATGGTATGGTTTGGGTTGGGGGCTGGTAGGTGGCACCATGGACAGAGTGCCTGGACTGGACAGCAAAACATACAGGAGAGTTTGAGTTCATCCTGTGTTTGTCTCCCCAGTGCCTACTACAAGGCATGCGGTATGTACAGAAGGAATGTTTGTCAAATTAAATTGAATCTTGACACATCTTTTAAAATTGTTTTTAATCAGCAAACATAGGCCTTCTCTCCTTCCTGCCTCCTCCCCCTGAAATGGGAAAACAAGAAAAATAAGCCCTGTTACACTCACACAAACTGCCACATTGAAAAAAACAGCCTTGCTCAGCCCTGGGAGTTCTTTAGCATGTTTGAGGCCTCTGGAATTGCAGTTGGTCATGATGGTTCCCTAGGTCTTTTGTGTTTTTTTAATTTTTTATCTTTTTTGCTTTTTGGAGGGGAGAGGGCAGGGCAATTGGGGTTAAGTGACTTGCCCAGGGTCACATGGCTAGTAAGTGTTAAGTGTCTGAGGTCAAATTTGAACTCAGGTCCTTCTGACTCCAGGGCTGGTACTCTAGTCACTGTGCCACCTAGTGGCCCCACCCTAGGTCTTTTAAAGCCGTCTGCCTTCACGGTCTTGTCACTGTATACACTGTTCTGCGTATGCTTTGTTAGGGCCGGGCTTTGGACATTTCTGGTTGAGCTGTATGGGCTGGTCTTGAGGCTTCTTTCTCGGTGTTGTTTGTCCTGTTTGCAAAGGGGACCATTGGCATCATTACAGGTGATATCTCAACTCCTGCTTGAATTCGCTTTCAGCAAGGCTGACTTGTGCAAAGTTTTTGGCTTCACTTTCTTTCCCTGAGCATCAAAGTGCAGTGACAGGATAAAAGTCAGAAAAGCTGGCCGTGGCTGGGGATGGAAGAGCTTGGCATCTTCAATGCCCGACCAAGCTCTAAGCACTTTGCAGCTCCTGCTCCGGCTGCCTTTATGACCATGGAACAAATTGTTCTCGTCTGCCTGTTCCACTCTCCCTAATCACTGACACGCTGGAGGCCTGTGGGTTACCTTTAACCTGGTTTAGCTCACCTGCCGAGACACTTTACAGGGGCACGGCTGATAAGCATGCTTGCTGCAGCTTCTTTGAGCTGAGGTGGGAGCTGGGTGAATCAAGTGCACACAGAATGTAGGTGAACAAGCCTGAAAAGGGCTTAGCAGGCACCCACACCAGGGGGCCTAGCCTTCCTGAACACCACAGAGATGGCTCAGCCTGGAGACCTACCAGCTTCAAGTGATCTTACAGCGTTCTGCTATGGACAAAGTCTGGTTTCTGCCCATCTCGTTTGAGTCTGCAAGTGCTGGAGCTCGTTTTGGTCTGAGAGGTACACCTGCAGCCTTGTGCCTGGATGGAACTCCAGGAGACTGCTGCCGGACTCTGTCCCTTCCCTCTCAGCCTGGTGGGAAGCTCTGCTGGCTCTTAGTGATGGGACCAGACTCCCTTTTGGTCTGGGATTCCTGCCCCAGTTATTCACTTGCAGGCTTCAGACTGGCCTGGAAGCTGGAACTGAGACCTTGCTCTGAATCTGGAGGCTGAGCTTCTGAACTTGCTCCTTGCTTAGAAAACAGCCTCCAAACCATGACTGCTGCTTACCCTGGAGCTCTTACCCTAGGCACGGGATCCCCAATTTTTTCCATGCCAGAGCTGCCATCTAGCCCCTGCTCCTAAAGCCAGGCCCCTCCTTAATGGATCTGGGATGTCTTCTTGCTATTCCTGGGCAGACCCCATCTCTAGAGTCCACAGACTTTTCTGTCTGTCCCCCTCTGCAGACAGACCTGAACTGAAAAAAACAACACTGCTTTTTCCCCCCTGGATTCCTCTTTCAGGCTTCGGTCTCATGTGTTTTCCAGCTCTCTAGAGGTGTGGAGGGGAGCTCACTATTCTCTTTTCCACTTTGCTAACTTCTGAATCTTAGACTTGTGAAGGTGACTTTTTGAATCCAAGAGTAAGACTCTACATTTGTCTCCATTAAATTTCATTCTATTAGAATTTGCCCAGTCTTGTCACTTGTCAGTATCTTTTTGGATCCCAATTCTGCAATTTAACCTTAAGCAGCACAGAGGGAAGGTATCTCCCTGGAGGATTCCGATGGAGACACCTTCCAAGCCCTAATAACTAACCACTCTTTGGGCCTGGCCATTGAAACATGTTCCAAATCCACTTAATTTTGCCAAAGTTTAAGGTGATCATTAGATTATTTCTGCTTTTTCTTCGTCTATTGAAAAACTGAAGATGGCAGAATACCCTCCACCTCCAGCCCCCATTTTTTATTTTGAACCATTGCCTTCTGTGCCCAATAACTTCCACCTTGGCACAAACGACAGGTTAGCCAAGCAGACCAAAACATGAGCCTTGTCTCAGCACATGCCTTATCCCACCACCCCCTTGAGTTGGGCTTGGTTCTGTTCTCTTGGCATCAGTTGATTGCAAATCTTTCTGATTTCTCCCTGTTCCTCAATATACACATGGGTATGGTGGGCCATTACATTCATAAGCCACAATTTGTTGAACTTTTGGGTGATCACTCATTTTCAAGGTTCCCATAATTTCTCCCCCTTCTCCCCGAGCAACCTGTTCCTCCTTGTTGGTGAGAATCAAATCCAGATAAAAGGCAAGACCTGTGACTCACCACACCTGTTACAAGGAAAAAAAAAACAACAAAACCCTAAAAACCAAATCCTTCCTGGCCATGGGGGATGGAGGGAGGAAGAGAGAGGGAGAGGGGAGAGGGAAAGAGTTATAGAGAGAGACAGGGGCGGGCAGAGAGGAGAGAGAGAGAAAAGGGGAGAGACAGTGAGCAAGCCCCTGCCCTCAGGAAGCAGACACACGTCTCTGTTTCCTAAGAGCAGGGACTGTTACATGTCTACATCTCCTCTGTGCCTAGCATATGCATAGTGAGCACTTAAATGCTTCATTCATTCATTCACCGAGACCTCAGACCCTATACATACACATCAGCCCCTTTTAATGACTTGATGTAACCCTGCTTTTCCCAACCCTTTTCACAGCCTCAATTCCCTCCAATAAGCCTGTATAAACGGAGCCTTCTGGCCCCACCAGTGACTCTAATGCTCAATTTCCAGACCTCTGACACTGTCTACAGGGCACCTCCAGTCTCATTTAATAAAAAGCCTTGGTGCCATGTCTGTGTCACAGGGTAGTCCCAAGTATGGATAAAACAACTTTCTGGTGCAGTGAGAGGGAAGCTGAGCCCCCCCCGGACCAATGGTGGCTCCTCTCCAGAAATGGAATGACAGGGTGCAGTGCAGGCATGCTGGGCGGTTCCATGTTGACCCCATTCCCGTTAGAATGTACGGTGCTTGGTATACCGCAGGTGCTTGCTTCCTGCGTAGCATCGATTCCCCTGCCCGGGGACTTCTTGAGCGCTAGGGCTGTTGGTCTTGGTTTTCAGTCCTGGCTTCCAGTGGTAAAGGGCCACCAGCCTGCTGAAGAGCTTCTCCATTCCCAGTGAGGCCAGTACTCACAGAAGGGACGGCATCTGCTGCAGGGGCCCTGCTTGGATCCTGCCTTGGATCCCAGCGTCACCTCCACTCCGCGTAGAGCCCGTGAAGGGTTCCGAAGGGAAATGTGTGCTGGGGAGGTGCCAACTTGCACTTGGCGGCTGGTCACTTGGGTCTAAAGAGTAGTCTCTGCCTAGATACCTCACGGGTGTGCTGCTGATACACAGCCCAGTAAGAACAGCAGCTCCATAAGCCCACGGCACTCTCACAGACTAACAAGGGACAAGTCGCTCCCCTGCTTGCCTTCGCTGCCCCGCACAATCTCTCCAGCTTTTCCGTGGCCAGAGGCTTGCTGTCCTGGCAGCCCCCGGCATTCGTGTGGGTTTCGTGGCAAAGATTCTGGAGGGGCCGGCCCTTGGCTTCTCCAGCACATCTTACAGATCGGGAAACTGAGGCAAGCGCGGTGCCGTGATTCGCCCAGGGTCACCCAGCTGGCCAGTGCTTCGTCCGCGGCACGCCCCGGCTGCCCATTATTCACGGGGGTTATAGCCGCGCTGGCCAGGCGCCGGAGCCTCGGCAGACGGCCAGTACCCGAGGGATGGCCAACCGCAGCCGCCGAGACCCCGCCCAGGCCGCCCTACCCGCGCCGAACTACATTTCCCATCAGGCGCTGGGCTCCGACGGCTGCCTGGCCTCCCCGCTTAGAAGCCCGTTGCCATAGAGACGGCTCCTGGAGGCCCCTGGGGAGAGGACAAAGCCCCGGATGTGATGCTCCGGGGCACGGGGTCAGGCTTGCGTGCGACGCCTCCGGAGGCGGTGAGTCAGCGCCGGGGCCGGGGAGGTTGAGGCTGGCTGGCCTCAGGGTAGCGGAGTCCGAGAGCTCCGCTCGCCTCCACGGGGTCCACCGGGAGGCGGAGTCGGCTCTGACACAGGCGGCGGGAGGGGGGGGGGAGGGTGCTTCCTGTGCGTGTGACGTCACCTCCGGCAGCAGGGCGCGTGCGCCCCCTGGCGTCGGCGGACACGTTAGGCTCCTTCATCACTGTCCTCCCTCCCCCCCCTTCCCCCTCCTCCGGGGCCGCCAGGTGGCTCCAGAGTGCAGAGCCCCTGGCCTGGAGTCAGGAAGACCCAGGTGCAAACATGGCCTCAGACACTTCCTAACCTTGTGACCCAGGGCAAGTCACTTCACTCTGTTTGCCTCAGTTTCCCCATCTATCAAATGAACTGGGAGAAGGAAGTGGCCAACCACTCCAGCATCTCTGCCAAGAACATCCCTGATGGAGTCAGCACTGAAAAGTGACAGCTGGGCTAAAATGACTGGGCCAGGGTCACATGGCTGCCCGGCCTGACCTTCTCCTGACCCCATCTCCATCTCCACGGCGATGGCAGCCCGGCGGGGCTGCGGTGGGTCAGCAGGCGTCGCCTGTGGCTCGCATCTGGCTGCCCAGCACCTGGCGCTCAGTAGGCGCTTTGTCACCTCAATCCGTGGCCATCACCCTGAGCTCTGCTCCTACGTCTCTCCTGGACGTTGCCGCCGGCTCCAGGAGCTCCTCTTCTTGCAGAGGCTCCTCTTAGCCCTGAGTCCTCTTCTTCCTTGCTCGCCTTCACCTCACACAGATGGCCTCTGTCTCTGTGATGTCTCTCTTCTGACAAGGCTCCTCCTGGGCTTAGGCCTATCTGTGTCCTGTCTGCCCAAGGACCACAGGTGAATTGTTTGGCATTCAAGGCCCTTCCAACCCGGCCCAATGGACCTTCCAGGGGGCCAGACTCATGCACAGCCTGCCATCTTCTACTTGCATCACTTCATGCGTCCTTTTAAGTTTACATAGTGTCTCCTCATGGATTGTCATCTCCTCGCTCTGTATTCCCAAGATTGGCAATTTCTAAATGCTTGTGTTTGGACCGGGTTGGAGCTGGTCTGTCTCTGATGTCGCTGTCTGCTTTTCCCTCTTGGAAGTCCTCTGAGGACGTCCTCAACCATTCCAGGCTCTCCTGTTGGAATTGGGCCACAGAAGCCATGTTGGGCCCCCATGGGACCCATGCCAGGGGAGCCCTAAGGAGGGGACTTGCTGCTGCTCAGTTATTTGGGGCTTGTTCCACTCTTCCTGACCCCACTGGGGGTTTACTTGGCAGAGATACTGGTGGAATTTGCCATTTTCTTCTCCAGCTCCTTTTACAGGTGAGGAAACTGAGGCACACAGGGTGTCAGGACTTGTCCAGGGTCGCACAACTAGTGGACCTTGGAGGCGCTTTTGAACACTCGTCTTCCTGCCTCCAGGCCCAGTGCACTATTCACTATGGTGCTGCCCAGCTGTCCAAGTTTAGTCCTGAAGTCAGTCCTACCAGGGCCTCTGTCCTTGAGGAGCTAATGAGGAAGACAGCGCTGCACGTGAAAGGAGACCGCAGTAGCTGTTACACTTTGAACCTCTCTGGGGCAGCACTTGGCACCGTAGCACATAGTAGGTGCTTAATAAACATTTATTGATTGGGTTCCCAGGGAGGCCTGATGAAGGCCAGAAGAGTGTGGGTGCCCCCTCTTAACACCAGAGGGAGGGCCCAGGACCAGGAGGACGCAGGGAGGGGTAGGCTTCAGAGGTGATGACCTCTGGCAGAAAGCTAAGCTTCTGAAGACCATAGTGAAATGCAGGAGTATGGCCTGGAAGACCTCTCTGGTAGTTCAGGCTGATTAAATTCAAGACACCACTTAAGCACCTAATGTGTGCTGGGTCCTATCTCAGTCATTCCTTCTATAAGATTAAGATTAAGTACCTACTCATGTAGAGTCTGTTCTTGGTACAGAATCAGTCCACATGCAAATACTAAAAACACCTACTATGTGCCAAATTCTACCGCTGTTCTCAAGAAGCAGAGAAAAGTTAGAGAATCAGCTCAAGGGCTCCGTTTGCTCTGCAGAAGGTGCTCCATTTGCCAGTACCACATCATCCATACCTGGAACCATCAGTCACAGCAGATGGAGAATTTTGTTCTGAATGCTGTGGATAAGGTCACTCCCCTTGGCAGTCTACTTTCCAGAGATGTACACACTGATAATGAGGTTGACAAATGCATTGCCAGAGCCACCTCAGTGTTTGGGAGGCTGTGAAGGAAAGTGTGGGAGAGGAGAGGTATTAGACTGACTACCAGACCGAAAGTCTACAGCCACGCAGTTGTATGCCTGTGAAGCCTGGACATTCTGCCAGCACCATGCCAGGAAATGGAGTCGCTTCATTTGGATTGATGTAGGAAGATTCTGAAGATCACTGGCAGGATCAGGGACCAGACTGCCAAGCATTCAAACTCTGCTTCAGAGAGCACAACTCCAGTGGGCTGGCCGTGGTGTTCGAATTCAAAATGTACACAGGGCAAGTGTTCATGTGGAGGTCAGAAGAAGCAATACAAGGGTCCTCCCAAGGTCTCAGGAACTTGGGAATTGGTTGTGTGACATGGGAGACGCTGGCCCAGGACCGCTCAGCAGGGCGTGCCCTCGTCAGAGCAGGGCCTGGCTCTGTGATGCACAGGTTTGGAGAATTGGCCTTGAGTGTTCGCACGGACGCTTTGTGTCTGATCCATGGCAGAGCATCCTGAGCTCATGCCAGTCTGAGGCCACAGTCGGGCACATTTAAACTTGACGCCAACATAGTGATGTCGCTGTGGTCCTGAGCCGGACACAATGAGGCCATTTTGGTCTGACCCCAACATTGTGATGATGTTTTCAGAATGAAAGACAATAACCAGCCTGGAGACTTGTATCTATGTTTGTTATCCCTGTGTTCTCGGGCCTCCCTGAGCAGCGCCTGGCATACAGTTGGCATCTCATCGGGTATAAGTATGTAGAGAACAAATGCAAAGAAATACATGCTCCCTTTCTTACAGCTGAGGAGATGGAGGCAGAGTGAGGCTCGCAGGCCCTCCCCAGGCCACAGCATGATTTGAACTGTGCCACAGAGCAAGGGAGGACCCTGGCACAGCACTTCTCAGACTTTCTGGTCCCAGGGGCCCTTTACACTCTTAAATAAGATTAAGGGCTGCCCCTCACGGGGAGTTTGGGTGGGTTATATCTATAAGTAGTTGCCATATCAGAAATTTAAATGTCCTGCTACTCATTCTTATCAAAATAGTTTGATCTCCAGGATCTTGGAGACCCTTGTGGAACTCCCTAAGCAACACTGCACAAACCCTTGTGGGTGAGGGGATTCTTTGAGCTGTCATTGAAGAGGACAAGGGGCACAACCAATACAGATGCGGAGCTGGGAGAGGGAGCCCTCTTGGGACCAGGAGGCCCTAGGGGGAAGTGGGTGCTTCCGGAAGATCACTTTGGCAGCTGGGTGGAATCAGGAAGCATTTATGAAATGCCACTGTGTACCAGACTCTGGGCTCAGGTCGGGGCTACAAGAGGGGCACAGACAGTCATTGTGTTCCAGGAGCTTCCAGGCCAGTGGGGAGACCAACCCAGGGTAAAGCTTGAGGCAGGGAGACCCCCTGGAGCAGAGGGAGAGGAGTGGGCAGGAGGTGGACAGGGAAGGAGCCAGAGCCTTGAAGACTAGACCATGTCCCTCCCTCACGAAGCAGCTGACTGTGGTTTCTGCCCTCCTAGACAGAGAGGGGAGAGTCAGGGGAGCCCCAAACCCCCGGGAGCAGGACGGGATTCTGATTGTGAAGATCGAGGAGACCGACGATGAGGGGTGCTTGTGGGAGCCGCGATCCCGCAAGCGGAGGGTCAGGGAGACCCCGGAAGTTGCGGACCCCCTGCGGCGTTTATCGGAGGCAGCCGGGCCCCGCCCGCGAGGTGCTGAGGCCAGAAGTGCGGACCAAGGCGCAGATCATGGAGCTGCTTGTTCTGGAACAGTTCCTAAGTGTGCTACCCCCAGACACCAGGGCGTGGGTGGAGGCCCAGGCTCCCCAGAGCACAGACCAGGCCTGGCTTTGGTGGAGGACCTGAGCCATGCACTTCAGCAGCGCGGTGAGTGGGCGTCTCCCCAGAAGTCCTGCTGGCCGTTGGCCACTTCCCAGCTGCCTCACAGCCTTGCTGGGGCCCTCTTGGCTCAGCCTTCTCATCTGGGAAATGGGCTAGCAGCAGCACCCACCCCCCGGGGTGCTTATGAAGCTCAGGAGAGAGCATCTTTGACGTCCTTCCCTGTCATGGTGCCTGGTGTGTAGGGGTGCACCGTCAGGGTTAGCAACGCCCCCTCCCCCTCCTTCACTGCACCCTTACAGGAGTCCTTCAGCTCAGGGAAGGTGTGAGAAAAGAGTCGGTGTGACTTAGTGCTGTGCCCTTGTGTAGCGCCAATGCATTGTTTACAGCACCCACAATCACAGCAAAGGTCGCGACTATAAGTATCCCATGACATTCAATTGCAAAACATACCAAACTCTCCAGATAGTGGATAGAACTGAAGCATTTATTTAGACACGAGAAAACCCAATCCCAAAACCAGTAAGCCAATTCCATCATAGTACCAAAGATATTCAGATGCCATAATAACACTGAGAGCCACAGCATCCTTCAGCCCTCCCACAGACCAGGACAAGGTCAGTATTTATTCAGCAAGCCTTTCTCCTTGCCTGAGCTCCTCCCTCCCCCACCCTCTGGCTAGCTCTGACCAGCTTCCTGTGGGCTCGGCTTCCCTTCAGCAAACTCCTCCCACCACAGGCTCCATGTGACCACATTCAGCCTATCACGGGGCAGAGTTTATCTTCACAGCAGGGGGGGTCTTCAGACTCCCCCCCAGGTCTATTAAGGGGCAGGGAAGATCTTCAAATTCCTATTCCCATTACATTTGGCCCAAAGATCTTTTATGTCCCTTACCTAGCAAAAATACCTTAACAATAAATAAGAGTTTAGGGATAACTGGTGGGAAAACTGGTGTCAATAGAACTTTGCAACAACATGACAGACATAATAGAAAAACTTTGCACATAAAACATAGCTTAGGATGGTGGCTTGGGCACAAGCACCCCATCCTTCCCCCCTCAGAAGAATGGGGCTCAAAATCTTGGGGGTAGGGGGCAAAAGTCTCTTCTCCAAAGCTCCTTCAAGCTGAAATTAGACATAGAGCTGTCCTTGCCCCAAGAGGTCCCATTCAAGAATTTAGTTCTTTAGCTGTCATCTGGAGCTTGGTTGATGCCAGGTCCAGAAGTGGCACATCATAGTTATGGACAGGGGATGGCATCTGGCTTAAGCAATCAGGCATCTACAGGTGGAGAGCACCGAGCCTGTAGAGAACAAATCTCACAAACAAGTTCAACAGACAAAAAGCCAAGAAGAGACAAATATAGGGTCAGCCGTGCTTCTGGAGTCCATGGACTCACTATTATAACCTCATTCGTTGTAGAATACGTGAGTTAAGGGTACAATTTGACAATCATCTGAATAAACAACAGCTACGGTATTGTCTTTCCCATGTGTTATGATCTCTGCAGCCTTGGGAGCATCATCTGGTTTCCACTTTACCTATACTTTAGCTCCCAATTTTATTCAATTAGTAGAACAAATTCTTTAGTTCCTCTGACAGTTATTTCAGAAGGAGGGTCAGTTTTCACAAGTGATATTGTTTCACAAGGAATAATAATCACTTGAACTACTCTGTCATTTTTACAAAACTGTAGGGGTTCTTCACCCAAATGAGAGATGTTAATATCCTGATCTTGTGCCCACCGGTGTGTGACCTGGACTCCTAAATGGCCGGTCGTTTGGTGGGCCTGTTTTGCTAATACCAGATCATCAGTTGTTGTCAAAGTAGGGACAGTATGTTGAGTAGCAATCTTTGATAGTTGATCAGCATGAGCATTGTATTCACATTCTGGCGTGGTGAGGGCCACGTGAGCATCTACATGAAAAACTGGCATATCAGTAACCAAAGACATGTCCCATATATCTTCCCATAATTCTTTGCCCAGGACTTGTTTGCCATGAATTTCCCAATTTTGATTTTTCCACATGGGCAGCCATGGAGCTAACCCATTAGCCACCGCCCATGAATCAGTGAATATATGACACTGTCCTTGTTCTGTTTTGATGGCTCAGTGTACTGCCATAAGTTCAGCATATTGACTATTTCCACCTATCCCAGTACTTTCCAAAGTTCACCTAGTACATGGGTCATAGGTTACTCTTTCCAATGTCTTCTTTGGCATAATTATTTTGCTGTCCCATCAGGAAACCATGTGTGTTCCTTCTCTTCTTCAGTTAATCCATCATATCCATCATTCCATCTTACCAAGGACTATACCAACTATTGTTCAGGGGACGTATTATGTCTCTTAGTATAAATGTTAGCTATAGATTCACATAGGGCAGAAACTCCACTTTTGCCAGTTTTAGCTCTGTTTTGAATATACCACTTCCATTTAATTATGCTGGCCTCTTGGGCATGTCCAGTTCTGTGAGAAGCTGGGGTCCTCATTACCCAGGTCATAATCAGGATTCCAGATCTTAATGTCACTTCATGGCCCAGAATTACTTGTTCAGTCTCTACCAAAGCCCAGTGTGCAGCTTACAACTGCTTTTGGAAAGGTGTGTATTGTGCCCCAGATGAAGGAAGTTTCCTGGACTAAAATCCTAAAGGTACATTTTGGCTTTGTTGTTTCTGCATAATTATGATTGACAATCATCCTGTACAGTCACTTGTAATTCCACTGGGCCATTCTGCACAGGCTGTAAATCTAGAGCCAATTTATAGCAGCCTTGGCTCCTTCAAAGGCTTTACTCTGCTCATGTCCCAATCAAATTCATATTTCTTCCTGGTAACTTTATATAAGGGTTTCAAAATCTGCCCCAAATATGGAATGTGATGTCACCAATGTCCAAATAATCCTATAAACTTTTGGGCCTCTTTCTTATTGGTAAGTATAGGAAAATCCTGAATCTTTTGTTGGACTTGCAGCAGAATCTCTCACAGTCCTTTATTCCACTGTATTCCCCAAAATTTTACATTTTGAGCTGGCCCTTGAATCTTTGCAGGGTTAATTTCCCACCCTTTGCTTTTCATATGTTCAATCAAAAGCGTCAAACTCTTCTCTACTTCTTTTACATTTTTCCGTATATCATAATATCATCAGTGTAGTGAGTAAGCTGTTTATCAGGTAGCTGTAATTCATCCAAATGTTCAGCCACAATCCTATGACAAATAGTGGGGTTATGCAGATATCCTTGTGGCAAGTGGGTGAAAGTATATCGTCCACCCTGCCAAGTGAAAGCAAACTGATCCCATTGTTTAGCGTCTATTGAGATGGTGAAGAAGCATTGGCCAAATCAATAACTGTGCACCAAGTCCCTTCATATTTCTGGATCCTTTCTGTTAAGGTGACAGTATCTGGAACAGCAGCATACAAGGGAGGAGTCGCCTCATTCAGTTGTCTGTAAGCCACTGTCACTATCCACGTCCCATCTGATTTTCATAGTGACCAAACAGGATTATTCCATCATGTGGTTGTAGAGACTACACTCCTGCTTCAACATGTGCCTTTATAGTATTGGCAATTTCATCTTGCCCACCTGGCACATGATACTGCTTTAAAGTAATTACTTCAGAAAGTTCAGGTAAAGTGATTGGGTCCATTTTTATTTTTCCCACTAAAACACTAAATCTGCAAATTGGTATCTTCCTTCAGGTAAATTCAGAGTCATACCTCTCAATATACCTATTCCAATGATGTATTCAGGAATGGGTACAATGACCACAGTATATTCTTTCTTAGGTAATTGTCCAATTTTCATCATTAGTTTAACTTGTCTGGCTGATATTTCAGCCCCTCCTAGTCCTGTGAAGGTAATAGGAGCTCCATGCTTGAACTTTGGTATCAGAGTTCCCATAAATGAGGGAGGCCTCGACCCCAGTATCTAACAAGGCCCTGGTTACAGTATTTGACCCATTTTTCCAATATATAGTTAGATTAATATGGGGTCTGCAATCTTATCTGTGTATTTCTTTAATCTGAGCTGGGGCTTGGCCAATTTCCTATTTTCCCTGAAGGTGTGATGAACTTGGATATGGTTCAGGAGGATCTGTAGGGGCAGCCCTTACTTGCCTATTCCATCTAATATTAAGCCCCTCATCACAGCACATTTTATATAGTTCATTCATTGGAATACTATCAATTTTTCTAAAATCAACCCCTTTTCTCCATAGAGCAGTAAACAATTCTTTTCTTGGCAGTCTATTCTGACTTTGAATCCTTTGGCCATTTACTTTTCTCTTGTGAGGAAATTTATCTTTTTCCCATTCCCCCAAGTCACTTAGCTGTGAAATCTTATCCAGCACCTCTGAAAGAGGTTTCCCATTTCACCCATTAGTAGAGTGAGAAGTAGGTGCTTATAAAGCAGGAGGAGCTGTCTTCACCATGATATTCTTTTTTTTTTTTTTTTGCTTTTGGAAGGGCAGTTGGGGTTAAGTGACTTGCCCAAAGTCACATGGCACCATGATATTTCTATGAGGAACAGCTAAGGGGATTTTATGTTATGTATTTGCATCTCCAACCATGATAGCAGTTTTCATCAGTTTTCATTACTTTTTCTTTCAACTTTCTCATGCAGTCTCTAAGTGAGTACCAGGCTCTGTCTCCGCTAGTCCACATAGACTCAGCAGGATACATTTTATTGCATCCAGCAGCAGCTAAAGCTAACAGATTGGTCGTTTTGTTACCTTCTGCCAAATGAAAATCTCAGAGCTTGCTGGACAAAAGGATTCTGGCAAACACTTACAAATTTCAAGCAGCCCACTGTATCTATCGCTATCCCAGCAACTCCTTCATCACTGATTCTTACAATTCAGGACTCTAAGGAGTCTCCCATCCTTTGGGTGAATCTGCTCAAAATATCAGTCTCCTGTTGAGTGAAATCCTCAAGTATCTCCTTAAGCCCTGCTTGCCCTCCCTGACTCTCCTGCCTTCCTTTCAGTGTGGGGCAAGCTTCTGCCCCTGTAGAAGCTTCACCATGAAACAATGTAGCATTCCGGAACATTGTGTCACCGTTCTGTACTCTCTTGGGAGTTGCTGTCATAGCACCTAGGCTCAGACTCTACCAAAGTGTAAGACTTTCCTCCTGTTACTTGCTTATTTCTTTTTCCTTTCTGCTTCCAGAGACTCTCCGGTTCTCTCTCCTTCCACCTGAGACTCAGCTTGCTCTTCTAAAGGAGGGAGCGAATGCTGGCACTTAGCTGACTCTCGTAACAGTTTGTCTCTGCTTTTACACATAATACTGTAGCCCCTTCTGCTCACTGCCTCCAGCTCTACCCGGTTTTATTGGTATTCTTTGCAAACATTTCTAAATCTGCTGCAGCCTCTGTTCCCAGTTTTCACAGAGCCCTGTACTTTAAGACCACTCCCTAGCTAGGGAGGCATAAGGCAAATCCTCCCATCCTGGGATAGCCATTTCTTCTTCTAAATCCCTTCTGCCTCCAACTAGAGGTCTGATGTTTTGTGATCCCATCCTTGTTGCCAAATGTAGTGCCAACACAATATTTACAGCACCCATGATCACAATAAAGACTGTGACTGTATCACATGACATTCAATTGCAAAATATGCCAAAACTCTCCAGACAGAGGATAGAACTGAAGCATTCATTTAGACACCAGAAAACCCAATCCCAAAACCAGTAAGCCAATTCCATCACAGTACCAAAGGCATTCAGAAGCCATAATAACACTGAGAGCCACAGAATCCTTCAGCCTTCCCACAAACCAATACAACATCAATATTTACTCACAAACCTTTCTATCTCCTTGCCTGAGCATCCTCTCCCCCCCACCCTCTGGCTAGCTCTGACCAGTTTCCTGTGGGCTCTGCTTCCCTTCAGCAAACTTTTCCCACCACAGGCTCCACTTGACTACATTCAGTCTATTAGGGGGCAGTGTATCTTCACAGCAGGGAAGCTTCCTGTGGGCTCTTTTGCACCCTTTAGCAAATTCCCTCCATCACAGGCTCCATGTGATTATGTTTAGCCTTTTAGGGGGCAGAGTTTACTTTCAAAGCAGGGGAGGTCTTCAAACTCCCCCCCTAGGTCTCTTAAGGGACAGGGAAGATCTTCAAATTCCTGTTCCCATTACACATGTCACAGTGCCTGGTGTGTAGGGGTGCAGTGTCAGGGTTAGCAATTCACCCTCCCCCTGCTCCTCCCTCTCCCCCTCCTGCAGTGTGCCTCTACAGGTGTCCTTCAGCTTAGGGAAGGTGTGAGAGAAGAGTTGGCAGGATTTAGTGCTATGCCCTTGGCAGGAAAAGGGAGGAGGGCAAGCACTTAATAGATGCTTGCTGTGTGGCAGGCACTTGACAAAGATGATCCCATTAGATGGAAGCTGCCAGGCTTGGCAGCCCCTCCCCCCCCCAAAAAAAGGCCTTTTTTGGTCATACTTGATCCTGTTTTTAGTACCAGACCACACATGGTGGACCTCGGACCCCTAAGTCATGCAATAGAACCAGGCCTGCTGCTGGCTCCTCAAGCCCTTGTCCTCCTTCCCTTGCAAGGCTTGTATGTTCTGGGGTGGGTTCATGTCCAGTGAAGGGATCCATTCAGCCACAGCCTATGTTGCAACATGTGTACGGACAGGGAAATCATTACCTCACAGGGTCAAAAAGTTCTGCTTGCCTCTTTCTCCCTCCCTCCCTCCCTCCTCCAAATATTCCCCATCCCTCTGAGGATGAGGAGAGAGTTGGTTTCAATCCCATGTGGCAGGACTTGCTGTTGCCATCCACTTGGGCTTGCCAGGGTCCCTGGGCTCAGAGCCTCAGCTTGTATTGGGGCAGAGGATCAGGGCATCAATGAGCATTTATGAAGCCTCATGATGCACAGCCTGCATTTGGGTCTGAATGGCTGAGCCCACTTCTGCCCAAGCATCTCCAGGGATGAGGAGCTCACCTCCCTCTTTTCCCCCAACATTGGCCCTTGTTTGGCCCTCTGGAGTCAGGCAGGATGAGGCTAATCCTCCCTCCCCTGGGTGTGACTCCACACTTGACTCCTTCTAGCTGACTGGCTCACCCACAGCAGGGCCCTTGGGAGCTCATCCATGGTGCAGCAGGGAAGCCATTCAGTGCTGAAGGAACTCCTTGCCTGGGTGGAGGGGTCCCAAGATCTTGTCTTCTGATTCCTTGGGTCAGAGTCCCATGGGAAGATGATTATGGGCTGTGTCTCTCCCCAAAGCTGCCCCCCATCCCTTCCAGCTTATGAGATCTGGGAAGCTGTTTGGTGGGCAGTGTCCCCTCTGCTCCTTACACCTTCCCTGGAGGACCAGGCCAAGCCCGTGCACTTCCCTGGGTCTCAGTTTCTTTGTTCATGTTGCTTCTGAAGTCTTTTCACTCTCCAGAACTACAATTTGATGTCTCCTTGGTAATGAGGGAAGCTGGGAGGGCCCTGGCTATGAAAGCCTCCTTTAGCTCTTCCCATCTCTTGACCCTGAAAAATGTTCCCAAGGTGGATGACTTTGGCAGAGCTGGTTCTTCTCTCGGAGCTCCCTCAGTGTCCTCTGTAAACTGGAACTTCTCCGATCCCTTCCAGATGGCTAGCTCTTCTCTCCTCCTTCACTCCTTGCCTTTCAAGTAATGCCTTTCCATCCCACTCCTCTTCCATCCACCCCTCACTACTGGTTCCTCCCTACAGCATATAAACACAAACATGCCTGTGTCTCCCCCATCCTCATGATGCCATTTCTTGATCCTCCCATCCCCGCTAACTATGGTCCCATGTCTCTTCTGCCCTTTGTGGCTAAACTCCTCCCAAAGGCAGTCTAAGTGGTGCCTCCATTTCCTCTCTTCTTACAGTCTGACTTCTGACTTCATCTTTCCACTCAGACTGCCCTCTCCAAAGTCACCACTGGGTCTCTTAGTGGTCAAATTCAATAGCCTCTCTCTTTTTTTTTTAAAGCAATCGGGGTTAAGTAACTTGCTCAAGGTTACAGGGCCAGTTATTTCTGGGTGTGATGCTAAGTATCTGAGCCCGGATTTGATCCCCAGGTCATCCCGACACCAGAGCCGATGCTCTTACTCGCTGAGTCACCTGGCCACCCCTAAGCAATTGGGGTTAAGTAACTTGCTCAGGGTTACACAGCCAGGTGTTTCTGGGTGGGTGCTAAGCGTCTGAGCCCGGATTCGATCCCCAGGTCATCCCGACACCGGAGCCGGTGCTCTTACTTGCTGTGCTACCTGGCCACCCCACAATAGCCTCTTCTTAATCCTCAAGTCTTCTCTATCTCTGCAGCCTTGGGCACTGCCAGGCATCCTTTCTTCCTGGATACCTTTTTCCCTCTAGGGTTTGGGGACATCATCTCTCCTGGTTCTCTTCCTCCATTAATAAATACCTTCTAACCTTAGGTGTCCCTCAGGGCTCTGAAATAGCTCCCTTCTCTCTCCATACTACTTCACTTGGGGATCTCATCTCCCATGGATTGAATAACCTTCTCTGTTCTAAGGATTCTCAGATCTACTTATCCTGCCCCAATATCTCTTGCTGACCTCCAATCTCTCATTTCTAGTGGTCTTTCAGATATCTCTACCTAGATGTTCAGTAGACATCTTAAAATCAAAATGTCCAAAACCAAACTCATTATCTCTCTGGCAAGACCTCCCCACCTCCTACCTTCCCTATCACTATAGAGGGTACCCCCATACTCCTGGTCCCTTAGGCTCCCAACCTAGCAGTCACTCTGTACTCTTCACTCTCACCCCCTCCCCATCCAATGTGGTGCCAAGACCTGTCCATTTCACCCCTGAATCATCTCTGGTCC
>NW_027186373.1:1117150-1134609 GCF_028583685.1 Petaurus breviceps papuanus | reverse complement strand
GGTCCCTTTCACCCCTGAATCATCTCTGGTCCGTTTCACCTCTGCAGTACCTCTGGTCGGTTTTACCTCTGTAGCATCTCTGGTTGATTTCACCTCTGCAGCACCTCTGGTCGATTTCACCCCCTGAAGCACTTCCTGTCCATTTCACCTCTACAGCATCTCTGATCAGTTTCACCTCTGCACCATCTCTGGTTCATTTCATCTCTGCCCCTCCTTGGACCCTGTCTCAACCCTGGCACAAACCCTCATCTCCTCAGGCCTGGACTATGGCAACAGTCTGCACATGAGTCTGCCTGCCTTGGGCTCTTCCCACTCTACCCATCCTCCATTCAGGATGTTACCTAAAGCACAGGTGTGACCATGTCAGTCTCAGTAACTTCCAGTAGCTCCCTGTCACCTGCATGAGTAAAGACAAAATACTGTGTTTGGCCCTTAGGGCCCTTCATCACCTGCCCGCTCCCACATTTCCAGGCTTCTGACTCCTGTCTCCTTTCCACATCCTTTTCCATCCAGTTCCCCCGGCCTCCTGACTGTCCCTTTAACAAGACCCTCCACCTCTCTGGCTGTTGTACCCCAGGCCCAGAACGCTCTCCCTTCTCCTCTGACCACTGACCTCCCTGGCTTCCTTCAAGTCTCACCTAAAAATCCCATCTCCTACAGGAAGCTTTCCCCATCCCTCTTCAGTTCAGGGCCTTCTCTGTTCATTATTTCCTATTTTTCCTGTTTATACTTTATTTATACATGTTTTTCCTCCGATCAGACTGTTGACTTCTTGGGGGCACAGACTGTCTTTTGCCTTACTTTGTATCCTCAATGCTTAGCACTGTGCCTGGCATTCAGTGCTTGTTGACTTGACTTCTGTGACGTTGGCTGCCTCAGTTACTCCTATCACATGAGGGGGGCATACTTGATGCCTTCTCAGATCCCAGTGATTTTGGGAGCCTAAGCCCAGTATCCATTCATATGGCCATTTCTAGGTGCTTGCTCATTCTTTGATCTCATCTGATCTGTGTTGTATATAGTGTGCATGGAGAGACAACAAGGCCTGTCTGTGGGCAGTGGGCCTCTGGGCCAGCCCCTTCCCCTCTCCAGCCTGGAGGGGACTCTCTGAGATCCTTGATTAAATGTTTCTTGGCTAGACCTTGGGCTAAGATGAGAATTCTGAGGAGGGAGGGCATGCCAAGCAGGGGCGGGACAGCCCAGGCAAAGTCCTGGATACAGGAGATGGAATGTCTAGGAGCCAACAGTGTATGAAGGGGGCGATGTGAAGTGGCCCCAGGATTGGAGAGGGGAGAGAGGCCTAATAGGGGCAGAGGGCCTGGGCTGGGGAGAAGGGCATGGAGACCAGTGGGCAGCACTGGAATGGTACTGGGCCATGGGGAGGGGGCTCCTCAGTGGTGAGCCTGGGAATATGGAAGGGGAGCAGCAGGGTCTAGGGAGGAAATAGATGGTAGAGAAGTGGCAGGCTCCCTGGAAGAGCCCTCCTGGCTCTCGGCCCTTACCTCCAAACTGGGAGTAACCGGGGCCCCTGAGGGTGATGAAGAGGGAGGGCTAGCAACCACATGGGAGAAGGAGGTGGAACAGGTGCCTTGGCCGCACCCCCAGAGACCTCAGAGATCAAATTGTACCTGATGGGGAAACTGAGGCTGCTTTGCAGGGGCTCCCCCCACATAGGTCACACTTGACATTCAAAAGAAGCCACTGGGCTAGAGGGGGAGTGTGCTTCTCTTCTCTGAGCCTCCATCAACTCTGTAAAGCAGGGACAAGCCCTAAGAAGGGCTAGGATTGGTAAAGTTCACCCTTCCTTGTTCCAGGACACCTCTGCAGCAGGTGCTGCCAAGAGCTCAGTGCTCCTCTCCCCTCTGCCCCACTCTCTGCCCCCTTCCTCCCCGCTCCTGCCCTCCCCTCTCTCCCCTCCCCCTCCTCTCTCCTCCCCCTTCTCTCCCCTCTCTCCCCTCCCCCTTCTCTCCCATCTCCCTCCTTCCTCTCCCCCCCTTCTCTCTTCTCTCTCCCCTCCCTTCTCCCCACTCCTCTCTGTAACAGCAAGCACCCCAGCACACCCAGGATGGCTACTAGCACAGGTTCTTCATCTGCTTTTCTAAAAGAAAGCAACTCAGAAGGGGTTAACAATCTTACTTTAATCAAACATGTATCATTTACCTAGTTCAGGGGGGAAAGTCAGCACCCTGAGCTTCAGAAAATACAAGCAGACAAAAAGTACAGACTGATAAACTAACACAGTCCAACAGACAGGGCTTCTAGCTGCCGACCATCACGTCCCTCCATACAGTCAGTCACCAGAGAGACAAGCACCAGCGTCTGGGTTTTCAAAGCCAGGGGGCTCAAGGCTGCCCAGAGTCTCATCTGGCCACATCACGCTGCTCTTCCCATAAGCAGAGTATATATACCCTTTTCCAGGGTCGGAGAACATCACAACCCTAGTGACCCAGTTAACTACAAAGTCACAAAAGTTGTGACTTCCCTCAAGTTAGCTTCTCCTGTGGGCTCTGTTCCACCCTTCAGCAGACTCCTCCCACCACAGGCTCCATGTGACCACATTTAGCCTATTCGGGGGCAGAGTCTATTTTCAAAGCAGGGAAGGTCCTCAAATTCCCATTCCCATTATACCCTGTCCTTGCCTTCTCTCTCCCCCTCCTTTCTCCCCCTGTCCCTTTTTCTCCCCGCTCCCTGCTTCTCTCCCCCTCTCTTCTTCAACCCTCCCTTTCCCCCCTCCCCCTTCTCTCTCCTCTCCCCTTTCCCCACCCCCAGAGAGACCTGGCACAGACCTGAGCACAGGAGGCCTGGATCCATGACCAGTGTAGGAAGCTGATGCCAAGGTGCTAGCCTCTGACAGAGCCCAGGTCTTTGAACTGCATGCTGCTGTGTATTTGAGGCAGGGAGGACAGAACTGAAGCCCAGAGGGAGATGAGGGAATGAAAGCCAAGACAGTGCCAGGCCGTTTGGGCCCTTAGGGTCACTGGAAGGCAGAGGTGGGGAGGGGTGCGTGGGAAGCAGGGAAAGCGGCTAATGACCTGGGTGGTGGGGGCTTGGCCTCTTTGAGTGGTTCACACGCAAGGCAGGATTCCCTGGTGGGGAGAAAGGGCTGTGGCCACAGCAATCCAGGCACACTCAGCTTCTACTTCTGAGGCTGGCCCCCAAATCGCAGTTCAGTCTTGGCTCCCAGACTTTTTGATGGCCCGTTCCCCATGCCTGCCTTGAGTGGGGGCATTGAGGGAGCTGAAGGGTTTACCCTCAGCAGGTCTCCTGAAGCTCCCATCTCCTCCCCCACCTCCCCCCAGCTCTGCCTCCAGCCCAGGTTCCCATCCATTCTGCAGATCTGGGGAGTCTCAGAGGCCAGGAAACCAGGCTCTCTGACAAGTGCCAAGTGAGTGGCTTCCCTCCCACTGTGCTGGCATGCCCCACCTCAGCCCCATCTTTCTCTCTGCTCTCCAGTTCTGTGTGATCACTAACAGACTGCCCCCCATTGACTCAATGTCAGATTCTGAAAAGCCAGAGATGAAGCCCAGAGGGTCACATTGATGGATGCAGCATTCCTCAAATGGAGGGAGAGCACATGAGGCTCCTCAGATAGGGGAGGGAGGGGCCCTGAGGTCAGTACTTCCAGAACCAAGACAAGGACTAGCCACACTGGGTGCCTGTTCCCTGGAGCAGAGGCTGTGAAGTGCAGGCCCCATGTCCGGTGGAGACGAGGTGCCCCACAGGCTCAGACCTAGGGCAACACGGAGACTTTGGAGGCCCGTTTCTCTTCCTCTCCCTGGATCTGCCCAGGGCCCGCTCCTCTCCCGAGTCATTGGTACAGATGTGTGTGTGTGTGTATGCAGGGCCCAGCTCGGTGTGTGGTGCCCAGTAATGTCTGTGGAACGAATAGAATGAATGAGTCACAGCTGAGCAAGAATCCAGCCTTGGGAAGGCCCCTCAGGAGGAGCCCACCCCTGCTGTCTTGGCCCCCTACATTCACTCTTCTCCAGGCTTACCCACTTTCTCCTTCTCCGTGCCCTTCTGTGTCCTTTCTAAAATGTACTAGAATCTCACCTCACCCTCCAGATGAGGCCAGAGGACTTCTATAGGATATCACCTGGTTCTTCTAGGAAGCCGAGGCCAGATGAGCCCACCCCTTTAGCAGCTGTCCAGCTTGGGTTCCACTCATAACCTCAGATCTTTGTCAGGCAAAGTGCTGTCTCTGCCTGGTTTGTGCCTGCAGAGGTGACTTTTGGAGACTAAGTGTAAGATTTTACATCCAGTCAAGTCCATGCCCAATTTTTTTAAGGTAGACCAACCATTTTGTTTTTCTCTGATGGGTCCAGGAATGTTGAATTCAGGAATGTAGCTCTTTCTGTAGGCTCTGGGGGGCCTGGGGGCAGCACCTGTGGGTCAGAAGCAGGGTGGGGATGTCCATGGATGGCCCAGCCCACACAGAGATGCAGTTTCACATACAGTTTGGGCAGCACATAGGAATTGAAGACACTGGCCTCAGAGAGGTCCCTGATGGCAGTGGCTCCCACAGTGTTGCAGATGATGAACTTCTTGATGGCCTTGTCCTTGTGCATGCAGTGGGCGCACTTCGTGTATCGGATGGGCTGCACATGGCCAAGGCCCCTCTTGGCATGCCCATTGACCCTCCTCTTCTTGGTTGCTGTGGAAGCCAGGGACCAGGCCAGCAAACATTTAAGTTCCTGCTGTGTTCCAGGCACTATGCTGAGCCCTGGGGATACAAGTTACAGCAGAGAGGAATGAGAACAGGGCAGGTCTGGGAGAGAGCAGTTTATGGGGACAGAGGGTAGTCATTTGGAGACAGCCTGGAGAGTTTTATATTTTAGTCTGGACTTAAAAAACTCTCCCCCATTTCTTTTTTTTTAATTTATTTTTAGTTTTCAAAATTCACTTCCATAAGATTCTGGTTTTTAAATTTTCTCCCCCTCCCCAAGACAGCATACAATCTGATAGAGGCTGTACATATACATTCATATTAAATGTACTTTCACATTAGACATGTTACAAAGAAGAATTAGAACCAGTGGGAGGAGCCATATGAAAGAAGAAACAAAACCACAAAAAGAGAAAGCAGTCTGCTCTGACCTGCATTCAGACTCCACAGTCCTTTCACTGGAGGCGGACGGCATTTTCATGAGTCTTTTGGAGCTGTCTCACGTCCTTGCATTGCTGAGAAGAGCAAAGTCTATCAAAGTCAGTCATGGCAGAATGTGACTGTTACTGTGTACACTGTTCTCCTGGTTCTTCTCAGTTCATTCAGCATCCGTTCATAGAAGTCTTGCCAGGTTTTTCTAAAGTCTGCATGCTTCTCATTTCCTGTGGAACAATAGTATACCACAACTTGTTCAGCCACTCCTCAGTGGACGGGCATCCCCTCAATTTCCAATTCTTTGCCACCACAAAAAGAGCTGCTATAAATATTTTGTGCATGTGGGTCCTTTTCCCATTTGTATGATCTCTTTGGGACACAACCCTAGAAGAGGTATTGCTGAAATGAGCATTTCTATGTGCACAGTAGAACACAAAGAAAAGAGGCTAAAGGAAGCCACTACCTTCATTTCCTGCTGCTTGGTGGTTTTTGTAAAGTATATAGTAAATTTAACAGTGTCCCCCATATCTCTGCTCTCTTCCAAGAGTTTCACTGATTGTGTTCTCTTCCTCTAAAAAAAGGACTTAATGGCCCACCCAAAGATGGCAGCCTCTCTTTATCTGGTGTCCTCTGGAGACTTGGGCATCATAGAAAAGGCTCTCTAGGAGTCTCTGACATCATCTGACATTTCTTAAGGTATAATAACATCCCTTTACATTTCCATACCACAATATGGAGGAATACCCCTTTAGATTTTGTCTTCCTTCCATTTTTAACCCCTCCTCTCTAATTTGGTTGGCCATATCTTTAAACCAAACTCTGTGTGTGCATGCGTGTGTGTGCGTGCGTGCGTGAGTGTGTGTGTGTGCACGTGTGTGTGCATTGCGTGTGTGTGTGTGTGCGTGCGTGCGTGTGTGTTTGTGTGTGTTTAGCCTTCCTTTTTCAATTCCAAAGAAGAGTCAGGATCCTCATTCTCCACGTCTTTGTCCTCCCCAGTTAGGAGAAACGGCCAGTCCCATTACCTCCTTCTCTTGTTTCCCTGTTCTACATCCAGTCCTCTCCTTTTCATATTTGACTCCCTCAGAAGCTTCCCCTTGATGACTATGGAGGTTCTCAGGGATGCTGGATTCTTCTCTGAGTCAGGATGTCAGCACTATATCATCATGCAAACCTTTCCAGGAACTCAGTTAAATTTACCCTTCTGGGTTTCTGTTGGTACTTCAGAGTTCTTACTTTGCCCTAAGTCCCCTGTTCTATTAAGGGCTCCCTTTTTTTTTTGTCTACAGGGCTCTGATCTCCCCTACAGGGCCAGCTACTCTTAACTATAACCCTAACCCTCTTTGTCATAAGGAGCATTGTATTCCAAGATTTCCTCTCCACAGTGACAGAAGCTTCCAGGTCTTGTGTGATCTTGGTCCTTTTGCCAGACATTCCTGGGACTTTTCTTGTGGGAGCTTTCAGGAGGGGGATTTTTCAGGAGGGGATTGGTAGATTTTTTTTTTTTGGTCTTTGCTTTGCCCTCTTCTAGTTCTAGTAGATATGAACCTTTTTTGTTTTATCATGTTTTCCGGGGAATCTGGTGTTTCTTAAGTTGGCTTTCCTTGTTCTGCACGTTCTGTCTCCTGTTTTTCTGCTCTGACTTGTGGCTGTCATTTGGATGAGGCTATTTTCTTCCCATTCTTTCCTCCAGAGGTTTTATTTAAATTTTTTTTATCTTTTGCTCCCTTCAGATATTCACCAAGTACTTATGGAAAATACATTATTTTCTTTGAGTCTCTGGGAATTACTTTTTTCCTTCCCAGTTGGATTTTGGGGCATCTTTTGGTTAACAATTCTTTATAGTAATTAGTGTCTTCTTTGGTTTCTTCATCTCAGGCTTTGTGCCAGGGTCAGGCTCCTTCCCTTGCTGCCTTTTTAGGTGTAGTGGTCAGTGCTTCTTGGTCTTGACCTGGGTCTCCCAGGGTTCCTGTGCTGACTCTATCTGTGAACTCTGAGGACACAGCACTGGGGACTTCAGAGCACACTGGATGTTGTTACTCCCAGGAATTTTTTTCCCCATAGGGACAATTGGGGTTGTGACTTGCCCAAGGTCACACCACTAGTAAGGGGTCTCTAGCTTATCTGGTAACCCTGGAAGGCTTCTGGTTGGTCTTCCTGTCCCTTGACCTTTGCCTTTGTGGAGATTCTGGTTGGCTTTTTGGTGCAGCTCTGAAGTGGAAGAAGTCACTTAGCATAGTTTCTAATTGGATTTGTTGATTATAGTCGGGTCAGATGCGAATTCTAGGTGTTTTGCTAGAGTTGGCATATGGGCACAGGGTGGCCAGTCTCTGTTCAGATAGCCGTCCTGACCAGCTCCTCTTCTGTAGTCAACCCAGTCTTCTAGCCTGTATGGATCTTTGCAGGCCCTAACGCCCTAACTCAGATAGCTGGCCTTCCCCAAGCATGGCTTCATTCAAGTCTTTGATTAAAAAAAAATCCCAAATGAAAGGGGTTGTTCTGTGAGATAGTGAGCTCCCCATCTCCAGAAGCCTTCAAGGGGATGCTCAGTGGCCACTTGTTGGGGATCCTGCAGAGAGGATTCTTGTCTGAATTGTGACCACACTAGAGATCCCCGAGGCTTTTCCACCGCTGGGGTCATGGGGTTTAGCCTGGCATGGGTCTGGAAGCTCTGGAAGTTTTTGAAAGGCAGATGTTACTGTCAGAGAGCAGGGCTCCAGATGGCCAGCCACACACAACTCCATGTCTACTGTTTCCTGCCTTGCCCTCCCTAGGATGGAGCCATTCCCCAGGCTTCCTCATCAAAACCCCTTCCCCCAGCTGTGTATGCTCTTCAGCTTGCATCCTGGACGCGGCCCTGGAGGGAGTCTAGACACCTGCCCTTGCAGGCCAGCTCTATACCAGCCTAGCAGGGATCCTTCATGGATAGTTGGGTATCCCTCCCCTTGTTGCTGAGTGCCCTTCCAGGCATCTCCCTTAACCTGCCTCCATTCTGCCCAAGCACTGCTGCTTGAAGGCTGCTCCAATATCTCTGGGTTGAGGGGGGCAGGGAGTTGGGTCCGGCCTAGGCCTTCTAACCTGAAGGCCTCATCAGACCCAGATGTGCCTTTTGTTTTTTGCTGCCCTGGTCTCCTGTTCTCCAGCTGACCCTCATTGTGAAGGTTGGAAAGTACCCCAGCCTTAGAGTCTGATGACCTGGAGTTATAGCTGGAACCCTCATTGTTCCCCTTGCCTGAGCTCAGAGATGGTCCTCCTTCTGCTGCCTCCTTCTTTGGGCTGTGGCAGGGACAGCACCCATTCCAGCTCCTTTGCCTCAAGAGCCTTGGGCCACATCATTTGGTCTCCTGTGATTTTCCTAAGACCAAATGTGTGCCCCATTCTCTGCTGACAACCATTGCTCTTGTAAGGGTTTGCCTTTCACTGGGGGTGGGGGTGCAGTATCCCAGGGCAGGGATTCGGGCACTCCAAGGACCCTTCAAGGAACATGAGAGCCATCCACAGAGATGGAGAAGGGATAAGCCTTGTCGTTTTTGCAGGGACAATGTCAAGAGACCAGTTTAGATCTGCATTTAGGGGAAATGTCCTTTCTTTGGCACTTTCCCACCAGAGAATGGGCTTCCTGTACTGAGTGGTCTTCACACAGAGGCTGGATGACCCCTCGTCAGGGATGTTTGAGGAGGGATTCCTTCAGTGTGGGGTTGGACCAGATGCTCATGCACACCCACCTTTGAGAGTCGGTGATGCCCTGTTTGTAGTAGGTCTTTAACAGGCAAAGAACTGACTTAGAGTCAAATCTGGCTTTGCCAAGTACCAGCTGTGTGCCCTTGGCCTGTTTCCTTACCTGTAAGATTGGGGAGGGGGGGAAGCAGGATCCCTGAGGTCCCTTCTGGCTCATTTCTAGAGTCATGTGATCTATGAATAAGTATTTCCTGAATGAATGACTGACTTGGGAGATCCAAACCAAAAGGAATGCATTAGTTGGGCATAGTTCCTGAGTGAGCACAATTTATATCATTGCTTTTAAAAAAATTCTTTATGAAGCCATTTTGTTTTCCTCAACATAATTGGACTCTTATTCAGGCCTGCATTGTCTTGTCCCATCCTTGAAGAAGATCCCATAGGGAGTCCAGTCCTCTGCTCTCCCACCCCAGACTTCAGCACAGGTTTGAAGGAAAAGCCCCACCCCCCATCTTGTTTGGTACACCACTTTCCAAAAGGTTTGCTGCATTCTGAAGTGTGACTTCTATCTGCCACAAGAAGGCCCTAGGAAATTAAAACTCAGTAGAAATGTGCATATTCCATCATCCTATTTAAAAGATTTTTCTACCAAGCCCATCAAAACTTGAGGTCAGTAAATGCTTATTTCCCAATTTTGCAGGGGGTCAAAGAGGGGGCAGCCATGGGAAAAGGGAGGGGAAAGAGCTATTCATTTGAGCCCCCAAGAGATGTTGGCACTGACCAGGCCACCCTGACATCCATGTTGGGCCCAAAGATCTCGGCCAAGAGGCACCTGAGTGAGAGCACCAGCCAGAGCGCAAAGAGAGACCGCAAAGCCATTAACTTGCATGTCAAGCTGGAAGTTCTGAGGAGGTTTGCAGCTGGGGAGAAGCTCAGCCGCATCGTCAAGGCCTTGGGACTTTCCACTTCCACAGTGGCCACCATCCGAGACAACAAGGAGAAGATCAGAGCAAGCTCTCAGGCTGCCACGCCCCAGGTGGCCACCAAACTGACCCGGAGCAGGAGCCTGGTGATGGAGAATATGGAGCGACTGCTGAGCGTCTGGATTGAGGACCAGAGCCAGCGTGGTGTGCCTGTCAATGTCTCGACCATCCAGGAGAAGGCCAAGAGCCTGTTCCAGGACCTGAAGCAAGAGCAGGGGCCAAGGGCAGAGGCTGAGACATTTGGGGCCAGCCGGGGCTGGTTCACCAGGTTCAAAGCCCGCCACAGCCTACCCCACCTCGGAACAAGCAGCGAAAGTCAGCACCGACACGGAAGTTGCAGCCAAGTACCCAGAGATACTGAGGACGGTCATCGAGGAGGGCGGCTACACACCACAGCAGGTGTTCAATATGGATGTGACAGCGCTCTTCTGGAAACTCCTGCCGGACAGGACCTTCATTTCAGCAGAGGAGAAAACAGCGTCTGGGTTTAAGGCAGCCAGAGACCTTCTGACCCTCCTTCTGGGGGGCAATGCCGCTGGCGACTTCAAGCTCAAGCCGTTGCTGGTCTACCAGCAACTAGCTTGCTAGCCCGCAGGCTCTCAAAGGCTTCTCCAAACCCAACCTGCCGGTGATTTGGCGTTCCCACAAGAAGGCATGGGTGACAATGAGCTTTTTCCAGGAATGGTTCGTTCACTTTTTTTGCCCAGCCATTAAGAAATACTGTGCCCAAAACAACCTCCCCAACAAGGCCCTGCTCATTCTGGACAGCTCTCCAGGCCACCCGAGAAATTTAGATGACCTGTCCGACAATGTGCGTGTAGAGTACCTTCCCAAGAACACCACAGCCCTGATCCAGCTTATGAACCAAGGGGTGATCGCCACCTTCAAGGCATGCTATCTGCGGAGAGTCTTCCATTTGCTCCTGCGAAGAGCCAACGGGGACGACAAAGGCACGATCCAGGAATTCTGGAGGAACTACAATATTCTCAACGCGGTATACAGCATCGCGGAGTCATGGGAGGAGCTCGAGGCAGCCACTATGAACTCTGGGTGGACGAAGCTGTGGCCCGAGTGCGTCTCCAGCGACCATGGGACTCTGCCGGCGGAGGCCATCGGGCGGATCGAGCAAGAGATAGTGAATGTGGCCCACAAGCTGGGTTTGGGGACATCGCGGAGGCTGATGTGGCCCAGCTGCTGCAGAGCCGCGGGGCCGACCTCTCCAACGAGGAGTTGATGCAGCTGGAGCAGGGGCGGGCTGCTGGGGAGGAGAGCGAGGGCGCGCTGCCCACCCCTCGCCAGCTGACAGGCATCTGGCCAAAGCACTCTCCCATTTTGATGCAGGGCTTCAGATCCTCACTGACAATGACCCCAATCTGGAATGCAGCCTGAAAGTGTCCAGAGGTGTCCACAGTCTCATCAGCTGCTACCGGGACATGTACCTGGAGAAGAAGCAAGGACCCAGGTAGGGGCCCTACCCTTCTGGAGCCGCTGCCCTTCCCTGCGCTGGCCATGTTTTCACTCTGCAGTTTTCTCAGAGGACACTTTTTATCAAATCCATCAGTTTGCTTTTAAAAATACATGCTTTTTGAAAGTTTGCTGCCTTCTCGAGTGTGGTTTTATTGCATACCGGTTGTCTTCCCAGAGAAAAAGTAGCAGTCTGCTTTGTTTAGTGGAAGTCCCTGGAGCAGGAAGACTCATCAGGCATTGTCACTGTACACAGCTCAGGGATGGTGGATGTGTTGGGCCTGACCAGTCCTGGGCAGAATGATGGATTCCCAAGGATGTAGTTAGTGGTGGGGGGCCATCAGGCTGTATTGGGGACAGGGCTTGAGAACAATCTTCATCCTTCTGTGAAGGAGGCTCCCTTGGAGGCCTTATTCCAGCTGACCCTTTGGACAGAAACCTCCCTGGCATTCACCCTCCACTAGAGAAGAGAGGAGGGGGCTCTTGCCAGGAAAATGAGGGAGAGGCCCTCTTACAGGGCTTTCCAGTCTTCATTCCTGCCCTGACAGGAAAGGAGAATGGAAATGGTCAATTTTGTGTCACAGGCCAGTGGAAGGAAAGTAAGGGGGTAAAACCCACCTTGGTCCCATTGCACATGTGTGCGTGTATGCGTGTGAGTGCTCATAGCTTCTGGTCTCAGCCAGGAATCTGGGGCCACCTTCACCATCGGTGGGGTCCAGACTGCACTGCTAACCCTCCCTCCTCTTCTCTCTCCCCCTTCTCCTCCCCACCCCCTCTGTCTGATTTGCACGTGCCCTCCCTCACTACCCCATTTGAATTTCCTCTTCCCATGGAGATGGCCTCCTTCCAGGCAGCTGTGGAATTTGGACACCTGGCCTTGGACTTCTCCCGGGAGGATGGGTGCCTCCAATGTCCCTCAGAAGGCATTCTCCAGGGAATGTGGGCCCTCTGGGTAAGGACTTGGGCTCCTGGGCATCTGGGTTGGCCTCTCTTTCCCTTCCCCACAGGTAGGCCCCCGGCCATGCACACAGCAAGACCACCTACACTGAGTGCCTTCCCCAGAGGCAGGGAACAGAAGCCAGGCTCATCCCAGCCCCTCCCTGCCTTTTCCCTTCATCCCTGGGTTTCCCCTTCTTTCTGGACTGAGGTACACTCCTTCCCTCACTGGGACAAGGTGTAAGTCCCCACATGCCACCCTCACAAGTCAGTCCTAGGGTCCAGGACATGCTGGAGACCTTGAGCCAGGGGCTTTGCAGTCTGTGCAGTACATGGAACATGGGTGTGTGCACACTTGAGAGGCTCCCCTGAGCCTGTATGTGGCCTAGCCGAGCTAGCCCCCAGCCAGGGGACCTGCTGAATTCTGGGCTCTGGGTCCTCATCACCTCACTGCCCCTGCCCTCCAGGTCCTTCCGGCAGTGGACAGCAGAGGGATGGCCACTGGGATGCCAAGTAGTGGTTTTATCACTGCTTTCCCAGTGGAGCAGGTGAAGACAGCCATTCTGGTGGCAGCAGCCCAGTCCTGCTTCTGATGTCACCTACGCTGGGGAGGAGGAAATGCTCCTCGTCTGCCATCTGCATGGGCTTCAGCAGCAGGAAGCACAAGCTGTGACCTCAGGACGGCTGGGGGCTCATCCTTGTACCTGGGGCTGTGTGGGCCCCAGTGGGTGGGCAGCTGCTGAGACCACTGGCCACCAGGCATGCAGAGGGCACTGGGTGTCTCTCTTCTATGTGTCCTCAAGGCTGGCAGTTGGCCGGAGAGCTGAAGAGTAGGTGACCTGGCCTCATGCTAGGGAATGGAAATGGGACATCTCCCTCCCTCCCCACCCAGTAAGGCTGTTGGCCAGCTGGAAAGAGGAAGATGTGGAGGAACCATTTCCAAGGGTGTCCCAGTGAGGAGGTCTCTGGATGGGCCATTGAGAAGCTTGTGTGTGTGAGCCAGGAAGAACAGTCTGCACTAGGGAGCACTTCTTGCTTCCAAGGAAGGTAAAACTGGACCCCAGTAAAACATTGCCAGGGCCTCCAAGGGGCTCCACAGCTAGAGTCTCCCTGCCACATGGCAGTGGAGGGAGGCTGGTCCTAAGCATGTCCTCTATGTGATTCTGTTCCAGAGTGGGGACCCTCCCCAGCTGTTCATGAGAAGCTACTTCAGGGTCTGTTCAGTGCCACCAGTGCCCCTCGAGAGGAGCCACTCAGTGAAATGACTCTCATTTTGTCTCGTTCCAGGGAACCTGGCAAACATGTCTGAAACCAAATGTGGGAGCCACAAGTGTCCTCGCTGGGCCTCAGAACTCTTTGTAATTCCAAGTGCCATTGAATCATATTCTGCTGTAACAAGTGAAGGGCTAACAAGAAAGGTGGGAGCCCCCCCCCCAGGAATCCCCCTGGCTTAGACAACTGTGAAAGCTCCAAATAAAACACTGATTTATTCAGGGTGGGTGATGCCAGTGTGGGGAGGGATCTCCAAGGTAGTCTAGTAATAATCTCTAAAGTGCTTCGAGGTTGGCTAAGCGATTTACCTGTGTTGTCTTGTGTGACC
Source organism: Petaurus breviceps papuanus (assembly GCF_028583685.1). NCBI lineage: Eukaryota > Metazoa > Chordata > Mammalia > Diprotodontia > Petauridae > Petaurus > Petaurus breviceps. The sequence continues at coordinate 1,120,850 of NW_027186373.1, read as the reverse complement.
CTCACAACAAGCAGGAGGTAGGTGCTGTTATCCCCATTCTATAGCTGAGGAAACTGAGGCAGACTGAGGTGAAGAGATGTGTCTGGGATCACATGGCTAGGAAGTGTCTGAGGCTGGGTAACCCTGTGCCAGCTAGCTGCCTAGAGAGCTTCAGAGGATCCAGAGTGGACCCAGCGTCCAGCAACAGAGGAATGGTGGAATGGGAGACTGGATGGAGACAAGAATTCTGCCCCCACCCAGAACCCTCTCCTCTTGGGCACCCTGGTGCCTGGCAAGGAGTCAGTGTGATGCACTCATTCTGCCAAATAGGGACTGTGATGTCTGCACTGTCAACTGCATAGGACCGTGTCCAGTCACTTGCTGGGGGCCACTCTGGCCCTTTGGGGCCATGCCATGACTTCTTCTCTATGTACTCCATTGTTCTGGGAGACTGACCCTCTGGGGATGGCAGGGAACTTCTGGCGATGCCTGATTGCATCCCTGGCAGATTGGAGAAACATCCCAAATACCACCATGACTGAGGGGGTGGAGTTGGAGGACCAATTGTGTGAGCCCAGTCAGTGTTTAATTAGGAGGTGCAAGACACTGAGGGAGTCCCTGCCCTCTCTAGGCTTCCTTTGACTCCTCACTTGTAAAAGGAGAAGGCTGGCCTGCATAACCTCCCAGCTTCTGCTTTCTAGCTCTTGCAGGACAGACACAGATATCTGTAACACATTGGTCCCAGGTCGGCCCTTCCTTTGACCCCAGGAGAGGAATCCTCATAGCTCTTCTGTTCCTTCCTATCTCCTAATCTCTTCACAACCCATTGGTGGGCCCTCATATTCTCTACCCACTTTCTATGTGAAAGGCAGAAATCTAGTTGGACAGAGGAAGCACTGTTTACTATCATAGCATGAAACTCCCTCATTTGGTAGAGGAAAAAACTGAGGTATAGAGAGGATCCCAGAATTTGAATTATAAAGGACCTCCATAGCTACCTAGTCCAATCCAGACCTGAACAGGAATCTCCATAAGAATAGGCCTGTGGGGTGGCCAGGTAGCACAGCGAGTAAGAGTACCAGCTCCAGAGTCGGGATGACCTGGGATCAAATCAGGGCTCAGACACTTAGCACCACACCCAGAAACACCTGGCCATGTGTAGCAGCAAGCACCCCAAGCGCGTCCTCAGGGTTTGCTGCCCATACAGGTTCTTGGATCTGCTTTGATAAAGGAAAGCAACTCAAAATGGGTTAACAAGCTTACTTTAATCAGTCAGACCATATATCATTTACCTTGTTCAGGGGAAATAGGTCAGCACCCCGAACTTCAAAGTATACAGGCAGAATTATCAAGACAGAAACAGATCAAGTAGACAGATTTCCAAACTGTCCAACCATTACATCCATACCCAGTAAACATCTGGGTTTCCACATCTGGGTTTTTCAAAGCCGGGGGACTCTCAACAACAGCTTCCCAGAATTCAGATCAAATCACAGAACACTTCTCAAAGTGAGTCCCAAAACAAAGCTACACATCAGGGCTTATATAGCCTTCTCCTGGCTCAGAGAATGTAACAACCTTATTGACTCACTGGCCAATCAAGAAGTATCTACTGAAAAACAAGCCTCCCTCCCCAGGCTTCAGGTGCATTTTAGCCTAGGGGCAGGAAAGATCTTCCAAATTTGCATTCCCATTACACCATGTAACTTGGAGCAAGTCACTTAACCCCGATTGCTTTAAAAAAAAAAAAAAAGAATAAGCCTGAGCTTCTGCTTCTAGTGAACACCAAAAGGCAGATGATGCTGGTGCTGCAGGAGGTGCAGGAGGCCCGGGAGTCGTCGGTGGCTGGGGAGGCTTCCACGGTGGCTTCAGCAGTGGGGGCCGAGGTTGAGGCCGGGGTCGTGGCCTTGCGGTCCGGGGAGGAAAGGCCGAAGACAAAGAATGGGTTCTTGTCACTAAGCTGGGCCGACTAGTCAAGGACATGAAGATAAGCCTTTGGAAGAGATCTATCTTTTCTCCCTTCCTATCAAGGAGTCTGAGACCATAGATTTCTTCCTGGGATCTTCATTGAAAGATGAGGTTCTGAAGATCATGCCTGTTCAGAAACAAACTAGAGCTGGACAACGTACCAGGTTCAAGGCTTTTGTGGCCATTGGTGACTACAATGGCCATGTTGGTCTGGGTGTCAAGTGCTCCAAGGAAGTGGCCACAGCTATTCATGGTGCTATCACTCTGGCCAAGCTGTCCATCGTTCCTGTGAGATGTGGCTACTGGGGGAACAAGACTGGCAAGCCTCACACAGTACCCTGCAAGGTCACTGGGCGATGTGGGTCGGTTCTGGGGTGCCTGATCCCCACCCCTAGAGGTACTGGCATAGTCTCAGCTCCTGTGCTTAAGAAGCTCCTGATGATGGCTGGAATTGATGACTGCTACACTTCCCCTCTGGTCAACTTCGCTAAATCTACCTTTGATGCCATCTCCAAAACATACAGCTGTCTAACCCCAGACCTTATCAGGAATTCACTGACCATCTTGTGAAGAGGACCCAGGCAGCTGCTGTGGCAAACACATAGATGGTTTTTTATAAACAAATAAATTGAACTATGCCTGCTAAGAAAAAAAAAACAAGCCTGAGAAACATTCTCTTGACCTCTTCTTGGAGGTCTTTCAGGAAGGGCAGCCTTGCCTACTTTGGGCTAGTGTTCTCACTCTGATGGTTGGGCAACAAGCTCACACAGCTAGTTAAGAGCAGAGGGGGGATCTGTACCCAGATTCTCCAGCTCTGTTTTCTACCCCTTTGGTTTGGGGTATTCCTATTTATTTTTTGCCTTTTTTGGGAGGGCATTTGGGGTTAAGTGACTTGCCCAAGGTCACATGGCTAGTTTTTGTGTTAAGTGTGTGAGGCCAGATTTGAACTCAGGTCCTTCTAACTCCAGGGCTGATGCTGTATTCACTGCGCCACCTAGCCGCCCCCATTTGGGGTATTCTTTACAGGTTAGTCAGTGAGTTTCGCCTGCAATTTGGGCAAGTCAAACTGACTAGAGAGATCACTACCACCAAGGCTAAAGGCAAGGCCTTGGGTTTGAGACTTGAACCCACTCCAGGTTCTGCCTGTGTCTCAGCTCCCTTGAGGGCAGGAGAGAAAGATTTCTGTGGTCCTGACAGCTGATTCTACCCCAGAAACAAGTGAGCAGAGAAAAGTTGCTATAGTATATCTGGCTTTGCTTCCAACTTCAACTATAGGCAACATTTAAAGGCTTATTATCACCGGGGGAGGCAAGGGTCTGGCTCCCCCAAATCCCCTCCAAGTCTCAGTTTCTCAGAATGCCTTTAGGGACTATTTCTATGTCGAAGAGATTTATCTTGACATCTCCTATAATTCTTTGTCTTGAATAACAGGGTTGACGATAGGAAGTATGGAGACCTGCTAGGAAAATCACCATGGTGATTGAATGGAGTTTGGATTGGAATGGGGAGAGACTTGAGGCAAGGAGACCTACCTTATTGCAGTTATTAAGAGGTGTGGTGATGGTCTGCACCAGGATGGGGGTAGCATCTGAGGAGAGAAGATGGAGTATTCCAGAAATGCTTCAAAGGTAAAATCAGCAAGATATTACAGAGGTGATATCAGAGATGCTGCAGAGGTGAAATCCACCAGAGGTGCTGCAAAGGTAAAATCCACCAGAGGTGCTTTAGAGGTGAAATCCACCAGAGATGCTGC
>NW_027186373.1:1024747-1117140 GCF_028583685.1 Petaurus breviceps papuanus | reverse complement strand
AGGTGAAATCCACCAGAGGTGCTTTAGAGGTGAAATCCACCAGAGATATTACAGAGGTAAAAATCGACAGGCCTTGGTACTATATTAGATGGGGGGGGGGAGTGAGAGGGACATACATTGTTGTTGCTAACAGTTCTTTTTTGGCAATCCTTCCTGTATAATCCTCCATGAAAGTCCTCCCTTAGAGGCAGCTAGGTGGCACAGTAGGTAGAGCACTAGGCCTGGAGTAAAAACCTGGGTTTAAATTCAGCTTCATATACTTACTAGCTGTGTGAACCTGGGGAAGTCACTTAATCTCTGCCTCAATTTCCTCAACTCTAAAATGAGGATAATAATACCTCCCTCCTTCCCTCCCAAGGTTGTAGTGAGGTTCAAATGAGATATTTGTAAAACATCTAACCAAGTGCCTGGCACAGAGTAGGTGCCTGATAAATGTTTATTTCCATACCCCTTCCCCTATGTCATGGTCGTGGCAGTGGTCTTACTATCTTGAGGTCTATTATGATTCTGGAAGATTCTGCTGAGATAGAGAGATTCCAAGTCTAGTCCTAGAGATAGACTGTGTTGTGATCTAAGAACTTGCCTTCTCAAGAATGGTAAGGTTCATTACCAGAAGATTAGACCTTAGGTGAAGAAGATTTTGGTCATGATGGCCCATGAAACAGAGAGAAATACTAAGGAGCTTTTGGTTCTGGGTGCCCCTTCCCTTCCCCTTCCCCCAGAACAATGGCAAAGGTGTGGTAAAGGGCTAAGAATCATATGGTTTTAAGTTGTCTAAATTAACTTCTATAAATATACATTTTAGTGTTGTGTATTTTGTGGAATCTCTGTCCATTGACCAAAAAGGTGAGAAACAAAACCACACCAGCACATATAATGCTGGTGACATAAAGAAGTTGCAATGAGGACTCCCAAGTTTTCCTCAGGGAGAGGAAAGAATAACATAATGGAATCCATTTATTTCATTCAATGGAAAAAGGAAACATAACCCTGTGGGACCTTTGGTCACCTGGGCTTGCATGATCACAGTAAGCTTATCACAGGTGGTCCTTTTAAAAATTATTTATTAATTTATTTTAGTTTTCAACATTCACTTCCATAAGATTTTGAGTCCTAAATTTTCCCTCTCCTCCTCCCTCCCCTCTCCTCAAGACAAAGTGCAATCTAATCTAGGCTCTGCATATACATTCATATTAAACATATGTTCACATTAGAATAATGTAAAGAAGAATTAGAACCAATGGGAGAAACCATGAGAAAGAAGAAACAAACATAAAAAGAGAAGGCAAATAGTCTGCTTCGCTCTGCATTCGTACTCCATGGTTCTTTCTCTCAGTGTGGATAGCATTATGAGCTTTTTGGAGTTGTCTTAGATCCTTGCATTGCTGAGAAGAGCCAAGTCTTTCAAAATCAGTCATTGTCAGGTGGTATTTTTTTTTTTACAAAAATAATAGCACCAATTAACAGAACACCAGTAGCTGCCGACCCATAGTCCAATTTTGTCATCTCTCTAACATCTCTTTGACAGATCAATCATCTAGTCCAACCCTCCCCACCTTCATGTTCACAATTGAGGAAACAGGCAGGCTCTAAACCTATGATCTCTGGCTCCATCAAGGAATCCTCTTCCATCACTCAAGAGTGCACTATTTCAAATAATTGCTACCCAAAAGTAGTCAGCACCTGGATCAAACTCGGGGTCTTTCAAACTTGTGTGGAACTCTAGCCTCTGACCTCTGGTCAGAAAAGAAAGGGAGGGAGGGAGGGAGGAAGGGGAAGAGACAGACAGACAGACAGACAGACAGAGACACACACACAGAGACTCAGAAAGAGACAGAGAGAGATGGAGAGAGACAGAGAAAATGGGAGTAACTGAAAAGAGAGCAAGAGAAGAGAAGAGGTAGGGGGGAGAGAGAAAAGAGAGAGAAGTTTGGGGAGGTCCTGTGAGGCACCTACTTTGTGTCAAGCACTGTGTTGAGCACTTTATAAATACTTATTCTCTCATTGAATCTTCACAACAGTGCTGGGAGGTAGGTGATATGATATTTTACATTTTGACTTATGCAGGGTAACCCAGTTAGGCAGTGTCTGAGGCTAGATTTTTTTTAAAGCAATTGGGGTTAAGTAACTTGCTCAAGGTTACACACCCAGTTATTTCTGGGTGTGGTGGTAAGTATCTGAGCCCGGATTTGATCCCAGGTCATCCTGACTCTGGGGCCATTGCTCTTACTCATTGTGCTACCTGGCTGCCCCATGAGGCTAGATTTGAACTTGGGTCTTCCTGACAGGCCCACTTTATCCATGGCATTCCTGGCTGCAGAGAGGCAGAAGATGGTGGCCACTCCAAGGAGGGGAAGGAAGAGAGAGAAATCCCATTTTCTCCTGGCTGCACTCCAGTCAGGACATTGCAAGAGAATGGAAGGGCCCAACCACTTCCTATCTCAGTTGTACAGACTATGGGGGCAAGAGACTTACCACTAAGGAACACTTATGGAGGTGTTGGGAGAAACTTACCTCCCCCTACTTCCTTTAAAAAAAATTTTTAAACATTTGATTTTAAAACTTTGAATTCCATATTCTTTCCCTTCCTCCCTCATCACCCACCCTTACTGGGAAGATAAGCAGTTCAATATAGGTTGTACATGTGTAGCTATGTAAAACATTTCCATAGTGGATATATTGTGAAAGACATTTTTCCCTCCCTCCTATCCCACCTCCCACTTGTTCTATTCTCTACTTTGACCCTGTTCCTTTTCAAAAGTGGGTGTTTCAGGGGCAGCCAGGTGGCTCAGCGAGTAAGAGCACCGGCTCCAGTGTCAGGATGACCTGGATCAAATCCGGGCTCAGATACTCAGCACCACACCCAGAAATAACTGGCCGTGTAACCTTGAGCAAGTTACTTAACCCCTATTGCTTAAAAAAAACCAGTGGGTGTTTCCAACTTCCCTCCCCCCCAGCCTGCCCTCCCTTCCATAATCCCCCCTCTCATCCTCCTTCCCCTTCTCTCCTGTAGGGTTAGATACCCTATTTAGTGTGTATGTCATTCCCTCCTTAAGCCAAATTCAATGAGAATAAGATTGACTCATTCCCTTCTATCTTCCTGTTCTTCCCCTCCATTGTAACAGTTTTCCCTTGCCTCTTCCTGCCAGCCTGCTGGACTATCTTCAGTGGGAGGTTAGCTTCTCTCTGTCATTTTGTGGGTTCTGTAACTCCAAAGTTTGTTTAGTCATTTTTTACATGAATTGGAGGAGGTGGAAGCCAGAGCCACGTGCAAGTCCTGTTTCTACCACCTCCCCCTACTTCCCATTGATGGTCCCTTAAATAGTACTGAAACCATCCTCCAGATTGAGTTGACATAGGGACTGTTGACATCATGTCCTGATCCTTTCTCTGATGCTTGGCTGGCAGAGCATGATGGGCAACTGGGAGGCAGGGATGCTGAGCTCAGCTGAGACAGCCAAGTAGTCCTTGTTACAAACCCTGCCCCTGGTTTGGCTAAGAATGTCTCTTTTTTCCATTGGTCAATAAGCCTTTACTTGTGTGGTTGCCAGGGTACTAGGCATCGATGAAAATGCCCAGAGCCCTCACTTTCCCTCATACCAGAACCTTAGCCTTGGCTCTGCCTGAAATGAGGCCAAGAAGACACTTTCTGACTATGTCTTCACCACTGTCATCCTCTTTTCTTCCTCTTTTCTATTCTCTTTTATGTGCTGTCTTCCTCCATTGGAATAGAAGCCCTCTGAGGGTAGGAACTTACTTGTTTTTGTATCTTTGATATATAGCAAGAGCTTAATAAATGCTCAAGCTATCTTATTTCTCTCTCTCTCTCTTTCTCTCTCTCTCTCTCTCACACACACACACACACACACACACACACACACACAGAGCTTGGCAGAGCAGTAGATAAAGTGATGGGCCTGGAGTCAGGAAACCTAAATTCAACTCTGGTCTCACACACTCACTAGCCATAGCACCAACACAATATTCACAGCACCTACAGGGGCATAATTCTGGATTTTTCAGAAGCAGACTGGGAAGCTACAATCACATAACTAACTAAAAAGTATAAAGGATGCAAAGTTCCATTGTGTTGATTTGTTGGTCATTTGACCTAGTAACAAAATCCAGCTTCTAGAAGGCTCACTCCCCCTGTGATGAAGTGTCTTCCATGTACATGGTTAGATCATGAAAAAAGTCCAGGATAGATATGCACTGGGCACAGCGAATGAGTCTCATTTTCATCCTTGATAGGATAACCCGGCTGGCAGTAGTGGGTGGGGATGCCTGGAATTAGGTTATTATTTGTCCTTTGTTCTTGAAGATGAACCTGACATCAGAGAATTGATGTCATGACATGCAAGTGGATTGGATTTAGGTGAGGGAAGGCAGTGCAAAGTCATCAGCCTCACTTTCTCCTCCAGAGCTATTCCTTTGTAGCCATCTGGGTCCAGTGGCAGGATGTAAATGGCCCAGGATACAGAGGGAGATGTTGGCCTCTGTCAAGCCCATCATTCTGTCTTTGTGGAAAAGAACCAAGGAGCAGTCATGGATGGCTCTACTTCAGCAGGGAGAGATCTCTTAGTGCCTTAGGGCACTCCTTCACCCTATGGACTCCATAGTTTTGTCATGACTTGGATGAAGGGACCTTATGAATCCTCACTTGTAGCTGAGAGAACTCATCTGCAGGGGTGCTCCATTTGGGTGTGAACAAATGCTATGTAGAACCTGGGCCAAGTCTGACTACAACCTCCCAGAGACTGAGTTGAAGAAGGGAGGGAGGAAGCCCTGTGCTAAGTGCCTTACAAGCATTATTTCATTTGATCTTCACAATATCTCTGAGAGGCCAGTGCTATTATTATCCCCATTTTAAAGATGAGGAAACAGAGGTGAACAAGGTTAAGTGATTTGCCCAGATTCATCTGACTTGTGAATGTCTGAGACCAGATTTGACTCCAAGTCTAACACTACCTGATTCATGGATATAGGGGAGAGTTGTGTGGAAAATGTTTATGCTTCTGGTCTTGCCATAACTTTGAAGTAAACATCCTTTTGTAGAAGCTAATAGATGTCAGTGGGCCAAATGAAATCAGGGTGACAGCCACTGGTGACTAGGCTGGGCCCCTGGGTCCATAAATCTGTGCAGCTCCCAGGCCTCTAGCCCTCACCGCTCTTCTGGGGGCCTTTGGGCTCCTCTCTGATGCTGTGATTCAGTGACTCCTGGGCTGCTGCAGGCTGTGGTCCCTGGGGCTGGGCTTGGAGGACTGGGGTCTCTCTTTTCTCTACCAGCGCCTGCAGAGTGACCTAGAGACCAAGCCCAGTTTTGTCAATACAAGGTCCACATAGTGCCAGAAGCTGTCCTGGGTTGCCCCTTCCCCTCCCCTCCCCCTCCCCCATCTCATCTCATTAGTGTTTCTGGGTCTCAAGGCAGGGCCTCCATCAGACTGACAGCCTCTTCACTGATTTCAGAACACTGCTCTCCCACCCAGGCCTGGATGTTGACAGGCAGGACACTCAGGACCAGCTCCAGCACCAGCAGCTCCAACATCTGCTCCCTGAGGGGTCATTCTGGGGGGAGCCACCCCAAGGCTTCCGGTGGGGCCCCGGTTGCCTCCTGGTAGCGGAAGGTGTGGAAGCACTGCCAGGGGTTTTCAGGGTGCTGGCTCTTTTTGCTTAGGATAGAATCTTTCCATCCTGCCCACAGAAGGACCTTCCTGCTCTGGTGTTTGGGGGATCCAAAGGGCTGGGGGCATCATCTAGCCCTGGGCTGCTTCACCCTGAGAATGAGGGAAAGGGAGTCCTCTTTCAAGAAATGCTCTGCGACAGAAGGGCCCTTCTGCGCAGCTTCCACCTGCCTATCCCTAGATAGGCAGCCCAGGAGCATATGTTATAAGACACAACTAATTGTTTAAATTCTCATGGTCTATATGTAGCACCCAAAAAAGTTCAAAGGATGCTCCTTTTCAATATTTGGGATTTCAGGTTAATGATGTTAAATAATTTTGAAACCCCCAAGGTAAAATTAGAAAATTTAAAGACATTGAATGATTTTCAGAAAATCATAGGAGATATTCAATGGCTCAGATCTCATATTGACATTCCTACCCATGAATTACAACCACTATATGATATTTTAAAAGGAGATTCTAATTTTACCTCTCCCCGAACTTTAAGTACAGAAGCAGAGAAATCTTTAAAAAACAGTCTCCATAAGCTGCATTATGACCATACTGGCCATTACGTGAGGCCAAACCTCCAGATTTCAGTATTCTCCACTCCTCAGGCACCTACAGCAGTCTTACATCAAGGAGATGTCCTCTTAGATTGATTATCTGCCCTCTCAATCTAAAAGTACACCTTCCTCTTATACTGTTTCCATGGGAGAATCGATACATAAAGCCACTCTCTGCACCATACAACCAACAGGTCAACATCCTGCTAATACACACCCCCCTTTAACACACCAACAAATAGGTCAGCTCATATCACAAGATGTTCAATGGAAAATTATTTGTTATCTACCTTTTACACATGGCTCACCTTTAACTTTATCAAAGATTTACAACACTTGGCCTTGAATTCATCCCTGAATTGTGTCTTCTGAGCCTGTAGAGGATCTCAATATTTTTACAGATGCTACAAAACACCGCCGTGCATCATTGTGGTGCCCATCACAGAATGTTACAGGTATGTATAACACTTCTTTTAATTCCACACAACAGAATGAACTCTTCACTGTGTTACAAGCTTTCAAACAGTTGAAGCAGCCTATAAACATCATTACTGATAGTCAATATGTCCAAGGTATTGTGTCCAGGATAGAGAGTTCATTGTTTTGATAAACATCCTCTAATGTTTATCAATTATTAATGACTTACAGAATATGATCAGGAATTGCACTGAACCATTCTATTGCCTGCATGTTAGATCACATACAAAAGCATCTGGCCCCATTTTCCGGGCTAATGATAGCAGATAAGGCATTGTCATTGCCTGTCTTAGAAGCCAAGCATGCACATGATAAATTCCATATGTCTGCTAGATCACTGCGACTATTATGTGGTATCTCTAGAACACAAGCCTGAGATAGAGTGAAAAGATTCCTAAATTGTGCTCCTTTTCAACCCAAACCACCTGTTAATTCCCATAATCCTCGAGGTTGGCTCCTAATTCACTGTGGCAGATGGATGTTACCCATGTTTCATCCTTTGGAAGACAAAAATATGTTCATGTAATGGCAGATACATGTTCTGGGTTGGTGATGGCCACAGCTCAAACAGGAAAAGCTTTTCGTCATGTATATAATCACTTATTCCATTGCTTTGCTTTTACTGGACCGCCTCATGCTCTCAGAACAGATAATCGTCCTGCTTATATATCTACACCATTTCAAGATTTCTGCTCTCAATTTTCCATTCATCATACTACAGGCTTACTCTATAGCCCACAAGGTCAAGCGATAGTTGAAAGAACTAACTGAACCCTGAAATCCTTCTTATTAAAACAAAAAGGGGGAAACGTGTCCTGGTCCCTGTAGCGGCAAGCACCCCAAGCGTCCTCAGGGTTTGCAGCTACCACAGGTTCTTGGATCTGCTTTGTTAAAGGAAAGCAACTCAAAATGGGTTAACAAGATTACTTTAATCAGTCAGACATATATCGTTTACCTTGTTCAGGAGAAAAGGTCAGCACCCCGAACCTCAAAGCATACAGGCAGAATTATCAAGACAGAAACATCAAGTAGACAGATTTCCAAACTGTCCAACCATTACATCCATACCCAGTCAACATCTGGGTTTCCACATTCTGGGTTTTTCAAAGCCGGGAGACTCTCAACAACGGCTTCCCAGAATTCAGATCAAATCACAGAACACTTCTCAAAGTGAGTCCCAAAACAAAGCTACACATCAGGGCTTATATAGCCTTCTCCTGGCTCAGAGAATGTAACAACCTTATTGACCCACTGGCCAATCAAAAAGTATCTACTGAAAAACAAGCCTCCCTCCCCAGGCTTCTGGTGCACTTTAGCCTAGGGGCAGGGAAGATCTTTAAAATTTACATTCTCATTACAGTCCCCCAACCAACAATTACATATAGCTATTTACACTATCAATTTTTTAAATTTGATGGTAATGCATTGACACCAGCCATGAAATTCTTTACAAACCATGTGATACCAAGGCCACAACAACATCCAAAAGATTGCTCCATCATCACATGTGAGGGACGTGGAAAGATGTAGATCGGAACTGGAAGGGACCGGGGAAATTACTAACCTGGGGATAAGGGTTTGCTCTTACTTCTACAGATGAAGGCGACATCTGGGTGCCTAGCAGACACTTCTGTCCTACCAGCCAACGAGACGGAGAAGATGGGGAAGTTCAAGAAGCAGCAACGTCCGTCCGTCCAAAAGGAAGAGAACCAGGAAAGGACATCGCCGGGACCCTGAAGAGCGGCATTAACTGTGTTGCTCCAGCCAAACCGCCACCTTGTTGGCACGTGCATGAAGGACTTAGGATTAAAGACTTGCATCCCTTTTTTATATCATCTTGTAATACGTCTACTAGTTGGGGTAATTATGTGCTTTCCTTACTTAATGCCTCTAAAGCTAACTCTGTTTGTGCCCCCAGTGGATATGTTTTTATATGCGGTGAAGTATCCATCAGAAATTACACATCAAAGCCCCCTTCCAGTCACAACCTGCTAGAAATGGCCCAAAGCTTTGTTTGTAATCTGGGCTTTGCTAGGTATCCAAGGCTTTGCTAGATATGGCACCACACTATTGGAACCACACTTTGTTGTTAATGTTTCGTTCCAGGATTTCTCTATAAAAACTTGCTCTGCAGAAGGCTCGGGGCTGTCTTCCCTACTTGCGAGGCAGTCGCCGGCCGGCTAATAAACACTCCTATCAAACTGTAATTGGCATTGCTGTCTTGTTGCTGTTCGGTTGTCCACTTCAGTGGTAGATCTACTGAAACGATTGTGATTTGGGAAAAGTATAATACTCTTTGGGATGCTATTTCTACATTGAATGCATTTTCTTGCCTTAATCCTTATATATTATGGTCAATGTACTTTGGGTACCATCAACCCTGTAGTTCAGGTGTCTCAAAAAACCACACCAACCCCTGGTAACATGGGCCTACATAGAACAGAAAGGGGATCACGGGACAATTTCTTATGGTGGGTTCAAAATTGACCTCAGATACTTACTGATAGTGTGATACTGGGCAAGTCACCTAACCTTTGTCTGTTTCTTCAACTACAGAAAAAGGATAATAACAGCACTTACCTCAGAGTCATGAGAGTCAAATGAGACATCTGTAACATGCTTAGCACAGTGCCTGGCATGTAGCAGGTGCTTAATAAATGCTTATTTCCTTCTATAACCTGCTTCCCTCCCCATAGGGAGGATGGCATGAATGCATGTGTGAGCTGATAAGGGCCTGCCTCAGGGTCAGGGTGGTGTCAGAGGAGAGGAAGAGATACTGAAGAGGGGAAATCAACCAGAAATGTTGCAGAGGTAAAACTGACCAAGCTGAAGCAGAGATGAAATCAAGGAGAGCTGAAGGTGAAATCAGCAAGAGCTGAAGCCCAGATTTCTGAAGCCCAGGTGAAATTGACAGGCCTTGGCACCATACTGGATCTGGGGAGGGACTGGGGTTTGGGACCCTGAGAGATTGAGGGATGGTGGTACCCTCCACAGTAACAGGGAAGGCAGGAGGTGGGAAGGGATTTAGGGGGAAAGATGATGAGCTCATTTGAGGACATAATGAGTTTAAGCTCTTGACTGGACATCCAGTTGGAGATGTCTGAAAGGCAGTTGGAGATTAGAAGATGAAGGTCAGCAAAGTGACAGAGGCAGGAAAGGTAGATTTGAGAATCATCACCACAGAGATTCAATCCATGGGGGCTGCTGAGATCACCAAATGAAGTAGGATAGAAGGAGAAAAGGGCCCAGGACAGAACCCTGAGGGAACTGATTGGAAGGAAGATCCAGCCAAGGAGCAGAGGAGGAATGGTCAGAGAGTTAGAAGGAGAAATCAGGAAAGAGAAGTGAGGGGTGTCCTGAAAATCTAGAGATAAGAGGGGATCAGGGAGTAGAGGATGATCAATAGTGTCCAGCAAGGTCAAGGAGACTGAGGCCTGAGAAAAGACCACTGAATTTGACCACTAAGAGGTCACCGGTCACTTTGGAGAGAACAGTGTCGGTGGAATGATATGGGAGCTGGATTATAGAGTTTAAAAGAGGGTGAGAGAAGAGAAACTGGAGGCACCAACCCTTTTTGAGGAGTTTGGCTGGGAAAATGATAGCTTGAGGGGATGGTAGGGCGAGTGAAGTTTTTTGGTATAAAGTATTGTCTCTGTAAGGCCTCTTAGTTAAGGCTCTCTCCTCCCACTTCCTACCCAGGAAGGCCCCATCAGTAGGCCTGGACTGAACTCCCTAAATCAGTGCAGTGAAATGTGCTGCTGCAGGGTTACTGGTGAGAACCACAGGCTGGCTTGTTTCTCAGCCTCAGGACAAAAAACTTGCCAGCCCAGTACGGCCTCTTAGGTCTGTGCTAAGGGGCAGTTCCCAGGGGCCTTTCCTGGGGCTTCCTCTCTTCCACCTTCTGGTCCCTTAACTGCGTTCTGTTCACTCCTCCAGGAAGCCCAGGACCTTTCCCTCTTTCTGCCCAATGCTGTGTTTATACTGATATCCCTTACATAGTTATGTCCCATCAACACTGGGAAGTGGGGTGTCATTGTTATCCCCATTCTACAGATGAGGAAACAGGCAGGTAGGGGAAGTAAGTGACTTGCCTAGGTGTCTGAAGCTGGATTCGCAGTGCATGTCCCAAGCTCTCTTCAGGGCACCATTTAGAGGGGACGTATTGGTTTTCCCCAACGGGATGTAAGTTCCTTGAGGCCAGGGCCTTCCTGGCTTTTGCCTGTATCGGGGCACTGAAGGCTTGCTAAAGGAGTGCAAAGGGGCAGCAGATTCCAGGCATACAGTGGAGGCTGTGCAAAGATTTGGAGGTGGGAGATGGGGTCGGAAGCAGGAAGCGGCCGAACTCTAGGGGTCCTCCCCACCCAGACTGTGGGCCTCCCCTCGGGACAGTCCTGAGAGATCCTCTAGCGGGGTGGGTGGGGGTGGGAAGGGGGGCGGCCACGAAGGAAGGACACAGGCAGATCGGCCCCATTGCAGTAAGAAACAAACTAAGGCTGGGAGACAGAACGTACGGCGAGCGCCCGAAGGGCAGCAACTGGATCACGGTTCTACCGCTCCGCAGGAGGACCCTGTAGGGAGAGAGGCGAAGGCCACGAGCGCCTGCCGAAGCGTCCGGGTCTCTCTACAACACCATTTCCCAGAAGGCGCCGCCGGGGACGCTCGTGCTGTAGTCAAGGCGACGCCATGGGCGGGGAGGACGCGCTAACGGTTTCCATGGAGCCGGCCCGGCCCTAGGCTGCCGTAAGAGAAGGAACTCGGGCTCTAATTGGCCGATAACCTGAGTTTGTCCCGCCCACTCCTCGGCCAAGAGAGACGCCCCGCCGTTCCGTGTGTGCGCGTGCGCAGTGGGAGCTCGTTCCATCAAGGCCGGAGGCAACTGGTAAGTGCGGACTGTGGGAGCTGTCGCCTCCTGAGTCCCCGGGGTACGGCTGGGGGGAGCAGGAAGCTGCCCTCCGGCCCTGCCGGTGCCTTTGTGGCTCGTGCCCTCGGCCCAGCCCCCTGAGGGTCGACGACAGCGGGACGCTTCCTCCGCGGCCTAGGGCAAACGGCGGCTGCGCGGGGGGGGGGGGGGGGAGGGGGCGTTTGCGACGCGGTACCTTCTGGGAAACGTAGTTTATGGGCCTCCCTGGGAATGCCGGTGTCTCAGGCTGCGCAGGCGCGGGAGGAGGAGGTTGCGCGCGCAGCATCGTTCGCCTTTCGGGAACTGTAGGCTGGGCACTGGCGCTGAGGGAGGTGAGTGAGGACAGGCATGGGCGGGGAGGGGCGGGGAGGAGGAGTAGGAAGAACGGCTCGGGGTGTGTGTCCAGGGAGTCTGTGGGAGACCCAGGAGAGCCTAGACCTCTGAGAGCGTACGCTGACACGGTGTGCAGGCGTCTGACAGAGGGGGAAACTGAGGCATGGCGGGGAGGGGGCAGGAGCCCGGAGCGCCAGGAGCCCGCCCTGCCCTGCAGCACTCTGACGTTTGGGGACACTGAGGAGGGGCTGCGCCTGCGCCCCCCCCCCGGGGTGCTCACGTCTGTTTGTGGGGGCCTGTCCCGCAGTGCGCACCTGTAAAATGGGGCGGAATACGCCGTCCTGGGCCTGGGACCCAGCCTAGCCAGGCTCTGTCCGGGCAGGGACTTTGTGCCAGGGCCAAGGAAATGGCTTTTGGCCCCTGGAGCTGATGGGGAGCAGCTGCCCCTCCCACTGGGGCATCGGGCCCTAGCTGGCCCCTGCACGTCGCCCGTCCCAATCTGCCCAGGTTGCGGGGGTCTCAAACCCCACTGGGGAGGCTGGAGCAGGGCACAGGTCCGAGCCCCTGTGCTCCCAGACTAGGACTCGGGGGGGGGGGGGGGGCTCTGGCTGGCCTGGGGAATTCCCCCCTCCCTCCCTGGGGCCCAGGGTCCTCACCGCAGCACCGCCTCTTTGTTTGACGCAGGAGGAGACTGAGGCCGTGGAGAGCTGCGTCTGCTACCTTCCATGTCTCTGGGAGCCCCCCCCAGAGGCCCCCCGGGGGCGTCTACGCCCGGGGAGCGGGCTGAGAGCACCTATGCCCATAAGAGCGCGGTGAGTGCCCCCGAGGGACGGCGGCCTGTGGGCTCCCTCCCCTTCGGGAGGTGCGAGGAACGGCACAGAGGCTGGGGGGCATCTGTGTAGAAATACCCTCCCGGCAGATGGATTCATAAGCGCTGGGCTTGTGGTTGGGGCTTACTCGATGCCGGGCTGTGTATCCCAGAAGACCTCTTTTGGCTGTACCTAGTGTGACTGGACAGACAGTCTGAGGGGCGGGGACCCCAGGAGGGGGCGGGGCCTCCAGGAGGAGGGGGTGGGACCCCAGGAGGGGGGGTGTTGGGACCCCAGGAAGAGGAGGAGGTGGAGGAGGCAAGACCCCAGGAGGAGGAGGCGGCAGGACCCCAGGAGGAGGAGGGGTGGTGGGACCCCAGGAGGAGGGGGGGGCTGAACCCCAGGAGGAGGGGGGGCTGGACCCCAGGAGGAGGAGGGGTGGTGGGACCCCAGGAGGAGGAGGCGGCAGGACCCCAGGAGAGGTCCGGTTCTTGGCGGCTCCAGCACCCCGTTCACCCAGCCTCCTGGCCGTGCCCCCTCTCAGAACCCTCCCCACTTTTTCCCAGGGGTTCAGGCCCTGCTCTCGGTGGGGCAGGGGCGCAGTCAGGGTACCCAGGGAAGGCCATGCCCTTGGTTTCATCTTCGCAGCTGGCTTCTCCAGGACCTTGGACAGCGCATCCTTTCCCTCTGGCTTTCCCAGGGCAGCCCTCTCCTCCCTGCCTTGTCTTTTGCTCCTGAGCTGGCCCCAGGTTCCTGGTGGCCTGAATTCTCCTGGGTCCTCTCCTCTCCTCCAGGGGCCTTTTACTCGCACCTCACCCATCACCTGCCAACGTGCCCAGGCCCCCATGCTTACTGCCCTCTCTGTCACCCACGAAGAGCCGTGTAGGCCCATTGTTAGCACTTCCTCTCTTCTCAGCCCCCTCAGCCCTTGGCACGTATTCCTTTTCTGATTCTCCTGCTTCTTCTCATCCATGGCAGGCGTATTCCCCGCCCTGGGCCCTCCCTTCTCTCACTGTTGGCCCATCGGTCGTCTGTCCAGGGGCACACCTTGTTTCTTGGAGGGCACCCTGGCTCTTTCCTTCACCCCACCTCAGTCACTTCTTCCCTTTCTGCTTCTGCAGTGAACCCCCGGGGTGCCCCCTGCACCCGGCTGCTTGGGGGAAGGGCTTCTGCCCCCAGCCCTCGGCCTGTCCCGGGCAGGGACACACAGCGCCATTCCCTGCTGCAGCCTGGCTCCCTGTGCTCAGCCTGCTCACCATCTCTTCCTGCCCCCTTGGACCCTGAGCTCCCCACAGGCCCTGGCACCACTGGGGGTTTCCTCTCTGTGAGGCCCCTCAGGTTTTCTCTGATAACTGAATGCAGGGTGAGGATTACCTGAGGACTGAAGAGAGTGCCCCCAAAGGCAAAGGGGATGGTGCAGGGGGATGTGACAGGCTCTCTGAGAAGGGAGGCCAGAGCCAAGGCTGGGCTGGGCGCCTCCTCCACTGCCCTGTTGTCTTCATGTTCCCTCCTTCAGCACCCTTGGGAGGAACTGCCCCAGACCCCACAGGAGAGAGAAGCCGGGGGCCCAAAGTTCAGAGGTCCCTGCAGAGCAGAGCCTGGTGACAGCCTGATGATGCCTGTCACCCTGGATTCTGTGGGCCTCCAGAGGGAGGAGGAGGCGGCCTGGGGCCAGGACTCCAACGGCCCTGAGGCCTCTCGCCAGCGATTCCGAAGGTTCTGCTACCAGGAGGCGGCCGGGCCCCGGGAGGCCCTGAGCCGGCTCCGAGAGCTCTGTGTCCTCTGGCTCCGGCCAGAGGTCAGCCCCAAAGAGCGGATCCTGGAACTGTTGGTGCTTGAGCAGTTCCTGAACATCCTCCCCATGGAGATCCAGACCTGGGTGCGAATGCAGGGGCCACAGAATGCTGAAGAGGCAGTGGCCCTGGTAGAAGGCCTGCAGAGGAACCCTGTGAGGCTGATGCAGTGGGTGAGGCTGGGGGCAAGGCTAGAGAGCAGGGGAGGCTGGGGGGCAGGGGGGGCGGGGGAGGGGGGGGGGGGCAGGGGAGGCTGGGGGGACAGGTGAAGCCAGGTGAGGTTGGGGGAAGCAGGGGGACCTCCACTCTCAGTGCTCAGAATCTATGCTGGTCACTGCCCTGGATTTCTTCTTTTGAGGACTCCTTGCCCCAGCAGACTCAGGCCTCCTCTCACCTCCTCCTATGCAGCTCTGGGGCTGTCAGCCCGCCCACCCTGTCAGGGCCAGGGAAGCTCTACCCCAAGGTGGGGCTGCTGAGTCTCATGGTCAGGGCTCGGCCCTGTCTCCCATTTTCTCAGATCATGGGTCGTATCCTGAGACAGGAAGGACTTTCTGCAAAGACAGATTCCCTGGGTGTCCAGCTGGAAGCCAAAGGCCTTCAGAGCAAAAGCCAGAAGGAGGAGTCTCCTGTAAGGCCTCAGCCAGGTGCTCAAGAGGAGGCAGGCCAAGACGTTTTCGAAGAAGAGCCCAGTGGGCCTCAGGAGAAAGGTGTGTGACAGTGCAGGCGGCAGTGACTGTGCAGGCGGCGGTAGGGCAAGGAGGGACCAGGGAGCAGCCCTTGGGGGACCCAGAGGAGGGGAAGGTCTCGGGGTGGGGGGCAAGGAAAGGAGAGAGAGAGAGAGAGAGAGAGAAGGGAGAGAGACAGAGACAAAGAGGGATAGGAGACAGGCAGAGAGTCAGAACAGAGAGATGCAGAGAGAAGGAGAGGGGAAAGAGACACAGAGAGAGAAGGAAGGAGAGCCCAGAGTGGGGGTTCCTGTCCTCTCCATTGGCCTTTGAGGGGCAGCCTGCGGGGAGCAGGAAGAAGCGCCCTTGGATTCCAGGCAGGGTACCCTTCTTCCTGGCCCACACCCTTGGGAGAGGGTGGACAAGATGGGCTGGGCGCTGTGTGCTGGGCCTTGGCCCAGAGGCCATGCCTGTCAGCTGCATCGGTGGAGGTGTGCCCAGGGCAGGGCAGAGGGGGGAGACCTCAGGCTGTGGCCTTGAACCTGCCCTGTCTCCTTCCTAGCTCCACCCACTCCCCAGAACCCTACCCACCCTCAGGAGGGGAATGGCCACCACCCAGAGACAGCAGCCTCCTTCCTGCCTTCAGGATGCCAGGTGAGGTCTGCCACGGGGAGCTGCCCCTGCTGGTGGGCAGGGTCCTGGGTATAGCCTTCCTCTTCCTCTCTCTTCTCTCATTCTCTTCTCCTCTCCTCCCTTTCCCTCCCCCAATCTTGACTCCATTGCTTCTGCTGCCCCTTGGTAATTGAAGCCTTTGGGGGGCCCTGAGATTGTTGATCTAAAGACATCAGGCAGCAGGCCTGAGGAAAGCCAGGCCCTTTCTCTGCCGTTGGGAGGAGCTATCAGGAGATGTTGCCCCCCCCCCAGGGGGGACACCTTGGAGAGTCAGACATGCTTGCCCAGATCCACCTCATCTCCATTTACGAGCCGGGCGACGTTGGCCAGTCCAGTCCCTTAGTTTGCTGGGGAGGGAAGGGGTATATCTGAGAGTCTGGCCTGCCCTGTGATCTTTAGGAACCCGGCCTGACAGCTGTGCCACGATGGGCCAGTGAGGGGGCGCTTTGAGGAAGGTGGGGAAGTGGGTATTGGAGTTCCAGGCCCAGGGACGGCCGCTGGGAATGCCCAGAGTCGGGAGATGGAGGGAGCATCTGGCAGGGAGGGGGTGGGTGAGAACAGGCAGCTTGTTTGCTCCTGGAGCTAGTGGGGAGTCATGGGAGGTGACAGGGCCAGACTTGTGCTTCAGGAGCATTGCTTTTGTGGCTGAGGATGGGCTGGAGCAGGGAGGTCTGAGTCAGGCAGGCCCCCCTGCAGCTGTTCCATAGGCCAGGTGGGGAATGCCGAGGCGCCACTCCAGGGTGGGGGCAGGGTCAGAGGGGGGGACAGATGCCGTGGAGGTGAGATGGACAGGCCTTGACGCTATGGAGTCTGGAGAGAGAGGGAAGGAGTCCTAAGAGGAGAGCCTGAGAGATGGGGTGGATGGTGGGAAGGGGTGTGTGGGGGAGACACAAGAAGCTCGGATCTGGACCCGCCGGACATCCAGTTCGAGCTGTCTGAAAGGCCACTGGAGGTGAGATGGGAGGTCAGCAGAGTTTGGGGCAGGGAAAGGTATATCTTAAAATCCTCAGCACAGAGGTGAGCCTTTAACCTGTGGGAGGGGATGAAGCAGGCTGGAGGGAGGGACCCCCAAGGCCTGGAAGAGCCAAAGAGGGTGACCAACAGTGACGTCAGGGAGACCGAGGCCCCAGAAAGGACCACTGGTCACTGGGTGGAGTGATGAGGTGGGAAGTCGGGGAGAAAGAGGAGGCGCCGACAGCCTTTTGGGGGAGTTTAGCCACAGAGGGCAGAAGAGACATGGGAAGATCTTGGGGACAGGAGGGTCCATAGAGGGCTTTTACAGGATGGAGACACAGCATGTCTGTAGGCTGAGAGAGAGGGAGAGATGAAAGATAAGTGAGGGGGAGGGTGACTGAGGGGGCGTATGCTGGAGGAGACAGGATGGAAGGGGGGCAGCCCCCCCTCATCATGGGGGCAGAAAGCACCTGAGTGATGGGAGGTGAGGAGGAAGCAGGGGTCTCAGCTGAGTGGGGGGGAGCTGAGGAGGGAGGGGAAGCAGGATTGCCTGGCAGCGGGGAGGGCCCAGTGGGGGAGGGGAGCGCCCAGTGGGGGAGGGGAGGGCCCAGTGGCGGGGGTCACGGCCTGGTTTTCCCCACCTTCATTCACCGTCATGCGTATGTGTCAAGGAGGTGAATGGTGGAATGAGCCTAGGCTGAGGCTTGGGGGTATGGGGGGATATGACAAGAGGTGGAGGGATTCACGAGAGGCGACAGTGGAGAATGGAGCTGGATCCCTAAAGGGTCTGGATGGGGAGAAGAGGAAGGAGCAGCTGGTGCAGGGAAGGCTGAGGGGTCAGAGAGGGAGGGTTACATAACAGGAGCCAGAGGGAGAAGGGAAAAGACCATATTCTTTGGTTAAGGGAATTCCAGAATTCTGACCACAGAGGTCCTACGTTTCCAGGGTGTGGTGGTGGGGGGGGGGACTGGAAGCTGCACTGCGCCTGCAGAGGAAGGAGGGCAGGAGAGGCTGTGCCCAGAGGTCACCAAGCCAAGGAGGAAGGAGGAGAAGCCAGAGACAGCAGGGTGAGTGTGGGAGGGGCCCAGGAAGGCCGGGGAGCGCCGTCAGCAGCGCCGGGTTTCAGTGAGGATAAGAAGGTGGAAAAGCTCCTCCTGTTTGGAGCGGGGCGTCTGAAGGATGACTGCCAGGGCTCCCGAGGCACTGGCACAGGGAGGACGTGCCCAGAGGAGCTGGCTTTGTGCACGGTCCTCTTTCTTATACTCTTGTTATGGAGAGCAGACAGTCTGTGGGGCCTCCTGGACAGAAAACTGTCCTTGTGTCCAGGAAGATGTGGGCTGGACCATTGCCCCTGGCTGTGTGACCCTGGGCCAGTCACTGCCTCTTTTGATGCTGTGGACAATGATGGGCAGGGACAGAAACAAGGATGGGGACAGAGACAGAGACAAGAACAGGGAAGGACAGGGACAAGGATGGGGCTGGGACATCCTGACCTCGTGGCAGGCCTGCCTTGCCCTTGTCTCCAGAGTCTTTTCCCTGGAGGTCATTGAGAGTAAGGGGGGGTGGGCCCCCGTGGGTGCTGTGGGGGTCCCTGCAGATAAATGCCCCTGGTTGAGCCTGGGAGGGCCAGGGGAGGCTGCAGCTATGTTGGCGTGTATTGTGAGTTCAGATTTGACCATACAGTTGGTATGGTGTGATGAATCCATCATTATGGACAGGGGAGACTTGGGTTTAGATCTTGCCTCAGAGACTAAGACAGCCAAGTGACTGGATAAATCCTTTCACTTCATGGAGCCTCAGTTTCCTTGTAGTTTCTCAGATTCTGAGTTGTACGGATCTGTCTGTCCCAGGATCCGTCTGTCCCAGGATCTGTCTGTCCCGGGATCTGTCTGTCCTAGGATCCCTCTATCCAGGATCTATCTGTCTGGGATCTGTCTGTCCCTGAAGGTATCTCTCCAGGTTCTGTCTGTCCCGGGAGGCCTCTTGTCTGGGATCTGTCTGTCCCCAAAGGTATCTCTCCAGGTTTCGTCTGTCCCAGGAGGCGTCTTGTCCAGGATCTGTCTGTCCAGGATCCATCTGTCCCATGATCTGTCTGTCCCTGAAGGCAACTCTCCAGGATCCGTCTGTCCCAGGAGGCCTCTTGTCCGGGATCTGTCTGTCCAGGATCTATCGGTCCGGGATCTGTCTGTCCCTGAAGGCATCTCTCCAGGATCCGTCTGTCCCCGAAGGCATCTCTCTAGGATCTGTCTGTCCCAGGAGGCATCTTATTCAGGATCTGTCTGTCCAGGATCCATCTGTCCCCAAAGGCATCTCTGCAGGTTCTGTCTGTCCTAGGATCCATCTCTCCTGGCAGGCATCTGTCCCTGAAGGCATCTCTCCAGGATCTGTTTGTCCTGGGATGTGTCTTGTCTGGGATCTGTGTGTCCCAGGTGTTCTCTGTCTGGTGCCCATTGTCCAGATGTCCAGCAGACCAGGGCTCAGGAGAGAGCCAGGGGCTGGAGCATGGCTGTTGCAGGGGCCGGCCTGGCTTTCAGGTTCCCCAGATCAGGGGCAGGATTTTAATATAGGTCTTTCCTACCTCCAGGCGTGGTATTCTCTGCCGCGTCTTCCGTCTCCCGTGTGTACCCTCAGACTGTGTCCCCTGAGTCTTCTGTGGGTTCTGGAAGCCCCCATCTTGTCTGTGCCCGTGTGGTCAGGCCATGTTCAGAAATGAACCAGACCCTCCACATGGGGCCTGATGGGAGAGTGTTGCAGCAGCCATTAATGCCCCCAAAGCTGACAGGATTACTGTGGGAAAAGAAAAGGCAATGGGGGAGCCCCTAGGGACCACCCCAGTGAGGCAGCAGACCGTGCAGGCAGGGGCTGAGTGGCTGCCATAGGATGCCAGGCAGGTGAGGGCCAGGGGAGGGGCTAGCCTTGTGTCCGTTTAGGGTCATGCTGGGTTCAAGCTAAGCATTCATGAGAGCAGAGGAAGGGAAGGTGTGACACTCGGCCTATGAGGGTGCTGGCGGTGGCTGGCATTGTGGAGTGCCTATGAAAAATGGATCATGGGGGCGGCCAGGTGGCTCAGCGAGTAAGAGCACCGGCCCCAGCATCTGGATGACCTGAGATCGAATCCGGGCTCAGACACTTAGCACCACACCCAGAAATAACTGGCCGTGTAACCTTGAGCAAGTTACTTAACCCCAATTGCTTTAAAAAAGAAAAAAAAAGAAAAATGGATCATGGTCCTTGGGAAAGAGGAGACAGAGGAGGCTCGGAATTTGAGTCCAAGAAGCAGGGGGAGGAGGGGAAGGGGTCTGAGGTTGCAGGGGTGATTGGGCCGATAGTCTCAGCCACCTTGATGTCTACCACAGAGAGGCCGCTGCCCTCTTCCAGCTGGGGACATCATCTGCCGGAGTGACTGACGGAAACGTCAGGCCCTGGCGGGAAAATCTAGAAGACCTAGGTGCAGGTTCATCTTTCCCTTTGGAAAGTTGGGGAATCAGGGGGGAGGCAGACTTGGGAAGTGCATAGTTACCTAGAGAGAGGGCGTGGGTTTTGGATGGGCAGGTGGGCATCCTGATGATGGAGAGGGGATAGAACCCAGCAGCTCCTGGGAGAAGCAGGCCCAGCTGAGGAGGAGGGTTTGAGGGGTGGGAGCTGGCAGCCAGCGTAAGTCCCTAGGCATGTCTGGCCTCCGAAGTACCATGGAGGCCAGATGGATCAGGACTCCTGACTGGAAGGGTATCAGAAGAGCAGCCTGTATCCAGATAAAGGCGGAGGGTCTGTGGTTTTGTCTGTTAAGAAATCGGATACCTGTGAAGGAAACCAGATGGGGTTGGCTACCGATGGAGGCAGCTCCGGAAGGGATGTTCTCTTGGGTTGGGCAAGGAGGAGGATGGGAAGTGATGGGAACTTTAGAGAGGGAGCCCACTCCTCCACCTGTGATGTAAGGAAGGATAGAAGGCCCGTGATCTACACATCCAGCCCCAACCTCTCTCCTAAATCCCCCGCAGCCTATTGGACATTTCCAGCTGGAAGCCCTAGACCCACCTGTCCACCCTGTGATTGGCTGCTGCGTCTGGCTCCGCCTCCTTTTTGGGTCTGGGCACTGGCTGTCCCCCGCCCCTCCCACCTTGCGGTTACATTTATGCATTTATGGTTCGGCTGTCTGCTTGTGTGGATTAGAACGTGAGCTCCTTCTGAGTAAGGATCGTTTCATTCTCGTACGTGGTTCCTGGTACAAAATAGGTACATGAGAAATGCTTGTTTATCGGGAGACCGGTAAGTGGAACTTAGGGGCGAAGAACACTTAGAAGGCCATTTTTTCCCCAGGATCTCAGTGCAAAGAGGGGGTGCAGTGTCCAATGAGGCTGGAAAGAGAAATTGGAGCTGGGTTGTATGGGGCTTTAAAAGCTAAACAGAGGAAGCCATTGGCCTTGGTTGAGGAGGGGAATCACAGGGTCAGATCTGAATTTAAGGAAAATCCCTTTGGCAGCAAAAGGGGGCCGAGCCAAGATGGCGAAGTAAAAGCAGGGCCTTGCTTGAGCTTGCCCCCAAGCCGCTCCAAATACCTGTGAAAAACGACTAAACAAATTCTAGGGCTGCAGAACCCACAAAATGGCAGAGTAAAACACAGACAGCCCAGACGGAAGGCTGTGTCACAGTGGGCTGGGAGGAGAGTGCAGTCTGGTGTGGGCTGCGCTGGGTGCAGACAGGGTCGGAGCAGGCCACGGGACTGAATCGCTGACGGCTGTGGCAATATCCAGACTTTTCAAACCATGCTGAGAACAGTGTGGAAGGTTAGCGGGAGAGCTCTATGAGATGTGGGTGAAAGAGGAGTGTGGTCAGGCCATAGCCCCCAGGATGGCGGGGGCAGCAGCAGCAGCAGCAGTGGCCGCTTCCAGAGCCCTGGGCCCACAGATGGTGGGGAAATCCAGCAGCGGATGCCTGGGACAGTCCACCCACCCCCACCCGAAGCAGTCCTGCCTTGACAGGGAGTTAGAAAGTTAAATGTTTGACCAGGAAGATGAGGAAACGGCATCAAAGTCAGACTATAGAATCTGACTTTGGTGACAAAGATGATCAAAACAGAAGAAGAAGACAGCAAAGTCAAAGCTCCTGCGTCAAAAGCCTCTGAGAAAAACGAACTGGTCACAGCCTGTGGAGGAGCTCCGGAAGGATTCTGAAACTCGAGTAAGAGAAGTGGAAGAGAAATGAGAATGATGCAAGAAAATCATGAAAAACAAGTCAACAGCCTGCTAAAGGAGACCCCAAAAAACACTGGAGAAAATAACACCTTAAAAAATAGACTAACAGTTTAGGTTGGGGACGGCTAGGTGGCGCAGTGGATAGACCACTGGCCCGGGAGTCAGGAGGACCTGAGTTCAAGTCCAGCCTCAGACACTTAAATGTACTGACTAGCTGTGTGACCTTGGGTGAGTCACTTAACCTCAATTACCTTGCCTTCCCCCTCAAAAAAAAAAAAAAAGACCAACCCAAATGGCAAAGGAGGTCCAAAAATGAATGAGGAGAAGAATGTCTTAATCTAGGCAAGAGGGCTTGGATTAAGGTGGTTGCTGTTGG
This sequence comes from Petaurus breviceps papuanus, assembly GCF_028583685.1. Lineage (NCBI taxonomy): Eukaryota > Metazoa > Chordata > Mammalia > Diprotodontia > Petauridae > Petaurus > Petaurus breviceps. Next base: position 1,094,740 of record NW_027186373.1, on the reverse strand, counting down.
AGTAGAGAGAAGGGGTTGGATTACAGAGATATGGGAGCAGAAATGGCAAGATTTGGCAGCTGATTAGATGTGTGGAACAACAGAGGTGTGTAGGACATTGCTAAGTTTGGGACGGCAGTGCCTTCAGCAGGCAGGTGTGCGTGCGCGTGCGTGCGAGTGTGTGTGCATCCGTGTGGGTGTGGGTGAGATCTGGGCATTGGCAGCATGATGGCGAGGCTCGATAAGTGCCCTGGAACGAGTGGAGAAGAGGACCCAGGACACCCTTGCCAGACACCCACAGTTAGGACTGTGATGTTCGTGATAACTCAGCAAAAGAAATGGAGGAGCAGTATTTGCAGAGCTGTGCCCTATGCCTGGCACACAGTAGGTGTTTAATGAGTGCTTGTTGAATGAATGAGTGAGCAAATGCTTGATCAAATCTGACTTGGCATAGGAGCAGGAGAACGTGAGTTTGAATGCCATCTTTGGCACTTATCATCTGTGTTACCTTGGGAAGGTCACCTCGCCTCCCCAGGCCTCAGGCTCTTTCTTTTCAACAGCACATGGCCTTTGAAACCTCTTCCAGCTCTGGGGTCCCATGATCCTTTGCCCTGCCTTCCTCCTTCCCCACTTTCTCAGCTCGCCCAGTTCCAGCACGCTTTATTGTCCCTCCAACATGGACATTCATTTGACTGAGGAGCTCTTGAAATCCAGCATCTTGACACCTTTCTTGTGTGGTGGGATTTCAGAAACAGTGCAGGTAGTGAACAAGAGAGATTCCCCCTAGTCACAGCATCTCTCCTGTAATTCGTTCAGCAATCCTCGACCCCATGGCTGCTGTCCTCCAGGCACTGCGCTTGGGCTGGGGGGAGTCTGGTTCCTTTTTTCCTGCCCATTCAGCACCCCTCCCCCCAGGTCCCCTGTGCTAGGAAGCTTCTGATCTAGGGATGTTTCCCCAGGAGGAGTGGGGCCTGCTGGACCCCTCCCAGAAGGAGCTGTACTGGGACGTCATGCTGGAGAAGTATGGCAGTGTGGTCTCCATGGGTAAGGACTGGTCTTACTCTTCGGGCTGTGTGTGGATGGATCATTTGGAGGGTAGGAGGTGTAGGAGCAGATTATCTGGAGGCTGGGAGGTGTGGGAGCTGATTGGTTCGAGATTGCAGGATATGAGGACACAAGGCACAGGGGAATCAGAAGTAAAGACTTGGGCAGACTATGAGATGGGGCCAGGAGGGGAGGGCTGCAGCAGGATTTTCAGTGAGAATCACAAACTTGTGGCATGGTGAGGCCAGGGGTGTTGGAGCTTATGTAGTTTGTGGCAGCCATGGTGGGGCTCAAACTCAGATCTCAGGATTCCCAGACTTTGAACCACCATGCGATGTCCAAATCACCTTGAAGGCTGAGCCAGGAGGAGGCTGGCCACTTGGTGACTGCTTGACTTCTCCAATTCCCAGTTTTCTTGTTTGTAGTAGTCACATGATCAGTGTGGGGACCCTTCTTCTAGTTGGGGACAGTCTCTCTTGGAGAGGTGGCAGCTGGCTTCTTTGGTCAGGGGCCATCTGCGGGGTGGAGGTGGGCTCAGAGAGGGAGGGGCCGGATGACCCCTGTCTCTGAAGACACCTTGGACATGCTGATTCGGGGGTGACTGGTTGAGTGGCATCCAAGATTGGCTCAGGGACTCCTGCTCAGCTCTGCCCTGCCTGTGGGCAAGGTTAGTCTTGACCTTTCCAAGGGGCTGTGAGGGTCCTAGCATCAGCTTCAGACCTTGCTGCCTGGAGGGATTTGACCCTTCCATCTGCACTTCCCATGACAGCAGTGAATCCCTTGGCCTGGCATAAATCTCCCTGCTTTGTGCATTGGAGAGAGACCTCCTACCATGTAGGGCCTAGAAGACCCCCTTGCTTGAGGAGCATCTCTGGCCAGTGCAAATGAGCAGTTTCTTGTGTCCTCTGACCCCTTTGGTTAGTCGGTGTGTCTGGCACGGTGGCTGCTGCCACCCTTTTTCCATCTCACCTTTCTCAAAGACAGCCTTGATTAAGCATAAGTCCTACCCATGAAGGGCCAATGGAAATGAAGGCTGATGTCTCCCCTGTTGCCTCCCTGTGACTTTCCTCCAGATTCCCTGACATTTGGTATTCCTGTGCTTATCAAGTCTGTTTGCCTTCAGTGGGGTGGTCTGGGTTTCTTACTCTGCCAGTGGATGGACAACAGGAAGCTCTGGCCCTGGTCATGTGTACTGCCCCACGGACTTGCCTCAGTAGAAGGGGGCTCATTCCCACCAGGGTGGCCTAGAGAAGAGGTGATTATGGGAGACATGATGACTGCCACAATTGCTTTTTTCAAGGCTCTGCAGGGCTGTCATTTGGAAACAGGGTCACTTTGTTCTGCATGGCCATAGAGGGCAGAACCAGGGACAGCAATGGGGGAAGATGCCAGGAAAAGATTCCTTCATGATGACAGCTGTCCCAGAGTAGAAGAGGCTCCAGCATCTTTAGGACCCCTTGGTGCCCCCCTTAACCACCTCAGAGAGTGTATGACATTAGGGACGAGGAGAGGTCAAAGGCACATCAGAATTAGGTGGGACTTCCATGTCCTTAACCCCAAGTGCCACAGCAAAGTCTGCCTCTTTATTGAAAGGTTCTTGGGAGGGTCTGAGCCATGCCTCCCTAAATGTGCGCCATGGGGCGTTGTTCCTTGGTCACCAAACTATGCCGTCATGGTGGCTGAGCCATGGCTGCCTTGGTCTTGGACTACCATCATATCATTAACCAGGAGAATGATGAAAATAAGTAACCTTGGCATCCATTGTCTCATGGGAGGCTCCCTGTGGCCCCAGGAGAGACAGGATTTCTGACTCCCTTTCTCATCCTCTCTCCCCATTTCTGTGGGAGTGCTTATGAGCAGAGTCCTTATCTGTTCCCCTCTCCCTTTTTTATTTTTTGAAGAGATCAGCTTGGGGCTGCATCTTCTCCTCTCCATTATTTGTCCCTTATTCTGATTTGGTGTCAATATTTACCTTTCCCTGCTGCCCCCCCCCCCTTAGAGTGTATGCTTCTTGAGGGCAGCAAGCACTTTTTTAACTCTTTCTTTGCATCCCTGGCACTTAGTGCATGTCCTTATACAGAATAATAAGTGTTTGTCAATTGCTTGACTGGTCAGATCCCTCCTCTAGAGATGATTCTGAAACAGCTTTGATTTCACTACAAAGGTTTTCTTGTCAGTCAGATGCAGTGCATTTTATTTTTCGTGATGTCTGGTCCTCACGGTGTCTTGTGCCTCAGCTCTCCTGAAGAAAGCACATAAGATATCTGGGCAGGTGGCTCCCAGGAAGCCTCTCTTTTCCCCATGCCAGCCCAATGTGTCTTTATTTCCAGGGCCCTCTCCCTCCTGTGCCCTCAGGGTGCTCCCAGATGTTCCTAGCTGGCTGTTATGCTGGCTTCTGAGGCAATGATGACCTTTCCCTGGGACACCTCCATCTGCCTTCACTGCCCGAACTTGGCTCCTGGTTTTACTTGTACAGAGAAAGTCAAGATTGCCATGTACCCAGTCCTTCAGTCCTCTTCTCACTTTAGACAAGGAATGCTCAGCTAAATCACTGTTTATTGGAAACCTTGAATATTCAATTCCTAGCACCCTCAGGCCCCCTTTAGAAAAATATGATGTACTAGCAAAGCACCAAGAGATCCCAGCATTTCCCTACATGAAAGGGAAACACCACCAGTCGCAGAAAAGATTGAATGGGAAAGCATGCATTGATTACTTTAAACTCATTTTAAAATATATGTTAAATTTCACATGGCAGTACAAACACTAGCTGCTAGGCTGTGTCCCTGTCAAAGACTCTTTTTAAATGCTTCATTGACCCTTGGTTCTCCCTTTTTTCCTTCCCTACTGCCATCTTGACTTGTGGTCCAGGTGATCTCTGGACAGGGTCTTCTGGTCGGTCCCACTCTGCTCTTCTCAAGTCTCTGGCCTGGAGTGTTATCTCTCTGTACCCCTTAATGGGAGGGCCCCTCAATGTTCTGTCCTGGACGTTCCCATTGTCTCTGAGTCACATAGGAGTGATCCCCATGGCCAGTCTTGGAGTAGCCCTCAGCCCCCCGGCTTCTGCCCATCACCTCTCGTGGCCCCTGTTCTCATTGAGGTCAGTACCTGGTTCATCCGTCCACCCACTACTGGCTCCCTGTCACCTCTCAGCCTGCAGGTGGCCAGTCTTATTCCCCGTCACCCCTACACCTCCTCTCTGGACCATCCGCCTGTAAATCCTGCTCCTTTCTCCCCCTGGCCTTTGTACAGCTGTGCCTCACAGCTGGCATGCCCTCCCCCCTCCCTTCCCATTGGCTTATCTGCTGGGTAGAGGGCAGAGGAGTCTTCCCTCTTGTCGTTGTTTCCTCTGCACTGAGCACACAGTAAGCACTCCATAAATGTTGACTGGAATTGCTTTTGAATAGTGTACTCCTGAACTCAGCTGGTGTGACGGGGCCCAGAGCAGGTGAGTTGTGGTTTGCAGACTGTGATGGTCAGGTGGGACTGAGACAGAGATCAGGCGGCCACCAGCTTACAAAGGATGGAGGAGTGGATGTCGGTAACATGGTGACCCCCGAGATGGGGCGCTGTGCCCTGAAGACAGGAAGACCCGAGTTCCCTTGTCTGTAAAACAGGGATAACAGTCCCTGTGTCCTAGGGCTGTTGGGGATCAAGTGAGGTCATATTTGCAAAGTGTTTAGCACAGTGTGTCCTTTATTAAAGGCTCCTTATATGCCAGGCATCGTACACAGTTCCTACTTAGGGGGTAAGGGGGGACACAACGATCCACCAATTATGTACAAACCCTTGTCTATAGACAAGGTGAGTGGGAAAGAATCAGCCAAGGGAAGGTGCTTGCTGGCCAGAAGGGAGATCAGGAAAGGCTTCTCACAGAAGATGGAGGCTTAGTGGGGCCTCTGAGGAAGACACAGGGGTGGGGGGTGGAGGAGATGGGGAGGGCCTGGGGGATGGACAGCCAGAGAGAATGCCTGGAATCTGGGGAGACTCAGGCTGACTTGTAGTTGGTAGGGAAGGAGCCAGGAGAGGGAGAGACTGAAGACCAGTGAGAGATGGGATGACAGGGTAGGAGGGGCCCCTGCTTTGAGTAAGCGGTCTCAGTCCGTGAACATTTACCAAGTGCCTACTGTGAGCCAGGGACCATGTTAAGCATTGGGTGCTGGGCACAGCCTTGGGGACCTAAACGGGGATGGAAGCTTCTGGGGGGAGATGCTTCTTGCCCCTTGCCCAGGGCCTCTGACCCTACCCCCACCCTGCCCCTGGACTCTGCTGTGCCTTCAGCTCTTTCATCACCCCCTTTGAACTTGGGCCACAAGACCCCCACCCTGCCTTTGGGTGTCCTGGCCCTTACCCGGAAGACTGACCCCTTCCCCATATCCTAGAGCTTCCCTTCTTGTTGGCTGCCCTGAGGCCTGCCGCCCCTTTCTCCAGCTGGGCTCCCACCATGCATCAGACCAGGTGCTAGGTCCTCTTGACCCTTTCGTCTGCTGCATCACAGCTTGTCCCTGGGCCCCTTTACTACAAGTCAGGGCTGGTCCCTTGTCCACTTGGCCCTGGAGCTATCGTTGACCGACTCCCTGCACGCAGACAGGACTCCATGATGCATGAACACTTGCCACACTGAACTGCGTTCTGGACCCCCTCCCCCCCCCCAAACCTAGTGAAGGGTGGGGCAGGCGGAAGTACCGTGGTCAGTGGGGTGGAGGGGACCGGTAACCAGAAGCCACATTGGCAGGATAGGCGCTTCCCTCCGGGAGCCCCCCCGGTTATAGCATATGACATCTTGGTCGAGCGAGGCCCAGTCTTGGACCCTGGAAACCCTGGGTCCGAGCCCTTTCTTACTAGCTGCGTGGTCGCCTACCAGCCAGTCCCCTGGCCTTTCCGTGCTCCAGGCAGAGCCTACATGCCTCTGGGGCAAAGCTCCGGTTACCCGAATGCCCCAGTGGTCATTGCCTTCTATGACTGCTGCGGATGTGTGGACTGCTTCTTCTCTGTGACAGGTATCCCTGCCCCCAAAGCGGACGCCAAAGCCCTGATGGAGCTCGGGGAGGAGCCGTGGGGACCCGGTCTGTGCACAGCAGCAGAGGACAAGGCGAGGCCCAGAGGTGTCTGCCCGCCAGGTGCGTCCCTGAGAAAGGGTTCTCCACTGTCCCGCCCTGCCTGTCTCGGGGATGGCCCCCAGCTCCCTGTGCCCACGCACTGACTCTGAGGGAAAGGAAACATCTGGGCTTGACCAGTTATGGGCGGGTTTGGGTGGATGACGCTGCAGCAGTGGGCCCTCCTTCCAGGAGCCCACCCCTTCCCCAGCTCACATTCTTCTCTGCCCCCCCCCCCCCGGGTTTCCCGAATTTTCCAGAGGATGAGAAGCAGTTCCGCAGTCAGCATTCCCAGGGTTTCCGCTTCGATGCCTACATTCCCACTTCCCTTTCTTTGGGGACTGGGGGCAGGATTGTCCACTCCCTACACACCACTGGGCAAAGCGGGAGCCACCTCCCTGTGTCGGTCCCTAAAGCCTTTCTCTCTTTCTAGGTGGCAGGGGCCAGAACCACAAGGACTGCCCTTCCGGGGATGGTGCGAGGCCCCAGGCGTCTCAGCAGCTGCCTCCCCGCCAAGCCCAGGGAGATGGGCCGTGTCCAGTGTCAGAGAGAGGCCTTTGGACCACCACGGAGCCAGCAAGTCCTGGGAGGAAAAGAAAGGCCCTCTTGGTGGCCTGGGAAAGCCCTCCGGGCAGAGCCGCCCGAGGAGGTCTCCTCCCTGGGGGAGTGGCTCCGCAGGTTCCCGGCGAGCCGGCCTCCCAGTGGCTGGAGAGGGACAAAGGCTACTTTCCACAAGGGGCTCTGAGCTCCCTCCCAGCCGGGAGAGAGAAACCCTACGTTTGTGACGAGTGTGGCAAAGGCTTTGACTGGAAGTCGGTGTTTGTCATTCATCAGAGATCCCACACAGGCCCGGCTGCCAGTACGCTCGAGGAGAGGAGGGAGCCCCAGGACCCCCGAGACCCCCGGGACCCGAGGGCCAAGCCACGGGCGCCCCCGGGAGAGAAGCCCTATCGCTGCAGCGAGTGTGGGAAGGGCTTTCGGGAGCTGTCCATGCTGCGCAATCACCGCCGAAGCCACACGGGCGACAAGAACTACCAGTGCCAAGAGTGTGGCAAGTCCTTTAACTGGAAATCCCAGCTGGTCATTCATAGGAAGGCCCACGCGGGCGAGAAACAGCACACGTGTGTGGAGTGTGGGGAGAGCTTTGACTGGAAATCCCAACTGGTCATTCACAAGAAGGCCCACCGCAGGGAAGTTCTGTAGGCGGAGCGCCCGCGAGCGCATCTCACTCTGTAGCCAACTGGGACAGGGGACCTCCTTGTCTGCTCTGCCATAGTGCCCTAGGCGGGGAGGGGGCCCTGAGGCCTCTCCCCCAGAGACACTAATCTAGGTAATAAACTCCCTTAGAGCCTCTAGGAACACTCGTCCGCTATTTCTCTTCTTCCTCCGCTTCCCTTCTTCACCCCCAAGTTCCCCACTTGCAGAGTAAGGACCAGACTGGGCCTAGGCATAATCAAATCAGTCACATCATCAAGCGGAGAAGGCTTGAGGGAGCTTGCTGAGGGAACAGGTCCAGGAAGATAAGGGAAAGGAAGGAGGCGGGCCCAACCCTGCAGCCCTCCTCGGCAGGGCAGGGCCAGACTGGGAAAAGACCTGAGCCCAGCAGAGGGCGGGGCATCCTCTACAGCCCCAGCAAAGTCCCATGCACCGTCCGCCTACCCTAATTCCTGTCACACTCAGGAACACAAACTCTGTTCACTCTATGTATCAAATGTCAACAGACACATCAAGGGACAGAGGAGGAAATCACAGCTCAGCTTGGTATTTTCTAACGCACAGTTATAGTTTCAATGCTGTCCTGTGTATATCTCCCTCCAAACTTCTGCTGTCCTCTGGTGCCTTTAAAAAGACTTCTATTCTTCTTTCCTATCTTTTCCCCTCTCTCCCTTTTCCCCTTTCTTCTTTGTTTTCTTAAATTTTACTTTTCTCCTTTCCCTTTTTCCTTTGCTTTCTTTCCTTTCCTCTTCCTCTCTTTCCTTTCCCCCTCTTTATTTTCTTTTCCTCTCTTTCCTTTTCCTCCTTTCCTTTCTTTTCCTTTCTTTCACTTTCTCTCCTTTCCCTTTTTCTTTTCACATCACTATCAGTAGCCCAGTTTCCCTCCGATTCTCTCTCACACACATCAAGACAAAATTAAATTAAGAAATATCATCTGTGGACAAATTCCTGGCTGTGCCTAAGGTGCTCACGTCCTCTGGAACTCCACTCCAATCCCTCCCTGGCAGCCACAGGGTAGTGTGTTCCATCCTCAGTCAGGCAAAGTCAGGGTTGGGCACTGCGTTTTGGTGAGGTTTGTGGTTGCATGCAGAGTATCAATCCCACTCTCCTCACATCACTCCTGCCTTCTCTTTTGTCAGGATATCACCACCCGAAGACCCGTTGTGCTGACCCATGTCTGGCCACTGAACCCCAATGACTCTGGAGGAGAAAGTGAGGCTGATGGCTTTGCACAGCCCTGCCCCACTTAAATCCAACTCACTTGCAAGTCAAGACATCCCCCTCCTCATGTCATTGGTCCTCTTCAAGAATGAAGGTCAAACAGCAAACACCCAGAGATACACGCTTTGTGTGTTATGCCTTTATTCTCTGTGTTTCGTAGAGATGCTCTGTGGGCACCGAAAGTACCACATATAAATTCACAGAGAATATTCGGCATGTCAGCCATTCTCTTCCTTCTGTGACCTTTCCTGTCTGTGTAGCACCCCAACATTTTCTGTGAATCATTTCCATAGCCTTGGTCCTGGCTTCCTAAGGGATCCCCTTCATTCAATCTCCCCTCTCCAGGTGACCCACCACACAGAAAAGAGATTCCTAAAACAAATGACACTATCACCATCTTATTCAGAAATGTTCAGTAGCTACTTATCGCCCCTTGAGTTTTATTTTATTTGGTAAAGACACAGATTGAAGATTAGTGTTAAAGTGGTGATGATAGTTGGGGTGGGGGAGGGATAGTCTGGAGAAGATGGGACATGAGGGGATAAAGGATGGAGATGGAGGGGACAGCCTTGGTCAGGAGTCAGGCCACCTCATCATGGGAGATGGGGGAAGGAGGAGAGGGGCAGAAGGCCCTTGAGTGACAGAAAGTTAAGAGGGGAGGAGAGGGAACTGTCGGCAAATGGTCTGATTGTTTTCTGTAAAATAGGAGGCAAGATCTCAGCTGAGAGAGTGGGGGGAGGGGGAGAGGGAGCAGATGAGGGAGGTACAGTAGGATTGCTTGGCAGCAGGGAGGGCCCAGTGGGGATGTGTCACATAAACTTGTAGTGGACCCAGTAAAGCATGATGTTCTCCACCTTTGTTTGGCAGGTTGTAGACAACAGCAATCAGAATCTTGATTGGGCAGCAGATAAAAACTGAGTGAAGAGAAGTTCAGGCTAGATGTGGGCATGGGAAACAAAGAGAATTCCAGCTCCTCCACTTGGGCCAGTGACTGTGGTGAGGGAGAGACAGGATGAGGGGAGCTATGGAGAGCCCAAAGAGAAGGAAGAGGTTTCAGATGAAACAAAATTTGTTACCCACAGAAGTCACCAAGCACGTGTTAAGTATTGCTCCCCACCAGCCACTGCTGGGCACACAAAGGCCAAAGAAAGTCCCTGCCCTCAAGGAGCTCACAGTCTAAAGGGGGAGGCAACATGCCAACAATGAGGTACAAATAAGCTACAGATAGGATAAACTGGAGACCGTCAGTAAAGGGAAGGAACTAGCCTTGATGGGGATCAGGAAAGGCTTCCTGAGGAAGGTGGAATTTCAACTGAGACTTGAGAAAAGTGGTGAGGCAGAGATGAGCAGGCAAGGGGCATAGTCAATGGAAAAACTCTGGAGTGAGGAGGTGGATTGTTTTGTGTCCAGATACTATTAGGAGACCACCTGTTTTTTTTTTAATGATCCAGTCTGCTTTAATGAGAGCATAGAACCAATCAGAGTTCTCTTTAACAAATAACATTTAGGATTAAGGTTAGAATGGGTCCTTCTAGAGCCTTTCTCTGTGCTCCCACTTAGAGGAACTAACCACAACCATCTATTTGTTTTGGTGTGTTTGTGTTTCTAACATGGCATTTTCTAAGAATGATATCTCCAGGGCAGAATGTAATAGGAAGGAAGAAACTGATTCTCCCAGGGCTACTCACAGGCCCCCGAGGGTCCCCAACTTTGCTCCTATCATCTCTCCATGGTGATTGTTTTCAACATAAAAGTTTATACAATAAGAAGCCACAAAGGAGCTCCTCAAGCCGGTCTTGAGGAAGAAAAGAAAGATCTTGTTTCTTTCAGAATCTCCACCCAAGAGTTCAGTGGTGCAGGATAACTCCTAGGTTGGAAGCCTGGAGGGTTAGAAGAGTGGTGTTGCCCTCTCCAGTAATAGGGAAGGTGGTGATGGAGGGGCTTAGGGGCAAAGAGAATGAGTTCTGTTCTGGCCATGTTGAAGTTAAGATATCTGCTGGACATTCAATTTAAGATTTCTAACAGGCAATTGGATATATGAGACTGGAGGCCAGGAGAATGAGTAGGGCTGCATAAATAGATACAAGAATCCTTTAGCATGGAGGATTTTTTTTAAAAATGAAAGGTGTGAAAGCCTTCTCACAAGCAAGCCTCCCCTAAGCAAGCTTCCCTTAATGGGCTCCATGTGAAGACTATTAACAGATGGGGAAGATCTTATATTTCATTAAAACCTACCATTCAGCATAGAATGGTAATTAAATCCATGGGAGCTGATGTTCCTTGTCCCTCACAGGTACTGTACTCCTGTTCCCATCACAGAATGCTGGTTCTGTGCCCTACAGGGTGGCCATGACCACCAAGACAATGACTGTTCCCATGGGACCCAAGAACACTTGTACTGTTCCAAGAGATGTTAGCCATGAGAACTATCTCGAGATCTAAGAAAGATTGTGTTGTGGCCCACTCCTTTCATGAATATAAGTGGCTCCAGCTTTAGCAACTTGAAGCCCTCCTTCTTAGGAGGGGTCTTCTGCATGCAAACACCTTTTCCTCACTCTGAAACTGATTAAACTTCAGTTTGAATCCAGACTCTCCTGTCTGTAGTCTGCTCTGTTTGGCTCTGGCCACCTGCAGGTTAGAGGCCAGTTCCAGTCCAATTGACGTGGCCCTCAATGGGAGGGGCACCTCCTTCACAGAATCACCTTTCAGCACCATGGACAGGACAGTTTTTTTCCAGACTATCGCAGCTCTAGATTCCTACCTGGTCATAGTGTATGATACCAAAAAATATTTTACTGAATTAGAAAAAATAATAACAAACTTTATTTGGAAAAACAAAAGGTCAAGAATATCCAAGGAGCTAATGAAAAAAATGCAAAGGAAGGAGATATAGCAGTATCAGATCTTAAACTATATTTTAAAGCAGTAATTCTCAAAACCATCTGCTACTGGCTAAGAAATAGAAAGGGAGATCAATGGAATAGAGTAGACATACAATTTACAGCAGCAAATGACTATGGTAATCTTGTATTTGACAAGTGTAATGATGAACTTTGGGGATAAGAATTCCTTATTGGGCAAGAATTGTTGGGAAAACTGAAAAACAGTTTGGCAGAAATTGGGCATGGACCAACATCTTACACCATTTACCAAGAAAAGGTCAAAAGGGATATATGAACTAGGTATAAAGGGAGATATTACAAGACAATCTGAAGGGCATGGAACATGACACTCGATTTATGGGGAGGTGAACAATTTATGTATAAACAAGCAACAGAACAGAGTGAGGTGTAAAATGGATAATTTCAATTACCTTAAAAAAGTTTTGTACAAATTAAACAAATGTAGTCAAGATTAGAAGGAAAGAAGGAATTCTGGGGAAAATTATAGACAGTTTCTTAGATAAAGGTTTCAATTCTCAAATATATAAAGAACTTTGTCAAATTTATAAGAATAGGAGTCATTCCTCAATTGATAAACAGTTAAAGGATATAAACAGTCAGTTTTCTAGAGAAGAAATCCAAACAAGGTATGGTCATATGAAAAAATGCTCTAAATCATTATTGAATAGAGAAATGCACATTAAATCAACCTGGAAATATCATTTTACACCTACCAGATTGGCTAAAATGATTGAAGAGAAAAGCAACAAATATTGGAGGGGATATGGAAAAATTGGGACACTAATTCATTGTTGGTGGAATTGTGAACTGATCCAACCATTTTGGAGAGCAATCTGGAATTATGCCCAAAGAGTTGTTAAACTGCCTATACCCTTTGACCCAGAAACACTGCTACTAGGTCTATTTCCAAAGATAATTAGGGGAAAATGAAAAGAACCTGTATGTCCTAAAATGTTTATAGCAACTCTCTTTGTGGTGGCAAAGAACTGGAAATTGTGGGGATGTTTGACAATTTTGAAATGGCTGAATGAGTTTGTGGTATGTGATTGTGATGGAATTCTATTGTGCTCTAAGAAATGATGAGCTCAATGATCTTAGAAAAAAACATGGAAAGACTTGCATGAAATAAGGAATGACATGAGCAGAAGCAAAAGAACATTGTGTGTGGTTACAGGAATATTGTGTTAAAAATGACTTTGAAGGAATAAGTCACTTTGACTACTTTATCTCCCAAATTAACTACACAGTACCTATGAAAGAAGATGCTATCTGTATCCAGAGAAAGAACTGGTAAATAGAAGCATTATTTAGAATGATTATATATAGATAGATAGATAGATAGATAGATAGATAGATACATATTTGTGTCTAATGGTAGCCATCTCTAGGGTGGGAAGGAGAGGAGAAGAAAAAGGAAAAAAATTTACATGATAACTTTATGTATTTAAAAGGAATAGCAAGTTACACAAAATAGATTTGAAGTTTCACATGTAATTATCTTTTAAAAAATTATACTATAGGGGTGGCCAGGTGGCTCAGCGAGTAAGAGCACTGGCTCCAGTGTTGGGATGACCTGGAGATCAAATCCCGGGCTCAGACACTCAGCACCACACCCAGAAATAACTGGCTGTGTAACCTTGAGCAAGTTACTTAACCCCAATTGCTTAAAAAAAATTATACTATGTTATGGAAATGCTGTTTTATTCCATAAATTAAAATAAAATAAAGAAAAATTTAAAAAGAAAAATGGTGTTGCCATTTATAGTCAGAAATATTTCTGTTTGTCCTTCATTCTTGAAGAGGACCATGACATCAGGAAGGTGATGCCATGACATGCTGATTACTTGGATGTAAGTGAGGCAGGGCTATGCAAAGTCACCAGCCTCACTTTCTCCTCCAGAGCCATCTGGGTCCAATGGTCAGACATGGATCAGGATGACTACAAGTCGAGGAACCCAGTAGGAAAGAAGTTTGAAGAGTAGGAAGGTACAGCATGAAAAGCTAGAAGTTCAGGTTTAGACACGCTGAGTTGAAGTTGTCTTTGAGACATTGGGTGAGACATTTACATGTGTAGCAGCAAGCACCTTAGCATACCCAGGATGGCTGCTAGCATAGGTTCTTTGATCCACTTTTCTAAAGGAAAGCAACTCAAAAAGGTTCCTTAATTAGTCAAACATAGGTGGAGTCAAGATGGTGGAGTAGAAGCAGAACCTCCCTCTGCTCTGGCTTCCACCTTCTCCAATCCATGTAAAAAGGGGACTCTAAACAAACTTTGGGGCTGCAGTACCCACAAAATGACACAGAGAAGCTAACCTCCCACTGAGGACAGCTCAGCAGGCTGGCAGGATTCGGCCAGCTCAGCGCTCTGGGAGCTGAGCCCAGCCCCACGCTGAGGCTTTAGCCCCAGGGCAGGCCTGATCAGCCGCTGGCCAGAGGGACTCCAGATCAGCAGCAGCTGTGGCTGGTTCCATATTCATCAACACATAGATGCAAAGGACAAAGTGAGAGGTCAGTGCAGTCTGGACTTTGGGACGCTGTAAGTGGGAGTGCATGGCTTTTGGCCCCAGGGCGAGAAGCTGCTGAGACTCTGGCACAGCCAGCCAGCACCACGTGGCAGCTTCAGCTCCTGGCCTGCAGACTGTAGGGGGACCAAGCAACCAGTCTGAGGGGTAATCACTCTTGCTTTAACCTGCTTGGATCTGGATTGCCGTCTAGGGTGGAGGTCCTGGGGTGTGTGTCCAGCTTGTCAGAGAGTGTGAAGACCTCAGAGAGGGTACCCAACTAATACCTCTGGCAGCTGAGAAAACCCCAGCATTTGGGATGGAAGCTCCCCTGTCTGGTGGCAGAGTCCTATTGTGGCAAAAAGCCCAGGGGTCAAGTGACTGAGGGGCGACATGACCAGGCAAAGGAAACAAAGCAGACAGAAGATTCCAACATTAGATTCCTATTTGGGGACAAAAAGGAGCAAAGCATGGAACAGGAGGAAGACAGTGAAGTCAGAACTCCTGCACTAAAAGCTTCTAAGGAAAATACGAGCTGTTTACAGGCCATAGAGGACCTTAAGAAGCAGATAAGAGAAGTGAAGGAAAAATTGGGAAGAGAAATGAGAACAATGCAAGAAAATTACGAAATGAGAGTCAACAGCCTGACTGAGGAAAATACTACCTTAAAAAACAGACTTACTCAAATGGCAAAAGAGGCTCAAAAAGGCAATGAGGAGAAAAATGCCTTAAAAAGCCAAATTTGCCTGATGTAAAAAGAATCTCAAAAGCTCAATGAGGAGAATCATTGCTTCAGAATTAGTTTGGAGCAAATAGAAGCTAATGACTTTATAATTAGTCAAACATACATCATTTACCTAGTTCAGGGGGAAAAGTCAGCACCCTGAACTTCAGAGAATACAAACAAAAGTTCCAAGAGAAAATAACACAATTCAGCAGATAGGGCTTCTAGCAGTCTGACCACTGGGAGTCTTTTGTGTCAAGATGATAATTCAGAGGGGAAAAAAGAAATTTACATGATAACTTTATTATATATTGAAAAGGAATAGCAAGTTATAAGTAATTGATCTGCAGTTTCATGTGTAATCATTTTTTATTATACTATTTTATGAAATGCTTGATTTATTCCCCAAATTAAAAATAAAATAAGTTTTTTTAAAAGGTGGTAATTAAATCAATACAAGAGGGAGAGTGAAGAGTGAATCTTGCTGATCGTTCAGGACAGAGCCTTGGGGAACATTTCAGGGTTATATACTTGATGGGCCATCAAAGGTAATTGAAAAGAGTGGTGAGGTGGGTTGGTTGGTTCTTGTCCTTTGTGCTCAAAGAGACCAAACTGTGTCACTACATTGGGTTAAGGTCCAGACTCTGGCTGATTAGACCCATATGAACTTGGAAGGCTCTACTGCAAGTCAGGCCCAAAGAGCTCACATGAACTAAATTCGTGCATCTCATTTCTTTTGTACTACTGCCAACATTTCCATATTAGTCACCTTTTGGAAGAAAACAACAAAAAAAGAAAGATGGGAAAAATAGTTTGCTTCAGTCTGCATTCAGATGCCACGATAAATCCTTTGGAATTGTCCTGGATCACTGTATTGCCAAGACAAGCTAAGTCTATTATAGTTGATCATAACATAATGCTGCTGTTACTGTGTGCAATGTCTCCTGGTTCTTCTCACTTCACTCTGCATCAGTTAACACAAGGCTTTCCAGGTTTTTCTGAAATCATCCTGCTCATCATTTCTTTTTTTTTTTTAAAGCAATTGGGGTTAAGTAACTTGCTCAAGGTTACACAGCCAGTTATTTCTGGGTGTGGTGCTAAGTATCTGAGCCTGGATTCAATCCCAGGTCATCCCGACACTGGAGCCTGTGCTCTTACTCCCTGAGCTACCTGGCCGTCCCTCTGCTCATCATTTCTTAAAGCACAATAGTATTCCATTCCATTCATACACCACAGCTTGTTCAGCCATTCCCCACATGATGAGTATCCCTTCAATTTCCAATTCCAATTCCTAGAATATTAAATGACAAATGTACTTTGAGCTCACTTACATGTGGTACCTTGGTTTTTTAAAAAGCCCAACAAACCACAAAGTTTATATATTGTAGGGGATCATGGCCAATGGGGCTCTGACCCTGATGGCTGAATAAGCCCTCTCAGCATAAGACCCTGCTAATTGGGCCCAGATTGGTTCCCCATGCCCCAGGAAGGCTCACAAGCATGAGCATTACACACTCCTGGCTTGGGAATAAGGATACTCCCAGTGTTCTCAGGGAAAACTAGCATAATGTTGCAACGTAGTGTTAACTAGAAGTCTTGGGACAACTCCATCCTGTTCTAGGGAGGTTTGGAACATCCTGCCCAGTATTTGCACCCTGATAAGAAGGATAGAGTACATGGCTGTCATGTATGAGGCGAATGGGAGCTAGGGCAATGGTGTAATCCCAAAGATAGTGACTTATGATGACTATGCAGTTTCACACTATATATATTGGACTCTTAAGCTGAATAAAGTTGACTCAGTTTTCCACCATACTGGAATCCTGTCTCATTGATGATTGTCAGCCTCTGGGTAAGTAACTCTTTTGAGTC
The DNA here is from genome assembly GCF_028583685.1 of Petaurus breviceps papuanus. NCBI lineage: Eukaryota > Metazoa > Chordata > Mammalia > Diprotodontia > Petauridae > Petaurus > Petaurus breviceps. The sequence continues at coordinate 1,078,185 of NW_027186373.1, read as the reverse complement.
TATATTTTCACCTAACTTTTCCTTCTCAGCACTGCTGCTGGCTGGCAGGGCTCCACTCTACCACTGTCTCAGACACTGCACAGAAAGGCAGGGGTCCCTGGATGGGCTTGGTTCCCCAAAGAAATGTCAGGCCAAGTGGGTATTTCGAGGCCATGTTGGTTTCACCCAGGAGGTCCCCCTTGGAGTGACACAGAGCAATGCAGGGCTCTAGGACAAGGCAAGGGGAAGGCTTGGATGAACCGCTTTCGGTACTTTCTTTCCTTCTGAGCAGTGGCTATGGGGCAAGTACAGATTAAACAGCCTAGTCAAGAGGTCCTCCTATGTATAATGAAAGAAAGAGGACTCATTGTTACTAAGACTCAGACACAGGAATTGTCAGATCTACTGGAGATCACTTCTCCATGGCTGCCCAAAGAAGGCACATCAAATCTAGCAAAACGGAAGGTGGCAGGTGAACAATTGGTAGGATATCCCACCACAGTAGGGCCAGGGAAGTTCCCAGTACAGAGCTTTCAACTATATAATGTTCTTAAATTGTGCTTAGTCAAGCCAGAGCACTACTGAGCAATTCGGAGGTTCAATACAGAAACACAGGTGGAGAAAGGGGACGAAGGGAAACAGGAACAGGAGAATAAACAGGGAGGGAAGTGCTGTTACCCAATTGGGGTGGAGGGCCCTAAACAGCCGTTCAACCCCCTCACCCCCCACTGTTTCAGTGCCCCTCTTATCAGAGAATGCATATCCCTAATGGGGACATAGTCAGTCAGTGAAAATGCAGTAAGCTCACCCCCCCTCCAAAAGGCCATTCAGTGGATGATTCACCAGGTTAAAGTGGATCAGTAGGGAACTTAGTAACAAGTAAGCAGATAAGCCCAGTCTCAGAAAATTTTCAGGAGAAAAAAAGTATAATTTAAGACTCTTAAAGACACTAGTAAGAGAAAGAGGATTATTTATTACTAGTAGTCAGTTACACAAATTCTTGGAATGTTGTCCCTATTTGGTAAATTGCGAGCCAGCCAGGAGAGAGAGAAGTGAGGGACTAATGGAAGAGCGACTCCAGCATTTCCCCATTTCTGCCTTTTCTCTATGGAATATATTAATAGTATGTTTAACATCAGAAATGAAAGTGCCCGGGGTGGCTCGAACACTTCACTGTGATGCAGCTGTCTCTAATATTATCAAGTAAGTCTTACCTGGCTTCTGTTACTATCTGGAGAGCCAGCAACTGTTTAATCTTTTCAGAAGATCTCCTACAAATTCTATGTTATCCATCCTGTTATTTTGTGTATCTCTCTGTTTTTTTATGTCTTTGTGAGAATGAGTGAGAGTAATTTGTCATTCTATAAGATTTAAAATGCAGTTGGACTGCAGAACTTTCACTCCCTCTCTCCTTTCTTTCTAGCCAGAAAACAAAGTAATTTATTATTTTACAGGTTATGAAATAGTTATGGTAAATCAAAAAGTGTAGGAGCAGTGTCAGGTCAGAATTAGAAAGAAATAAGGTAAGGGGCTTCAGTGGGGCAGCCAGGTAGCACAGCAAGTAAAAGCACCAGCCCCAGAGTCAGGATGACCAGAGATTGAATCCAGGCTCTGATACTTAGCACCACACCCAGAAATAACTGTCCATGTAACCTTGAACAAGTTACTCAACCCCAATTGCTTTAAAAAAAAAGGGGGGGGGGGATTCAGTCAAAGTCTAGCAAAAAAAGATGACAGTAGAAAAAGCAAGAAAGTTTAAGTATGTAGCAATGAGAGGAGCATGGGTATAAAGTTTAAAATAGGTATAAATTATTTGCATGAAAGATGTGAACAGAAGTGTTAAAATTTTTAAAAACATGATGTTAAAATTTTTTAAAACTCTCTTGTCACTCAACTCTGGCCAAGTTGGGTGCTGAGAATGAGATAAGATAAGGGACTTCTCCCCTCAGATCTAAAAAGCAAACAGATGAACATTTGGGAATACAACTATAGGTCAATTAAATTCACATAAAAAGTAAAAACTGTCACTTCTAATTTGATACTAAATATAAGTCAGAATTTATTATACTATTTGGCATTTAGGCAAATAGGGATATTTTCTAAGATCTGAGGAAAAAATGTGAAATTTTGAGCTCTCTAGTACAGGGGAGAAGGGATACGGCACCATTTCTGACTCCCTCTGGAAAAGTCAAAGCTCTTGCTTTCAAAGAACTGTTTAAGGAGTGGACACATAAATACAGTTAACTGGAGTAAAAGTTTTGTCAGCAAAAAAACATTTTACAATAATTCATGAAAGCCTTTCCTCCCAGATTACGGTAAAAGAGAGTGCTGAAGATTAAGAGGGAATTTAAGTTACCCTCCCCATCTGGCAAAAGGGAGGAAACATACTAAAGTTATCAAGGACCCCACTAGCAACAGACCTGAGGCAGCCTGAAGCCCACACCTTTAAGCAAGCAGATAGACTTCTCCAATTCAAACTCCTATATCCACAATCAGGCTCTGCAGCCATGAGGAGAGGAGAAAAACCTCTGCATTCAATAGGCCCAATTTTTTATGATTAATTTTTGCTAGTGATGATTTGGAAATAAAATTGATGTCATCATGTCATGTGGGGATCATTGTAAGCCAGAAATAGTGTTAGTTAAGCAAATTTTCAATCTGAATTTTGTTGGAACTAAAACATAAAGAACCTGTTTAAAAACAGTTATGTCAGGGGTGGCCAGGTAGTACAGCGAGTAAGAGCACTGGCTCCAGTGTCAGGATGACCTGGGGATCAAATCCGGGCTCAGATACTTAGCATCACACCCAGAAATAACTGGCCCTGTAACCTTGAGCAAGTTACTTAACCCCGATTGCTTAAAAAAAAACCCAGTTATGTCACTTACATCTTATAATGTTTATATTTGCCATATAGAAAACCAGGTATTTATACCTTTACCTATAGTTAAAAAGGAGGTTAGAACTAACACATTTGACTATCACTTTTTACCTAAATTACTTTACTGTTTTTATGCTAAAACCTAAAGTTGTAAATTAATTATTGTATGTGGAAAGGAGGAAATTAGGTGAAAACTTTTTTTCGGATTTATAATGCCCATTCAGACCATTCCTCCTGCATGTATGAGATTTGACAAAGCAGGGGCATTACCACCAGCCCCTCCCTAAAGTCATTTTCAATTATTCCTATTTTGTAAAACTGCCATGACCCCTGAAAGCTACCTCTATGGTTAAGGTCATTCAACCCGAGAAAGGAACTTGTTTTAATTGTAACTTGCTAAGAAAATTGCAAAGTATTAAAAAGATTTCTAACAATTTGGCTTTTACACAAAGACAAGTTAAATTTGAGAAAGAAAAATGTTAAATGAAATTCTTTATGTAGGAGGAACCTAGTAAATCTTTATTGTTTATTACAGCTCCATGGGAATAAAACATTTAATTGTAATTGGCTATGAGCCATGATTTAGTGAAAGATTTTTTTTAACTACTTAAGGCTCACCTTAAGAAGATTCTAATATTGGGGGTGGAGTGAAGATGGAAGAGTAGAAACAGGACCTCCCCATGGCTCTGCCTCCCACCACCTCCAATTCATGTAAAAGGGGACTCTGAACAAACTTTGGAGCTACAGAATCCACAAAATGACACAGAGAAGCTAACCTCCTGCTGAGGACAGCCCAGCAGGCCGGCAGGAATTGGCCAGCACAGTGCTCTGGGAGCCCAGCCCTACCCCAAGGCTTTAGCACCAGGACAGGCCTGACCAGCTGCAGGCTGGAGGGACTCCAGATCACCAGCAGCTGTGGTGGTCCAGAATTATCAACACATAGATGGTAAGGACTAAGTAAGAGGTCAGTGCAGTGTGGACTTTGGGATCCAGTAGTTGGGAGTGCATCAGCTTTTGCCCCTGGGGCGAGAAGCTGCTGACGAGCCACAGCACAGCTACCACCACGTGGCAGCTTCAGCTCCTGGCCTGCAGAGTGTAGGGGGACCACGCAACCAGTCTTAGGGGTAATTGCTCTTGCTTTAACCTGCTTGGATCTGGATTGTGGTCTAGGGTGGAGTTCTGGGGTGTGTGACCAGCTTGCCAGAGTGTGTGGAGGGCACCCAACTAATACCTCCAGCAGCTCAGAAAACCCCAGCATTTGGAATAAAGCTTCCCTGTCTGGTGGCACAGTCCTACTGTGACAAAAAGCTCAAAAGTCAAGTAATTGAGTGGCAAAATGAGCAGGCAAAGGAAGCAAACCAAGTAAAGCAATCCAACATTAGACTCCTATTTTGGGGACAAAAAGGATCAAAGCATGGAACAGGAGGAAGACAGTGAAGTCAAGACTCCTGCACCAAAAGCTTCCAAGAAAAATACAAGCTGGTTAAGGCCATAGAGGACCTTAAGAAGCAGATAAGAGAAGTGGAGGAAAAAATTGGGAAGAGAAATGAGAACAATGCAAGATAATTATGAAATGAGAGTCAACAGCCTGACTGAGGAAAATAAAACCTTAAAAAATAGACTAACTCAAATGGCAAAAGAGGCTCAAAAAGCCAATGAGGAGAAGAATGCCTTAAAAAGCCAAATTTGTAGGGGCGGCCAGGTAGCACAGAGAGTAAGAGCACCAGCTTCAGTGTCGGGATGACCTGGGGATCAAATCTGGGCTCAGATACTTAGCACCACACCCAGAAATAACTGGCTATGTAACCTTGAGTAAGTTACTTAACCCCGATTGCTTAAAAAAAAAAAAGAAAAAGGATCTCAAAAGCTCACTGAGGAGAATCATTCCTTCAGAATTAGATTGGAGCAAATGGAAGCTAATGACTTTATGAGAAATCAAGATGCAAACAAATCAAAGAATAGAAGGCAATGTGAAATATCTCACTGAAAAAATCACTGACCTGGAAAATAGTTCCAGGAGAGATAATTTAAAAATTATTGGACTACCTGAAAGCCATGATCAAAGAAAGAACCTAGAAATCATCCTCCAAGAAATTCTCAAGGAAAACTGCCCTGATGTTTTAGTACCAGAGGGCAAAATAGAGTTTGAAAGAATCCACCGATCACCTCCTGAAAAAGATCCCAAAAAGAAAACTCCTAGGAATATTATAGCCAGGTTCCAAAGCTCCTAGATCAAGGAGAAAATATTACAAGTAACCAGGAAAAAACAATTTGAATATTGTGGAAACACAATCAGGATAACCCAGGATCTGGCAGCTTCTACACTGAGGGATCAAAGGGCTTAGAATATGATATTCTGGAGGTCAAAGGAGCTGGGATTAAAACCAAGAGTCACCTACCCAGCAAAACTGAGTATCATGTTTCAGGGGGAAATATGGTCATTCAGTGGAATAGAGGACTTTCGAGCATTCTTGCTGAAAAAACCAGAGTTGAATAGAAAATTTGACATTCAGATACAAGAAGCAAGAGAAGTTAAACAGGGAAAAGAAATCATAAGGAACTTATCAAAATTGAACTATTAAAATTGCTACATGGAAAAACAATAATTGTAACTGATAAAACTTTTCTCAGTATGAAAATAGTTGAAGGGAATATATATATATATATATATATATATATATATGTTATATATATGTGTGTGTGTGTGTCTATATCGGAGGGTATACAGGCATATGAATACATATGTGAATGTGTATATATGTTTACAGGTATACATAGATAGAGGGCACAGGACCAATTTAACAGGAAGGGATGATACTTAAAAGGTGAAATTAAGAGGTGAGAGAGGAATATAATGATAGGAGATGGAGAGAGACAGAATGAGGTTAACTATCTCATATAGAAGAGGCAAGGGAAAATGGTTACAATGGAGGGGAAGAACAGGAAGGCAAAAGGGAATAGGTCAACTTTGTTCTCATTGAATTTGGCTTGGGGAGGGAATGATATACTCCATGATGATGGAAGGGAGGGCAGACTGGGGGGAGGGAAGTTGAAAACACCCACTTTTGAAATCAGACAGGATCAAAGCAGAGAATGGAACAAGTGGGAGGTGGGATAGGAGGGAGGGAAATATAGTCAGTCTTTTACAATATATCTACTATGTTAATGTTTTGCATTGGCTACACATGTACAACTTATACTGAATTGCTTATCTTCCCAGTAAGGGTGGGTGACAAGGGAGGAAGGGAATTAATCTGGAATTCAAAGTTTTAAAATAAAATGTTTAAATACATACATATATATTATTAATCCTATTTTACATATAATTGGAAAATAAGATATACAAACACTGGGGCATCCACCATGCCCTACTGGAAAAGTCAAAGAGGGTATGGGAGAAGATATGGGAGAGAGCAGATTGGAGGAGGGGATATCCTGTGGGACTGCTATTTTGGGGTGGTGGATAGGGGAAAAACGGGGAGAAAATTTGAACTCAAAATCTGGCAGAAATGAATGATGTAAATCAGAAGTTAATAAAGCATTTGAAAAGTGAAAAAAAAGAAAATTCTAAAATCAATAGCTTTTAAAGTACTGTGATCAGCTTAATTTACTATACCTTTTCTGGCTAAAATACCTTTTAAAATCTAATTAATTCTTCAATCAACTAGAAAATTAGTAAGTTAATAATACTTTGGGGATTTATGTTACTTAAAGACATTTTGCTATACCTTTTTTGATTAAAACACTTAGTGATATCTAAAGAATTCCACAATTATCTTGGAATTCAGCTTTTTTTTTATCATACTTTGGGAATTTGTGTTACTTAAGAAAATTTTTATGCCAACTTAGTCTTAATAATCTCTATTTCAAAAGTTTGTTTTGCTCTAAAGTATACACAGAGCTATTAGGTTATAAAATTTTAACAAATTTTTTTCTTTTCTCTCACAAAAGTTTCATTATCATTTATAAATCTTAACACTAGAAATATAGCTTACTACATTGATTCTAATCAGAAAGTTATTATTCCTCACTTTACTCCTGCTTATAATACAAAGCTTTTAGCTATGATATTACTGTTAAATGATTTTTTCTTTTCCCTTTAATATTGAGTCAGATAGCAAATGTTCTGTGTACATATGTCAGCATATTTGATACTGTTAAACCTAAACACACTCAGAATTCAGATCTTTTTAACCTTTTTCAGAAGTTACAAGCTCTTATAAGATAGAGGCCACTACCTATATTGCAGTTCATTCGTCACTTCCTAGGCTTCTTTATCTAAAATAACATGATAATGAATCAAAAGTTCAAGTTTTTCCAACTTTTTCCCCAAATATCCTTAGTACTACCTTATCTTACTCTCATTTTTAACAAAATGCATATATTCTATGTAAATAAGTCCATGTTACTAGGGAACAAGGTAGACAGATTTTTTAAAAACTGCACTCGGGGTGGCTAGGTGGCATAATGAATAGAACACTGGCCCTGGAGCCAGGAGAACCTGAGTTCAAATACAGCCTCAGACACTTAAAACAAAAATTAGCCATGTGACCTTGAGCAAGTCACTTAACCCCAATTGGCCTCCAAAAAAAAAGCAAAAAAAAAAAAACCTGTACTCAATGTGTTGCCTTTATTACTCCTCCACTACTCATAATTGACCCACATAGTATGGATGTAACTCATCATCCTCCCTTTCATACATTATCATATAAGCATATTATAATAGATACTTTTTTCTTCTTTTAGTTTTGCTTCCCTTCAGACAGAGGACACAGTAAAAAATGCTCAACCATATGTTAGCTTTTTGCTTCAATGGGCATTCTGACACAATTGAATGCTGATAATGTTCCTGCCATTAACAATTTATTTCAATCTTTCTTTGATCACTTTAAAAATAATACTAATTACAGGCATACCCCTTATAATAAAGATATTGCAACCTAGTTGCTAAAATAAAAAGAGCAATTATTAGCTACTGCTTTATACAGCCAAGATACATTAGCTAAATAAAAACATCGCTAGAAATGAGTATACACTAGCAGTTAAAAATGTGAAAGGCGCATACTCCCCTCAATGAAGGTAATGTGGGGATTTTTTACTATGGGGGTGAGGCTGTGCTTATATACACCAGAAGCTGGGGAACAGCCAGTGAGGGTGCCAGAACAGAAATGTCAGGGTGTGTACTCCGAATCACCCAGAAAGATGAAAAAGCTCCAGCAGCAGCTGAAGAACTCACAGAGACAGAACATGGGAATAAAGAAGAAAAGGTCTCCTAATGCAGCCATTGCACAAAACCCCCATGGAGGCAGATCGAACATTTTTCTATCCACCCAGAGAACTGAAACCTGTTACCCCAGAATTTGTGTTTCTTGCTGTGATCACTTTGCTTTCTATACAAACTGAACTGGTTCCGTCCTGATTTGTGTTTCGAGACACCTAGCCCTGTCGTGTCACTTGTTTCATATATAACTGTAACTGTAACTACATGTATTTGACCCCCTCAAGCTTTCTTTACTTCTACTGATGTAAATCATTTACAGACGATAAAAGTCCATACTGCATTTTATTGGAATATACCCTGCTTTAACTGTACTCTCAAACAATGTATTAGTGGTTATGATGTCTTTATACTTTTTGTAGAACCACCCTCTTTTGGTTTCAGACTTCGGGGGAATGATTTCTGGACTTTTACTCATGGGACTAATTGCAACTGTGTCTTCTATTCTCCTCCAATGTACTTATGGATACACCTGTCTATGTATGATTCCCCTGTATGGAATATTGTTTGCATTCATTGCATTCTTGCTCAGTGTATATCTAGCAGGGATTTGTACTATTATTTTGTCCACTATCATTGATAATTTCAACCACTGTGTCTTTATATTTAGGTAATGAGTTAAAGTAGAGACTTTCAGCAAAAATTAGATGCTTTAAAGGAAATAGTAGAATTTGTGAAAGACAAGCTTGCAGAGTTCATCATATTTGTGTTACACCCATGAAATACAATAGGTCTGATTATGATTGGCAAAAAGCTAAAAATCCTTTGGTAGGAATGTTTCGAAATCCCTCCACAGGAGTGGATTTGTCACAATTGGATAAGTTGATTTCCCATATCAATGAGGCCTCCCTGGATGAAATTAAGGTGGACAATTTGGCACACCAAATTTGGGATTCATTTAAGGAGTTAAGTCCTTCACATTGGCTATATACATTGCTTTCATGCCTTCCTCCCCTGGTTATATTCTGTCTCCTTGTGATTTGCATTGTTCCCGTATGTTGCCAGTGCTGGACTTGTGCTGTGTGAGGTTGCCACCGAACTACCTGTGCCTTCATCAACAGAAAGGGGGAGATGTAGAGGACCACAGCCAGTGGGGCTCTGACCCTGATGGCTGAACAAGCCCTCTCAGCATGAGACCCTGCTAACCAGGCCCAGATCAGTTCCCCATTCCCCAGGAAGGTTCACAGGCATGGGCTTCTCATCCCTGTGAGAAGTGTGGTAGGCACTCCCGGCTTGTCCCGGGAAGAAGGATGCTCACAGTATTTTCAGGGGAAACTAGCAATGTAGTATTAACTAGAAGCCTTGGGACAACTCCATCCTGTTCTAGGGAGGTTTGGAACATCCTGCCCAGTACTTGCACCCTGATAAGAAGGATAGAGTACATGGCTGTCATGTATGAGGTGAATGGGAACCAGGGCAATGGTGTAATCCCAAAGACAGTGGCTTATGATGACTATGCAGTTTTACACTATATATACTGACTCTTAGCTGAATAAAGTTGACTCAGTTTTCCACCATACTGGAGTCTCGTCTCATTTATTAGTGTCAACCTCTGGGTAAATACCCCTTTTGAAGTCTATCTTTTCACTTAACTTTTCCTTCTCAGCTCTGCTGCTGGCTGGCAGGGCTCCTCTCTACCACTGTCTGAGACACTGCACAGAAAGGCAGGGGTCCCTGGGTGGGCTTGGCTTCCCACAATATATAAAAAACCCTTACAAGAAAAGATTTCTTTAAATGTAACTTTCTTTTTTCTACCCCTGGAACACTGTTCTACATTCTCAGAGAAATGACTGAGCCACTGACCTCTGTTGTCAACCAGTTCCTGTGAAAATCCATGATATCAAAGAACAGTAACATCAGTGGGACATAAGTTCAAATCAGAAAATCGCTTTAATACTTCAGTAAGAGGAAATATTAGGTGTATTGTTGTAGGTTTGTGATGTTACATGATGGTTTCAAGAGGCTTGTGATGTACATACTGAATGACCATCAGCACTGCCAGAATGCAGACACGTGTACCATCTTGGTCTTGCACTAATGAGATGTGATTACAAGGTGAACCCCGAAGGAGGAGCAGATGAGGTTCTGTGCATGCCAGTGATTCATCCGTTAGGAGCTTATTTGCACTTTGAATGCCAAACCTTTCTGGGAGTTTGGAACAATTTAATGAGAGGCTGGAATGGAAAGGGTTCATTGTACTTGGCAGAAGCGATCAGAATTCGATGTAATCATTTCATGAACAGGAAAAGCATTGTCTACTTGATCATGATGGCTTAAAATCACTGCAGAAAGAACACTATTATGCTTTAAATATCACCAAAGAAAAATGTATTTGTAAAAAATGGGGCAATTATTTACTGCTTAAAGCTCCATTGAAGCTCACAGCTTGAGCAGTAAATTGTAAGAATGATGCTGGCCCTGCCTGTGTATTTATTGGGATGACCCAATGTGAATTTATGAGAAGGGTTTTGTATATTGAATCACCTTTTTGATATGAGCTCATGGCATTTTCAAATGATTGATTCTGTCTATTTAAAGTTGAAGAATCTTCTTCAATAGGGAAATAGAATGCAAATTGGGTTGCTTTCAGCCCACAGACAGCAAAGGATATATTTTTATGCCTATGTGTATTTGTCTGGGTATACTGTATATGTTTCTCTCAAAAGGAGAGACCAGACTTCAAGTGAAGGTCACTGCTGGGAAGGCAAACATTTCTGTGGGAGAATTCCACCCGCAAAGATTCATGAGTGATGAGTGATCCCTGTGGCCCCTAGTTCAGAGACTCCAATATCAAGTTAAAGAAAAATCCCAACAGTCCCTGGAAATTCGAGATGGAAAGAGTTTCAGACAATATTCTTTCTTGATTCATGTAAGAAAATGACCTCAGGGCATGATTGGTCTTGGCTTTGTGGGAATAGAGGATGCCTTGTACTGAATAGTGAGAGTTTCTTCAGTCTTATGAGAAACCTTCTGAGGTGCAGACTTAGTGATGGAAGCAATGGAAGATGGCCTTCAGCTGGAGTTTAGAGTCCACGAGATACCACAAAAGTCATACTGGAGAAATGCTTTACATTTGTAGTGAAAGTGGGAAGCCATTGTGTCAGTACTCAAAGGTCATTGACAATCCAAAACTTCACACTGGAAAGAAATATTATAAATAGAACAGTGGGGAACAATCTCCATCCATCACCTATCTATTAATTACCATCCTAGATTTCAAAATGTAGTCAAACGATATGCATGTAATCAGTGTGGGAAGGTTTTTGATTGGAACTCAGTTTCTACGAGACATCACATGATCCATACTGTGGAGAAGCCTTATAAATGTAATGAACATGGGGTTTTTTCAGGTACAAATCATTGTCTATTGTCCATCAGCGAATCCACATTGAAGAGAAACATGATCAATATAATCAATGTAGAAAGGCTTTCACACAGAGCTTCAGTCTTGCTGGACATCAGAGAATACAAACTGGAAAAAAGCCTCAGGAATCCAATCAGCACGAATGTGATTGAGCCTTCAGGCGGAAGTCACTCTCTCTTCCCATCAGAGAATTCACTTCAGGCAGAAAATGTATCCCTGTCATGGATGATGAGGAAAAGCATTGAAATAGAGTAGAGAGCTTAGCGGACACCTCACAGTTCTGGGAAAAAGCCATGTGGAGACTCAGTGGGAAAATGGCGCACCGTCAGAGGTCATCTCTTTACATCAGAGGAGAACACTGGAGAATGTTCTCAAGGGAACATGACCTTCCCTGGAAGTTAGAGGCCACTATACTTTAGAATATTCATACTGTAAAGAAGCCTTATATAGTGCCAATGTTATATTCACAGCACTGGCAGCAACTGTGAATATGCCAGCATAGTGCTCGATTACAAAAAATAACAGATTCTCCACTTTCCACATAGAAGACAGAAGCAAAACATTTATTCAGACACCGTAAAACTGAATCCCAAAACCAGAACGCCAAAATCCATCACAGTAGCAAAGAAGTTAATAAGAAATAACAGCACAGAGAGCCACACCATCCTTTTGCCTTCCCACACACCAACACTCACAAGCCTAGCTATCTGCCTGGGTGTGTCCTCTCTTCCCTCTCTCTCTAACTGCTCTGACTCCCAGCTTCCTGTGTGCTCTGCTTCACCCTTCAACAAACTCCTCCCACTACAGGCTCCATGTGATTACATCCAACCTATCATGGGGCAGGGAAGATCTTCAAATGCCCATTAACATTACATTTGACCCCAAGATCTTTCACAACCCTTACATAGCAAAAATACATTAACGAAACATTTCATTACCTATGTGAACGGGAGTTTAGGGGTAATTGGTGGGGTACCTGGTGCCAACAGAACTTTGCAACAATATAACAGGGATAATAGAAAATAAAAACATAAAACGGTATCTTAGGGTGGGAGCACAAGCGCCCCATCTCTCCCCCCTTGAACAAATGGGGCTCAAAATCTTGGGGTAAGGGGCAAAGGTCTCTTCCCCATAGCTACTTCCTGCTGAGCTTGGACATAGAGCTGTCCCTGCCCCAAGAGGTCCCCAGTTCTTTAGCTGGCATCTGGAGCTGGGTGGATGCCAGGTGTAGGGGTGTCACATCAGAGTCATGGACAGGGGGTGACATCTGGCTTAAATGATCAGGCATCTGCAGGGAGAAGGTCCTAAGCCTGAAGGAAACAAATCAAGCAAACAAGTTTAACAGACAAAAAGCCAAAAAGCAACGAGTATAGGGTCAGCCATGCTTCTGGACTCCATGAACTCACTATCTTAGCCTCATTCACAGGAGAATATATGACACCACCCTCATTGTTCTGTTATAATGGCTTGATGTATTGTTGTTATAAATTCATCATATTGAACACTTCCACCTAGCTCAGCACTTTCTTTAATCTGAGTCCCCTCGAGAATAGGAAGGCAAAAGGGAATGGGTCAACCTTATTCCCGTTGAATTTCGCTTGGGGAGGGAATGAAATACACACTAAATAGGGTATCTCACCCTCCAGGAGAGTAGGGGGGAAGGGGATGAGAGGGGGGATGATGGAAGGGAGGGCAGGCTGGGGGGGGAGAGGGAAGTTGGAAGCACCCACTTTTGAAAAGGGATGGGATCAAAGTAGAGAATAGAGCAAGTGGGAGGTGGGATAGGAGGGAGGGAAATATAGTCAGTCTTTTACAATATATCTACTATGTTATTGTTTTGCATTAGTCACACATGTACAACCTATACTGAACTGCTTATCTTCCCAGTAAGGGTGGGTGACAAGGGAGGAAGAGGATTAATCTGGAATTCAAAGTTTTTAAATCAAATATTCAAATATATGTATATATATATACACATATATATATGTGTGTATACTATTATCAATAATATTTTACATGTAATTGGGAAATAAGATATACAGGCACTGGGGCATAGAGAGCCACTGGAAAAGTCAAAAGGGGTATGGGAGAAGATATGGGAGAGAGCAGATTGGAGGAGGGGATATCCTGTGGAACTGCTGTTTTGGGGTGGTGGGTAGGGGGAAAATGGGGAGAAAATTTGTAACTCAAAATCTGGTGGAAATGAATGATGTAAATCAGAAGTTAATAAAGCATTTGAAAAAAAAATCTGAGTCTCCCTGAAGGTGTAACAAACTTGGATACGATGGTTCAGGAAGATCTGTAGGGACAGTTCTCACTTCTCTATTCCATCTAACATCAAGGCCCTTTTCTTGATATGGAGAGTGTAAACATGTGGGCATAGTGCTCAACTGCAAAATATTAACAGACTCTTCATATAGAAGACAGAAGCAATACATTTATTTAGACATCAGAAAACCAAATCCCCAAACCAGAAAGCCAAATTCCCAAACCAGAAAGCTAAATCCATCAGAGTAGCAAAGAAGTTAATAAGCCATAACAGCACAGAGAGCCACACCATCCTTTAGCCTTCCCATAAACCAACACTCATGAGCCCAGCTATCTCCCTCAGGTGTGTCCTCTCCTCCCTCCAGCTCTAACTGCTCTGACTCCCAATTTCCTGTGGGTTCTGCTCCAACCTTCAGCAGACTCTTTCCACCACAGGCTCCATGTGATTACATTCAGCCTATTAGGGGTCAGGGAAGATCTTCAAATTCCCATTCTCATTATACCTTATCAAAGCAATAACCATGGGAAGGCCTTCACCTGGAGCTCAAACATGTGTGGCATTGGAAAAGTCTTGCTGGAGATAAACTTATACATCTAATTAACAAGGGAAGGCCTCTTATTACAGCACAGACCTCATTAGAAATCATAAACTCCATCCTATACATAAAGCCAGTTATAAAACTGGATTGAATTTTTTTTCTTAAATCCTAAGGTTTCTTATGATTCCCCAAAATACTCCATAGCCTTCCTATGCCATAACTTCTTCAGCCATTCCCCAGTTGATTGGTACTTACTTTGGTTCATGATGGTAGTTGGCACAAAAAGTCCTACAATAAATATTTTGGTATCTGTTGGACATTTCGTTTTGTAAAGATTGCTCTAAATCACTATTGATAAGAGAAATGCAAATTAAAACAACTCTGATGTACCTCCTCAACCTACCAGATTGGCTAATATGACAGAAAAGGAAAATTATAAATGTTGGAGAAGATGTGGGAAAATTGGAACACTAATGCATTGTTGTTTTTTTAAGCAATTGGGGTTAAGTAACTTGCTCAAGGTTAGATCCCCGTTATTTCTGGGTGTGGTGCTAAGTATCTGAGCCCAGATTCGATCCCAGGTTATCCCGAATCTGGGGCCAGTTCTCTTACTCACTGTGCTTCCTGGCCTCCCCACACTAATGCATTGTTGATGGAGTTGTGAACTGATCCAACCATTCTGGAGAACAATTTGAAACTATGCCCAAAGGACTATAAAATGGTGCATACCCTTTAGGCCAGCAATACCAGTACTAGGGAAAAAGAACCCACATGTACAAAAATATTTATAGCAGCTCTTTTTGTGATGGTCAAGAATTGGAAATTGAGGGGATGTCTGTCCATCAATTGAGAAATGGCTGAACAAGTTGTGGTACATGAATGTAATAGAATACTATTGTGATATAAGAAATGATGAGCAGGTGAATTTCAGAAAAACTTGGAAAGATTTATATGAACTGATGCTGAGTGAAAAGAGAAGAACCAGAACATTGTACATAGTAAAAGTCACATTGTACAATGATTAACTTTGATAGACTTAGCTCTTTCAGTAACATAATGATCTAAGACCATTCCAAAAGACTCATGATAGAAAATGCTATCCACCTCCAGAGAAGAAACCATGGAGTCTGAATACAGATTGAAGCATATTATTTACTTTCTTTCTCATGATTTTTTTCCCTTTTGTTCTGATTCTTCTTCCACAACATGACTAATGTGGAAATACGTTGAATATGATTGTACATGTATGCCTATATCAGATTGCTTGCCATCTTGGGGAGGGGGGAAGGGAGGGAGAAAAAATTTGGAACTCAAAATCTTATAAAAGTGAATGTTGAAAACTATCTTTACATGTAATTAGAAAAACTAAAGTACTATTGAGTGGGGAAAATGAGATTTCTTTGGGCTGATAGGTGACTCAGTGGATAGAATGCTGTGCCTGTAGCCACAAGACCTGAGTTCAAATTCAGTTTCTGATACTAGCTGTGTATCCCTGTCCAAGTCACTTTACCTTTTCCTTCCTGAGTTTTCCTATCCATAGAATGGGTTTAATAATAGTACCTATCTTCCCGGGTCAATGAGAGGTTCAAATGAGACAATTTTTGTCAATTGCTTTGAAAGCATTAAATCATTATGAAAATCCCAGCTGTTATGATTTTTCTTAGGATCATAAGTCTCACAGCAAAGTCAGTGGGCTGAAAGGCATGGCAAGCTCAATTACTTTTCTTTTCCTTCAGATGGCTATTCAGAAGATTGTATCTGAATGCTGTATGTTG
Organism: Petaurus breviceps papuanus; assembly: GCF_028583685.1. Classification (NCBI taxonomy): domain Eukaryota; kingdom Metazoa; phylum Chordata; class Mammalia; order Diprotodontia; family Petauridae; genus Petaurus; species Petaurus breviceps. The sequence goes on along the minus strand of NW_027186373.1, from coordinate 1,062,104 downwards.
TAATGGACAGGGCACTGGGTGTAGGGTTGGTTAGCCTTGGGTTGAAATCCAGCCTCAGACCCTCTCGCTCTGTGGAACTCTGGGTGAGGATCTACCTGTCTGTACCATACTTTACTCATTTCTGAAATGAGGAGATGGACCCAGCATTGTCTCTGGTCCCTTCTAATGCTAAATCTGTGTTATTCAGCCAAAGTACTTGTGTTCAGGAAGGAGGCTTAGCAAAACCAAGTCTGAGATTATTGAAGAAAGTGGCAGTCACTGAAACTGTTTTGTGCTACTTAAAATTAGAGCCTCTGTAGCTCACACAATGGAAGGACCACCGGGTCTGAAGTTAGAAAGACCTGAGTTCAAATCTGGCCTTACACTTACTGGCTGTGTGACCCTGGGCAGGTCACTTTACCCTGCTTGCCTCAGTTTCCTCATCTGTAAAATGAGTTGAAGAAGGAAATGGCAAATAGCTCCAGTAGGGTCACGAAGAGTCGGACAAGACTGAAATGACTGAACAACAACATCCATAATATGCAAAAGAAAATGATTATAATGACCCCATGTATAACAAATCTCAAGACCTCACCTGCCAGGACTGTGTTCCCTAACTGCTACAAAATGCCGGGAAAACTGGCAAGGAGTCTGGCAGAAATGAGGTTTGGAACGACATCTCGCGGTGGAGACTGGGATCAGCTCCAGATGGAGCCATTCGTGAACCCCGAATGTCACCTCAAGCAAATCGGAACCGTGGCGAAGACAGGCTGTCATAATCATGGGGAGGGGGAGATGCATCACCGAACCAGGGAGGGAGAAAAGCACGCAGAATCAAGTTTTGGATTCTTATCCCACAAAGAAGCCAAGGGATCTAAAATGCAAAAGCAGAGCAGTTAACTGGAGAAAGGATTTACAGCAAGTTTCACTAATGAAGGTCGCGTGTCCAAGGTGTTTAAAGAACGGATACAAGTGTATAAAAACGAGCCGTTCCCTCCAAACCTATGAAGAGACAGTGACTAAGGGAAGAAAGCATGTTATCAACAACCATGAGGAAAAAGTGTTCCACAGTGATTATCAAAACAATCTGGTGCTGGACAAGGAACAGAGATTAGGTACAAATCACATACCATTTATGTAGATCACATGCATAGCATAGAACAAACCCAAAGATCTAAGCTTCTGGAACAAAAGCTCATTATTTGACAAAAACTGCTGGAAAAACTGGCAGAAACCAGATATAGGCCAACACTTGCACTGTAAAACAAGATAAGGTCAAAATTATTTACACATAAGCAAATTAGGAGAGTGTGGAATACTTTATCATTCACATCTATGGATAAGGGAAGTATTTAGCACCAATGAAGATACAGAGAGCATTATAGAATGTAAAATATATAATTTTGACTATATAAAATTAAAGGTTTTGCACAAACAAAACCAATGCAACCAAAATCATAAGGAAAAGCATCTCTGATAAGGACTCATTTTTCAAATATATAGAGAACTGAGTTGAATTTATAAAAATACAAGCCATTCCTCAATTGATAAATGATCAAAAGATGGCAGTTTTCAGACAAATTAAAGTTACATTGACCAACAACTTTGAAAGATGTCACAACTCTGGTTATTGTAATGACCAACCACTATTCCAGTTAACTTATAAAGATCTATGCTACTTTTCTCCTGACCAAGTGATAATGGATTCAAGATGGTGACTACAATTTTCATTTTGAGACATGGACACTCTGGGAATTGATTTTGCTTGACTCATTTCAATTTTTTTCAATAAAATTTTCTGCAGGAAAATTTAGTATTTTGAGCAAAACTAGGAATAGGATTTTCCTTTTCCTTCCCACCTTGCGCAAAAAACAAATTAAAAGAGGGAAATGATCCTATTTACAATAGGACAGAAAGAAGGCTTGAAGGAATCTGGACAGAGTTGGAAGTGCCATATTGAATTTTTCTAATATCTCAAAAAGAAAGGAAAGCAATAAACAATAGCTTATTTCATGTACAATCCTCTTTTTCTGATTTATTACACACATACACACAATTTTAATTCATGGTTGTGCATTTTTAAATAAAAAGACCAGATATTGATAATTTACTTTTTGTCATTTTTCTGGTTCTGAAGACATGAGAAGAAATGCCAAGATTACTTTGATGTGAATTTCTATTATTCTTGTTGCCTTGAAACATTTTTTCCTGTGTCCTTTTATAGTTTTGCATATTTTCATAAACCTCATATCCTTACAGTGCTCATCTATTGGCAAGTGATCTTGGTACACATTGGTTCCAAGTCTATTTCTTGGTTATGATGACTTATTGTTCATTTTGGATGTAGCATTTGATACAATCTCCATAAGAGAATTTCTTATTTTTATTGATCTTTATTTTATTAGAATCTTTTTAAATTGCGTGTAGTTAGAATTATCTTTTAAAAATATTTCTTAAAATAAGACTTCTCTTGGCCAAAGTTATGAAGCTTACCTGAATGTTTATTAGGATTTTTAAAAGTCAATTTTTTCAATCAGCAGAAATTCCCCCTTACCTCTCTTTCCTGCCTCTCCAGAAAGAAAAGAGACAAAAAACACTTGTTATCAGTATGAATAATGAAGGACAAAATTCCTGCCTTGTCTGTGTCCAAAAAAATTCTGTCCATTCTGCACTCTGAGGTCTCTGCACATTGGTCTCTACTGGGAGGAACAACATGTGTCTCCATCTCTCTTCTGGGGTGCCTCCTTTCATTAGCTGCTTCCTCCTTGCCCAGATACTCATCTGCTGTAGAGACTTGTAGTTGCATGTCTCCATCATAAGAGATCCCTTCCCCTCACCTTCCCGGGTCTCCCGCCCAGTGCACTTCCTGAACCTTCCTTTTTCATGCTTTTAAGAACTTTGAGATATATCAAAATGACTCCAAGACTTTCTGTTTAAACACTTATTACCTGGATTGTGGTTCAAAGGAGATGTATCATTTCCTTATATTAAGATGTAAGTTTATTCTTTTGTTCTTAATGATTTGGGAGTTTTTTCCCCTTCTGTCTCTGCTCTCCAAAGTTTGCCTGCTGACCTTGCTTTTTCCTTAGTAATGGCTGATCATCTACTGTCCCACCAGCTATATTGTGATTTCTAACCAGAATACAATGGGATGGTCCCCGACATATGTATGAGTAGGGAAGGGGGAGGAGAATTTTACCAGCTCTCCTAGGGAGGGATGGACTTTCGTCTTATGTTGATAGTTGTCTAACCCATCAACAAAATAATCACTAGTTAGTATTAGAAAACATTTGTAATGCCTTAATGTATTTTTTTGTAATTGGCTAATGGTGAGTAGTATATTAATTGATAAATACACTTGAAGGTCAATTGCATATCTTACTTTGATTTTTTTATTTTTCTAAACTGTGTTTATATAGAAAACAATCTTTTTAAGGGAAGATCTCTTTTTCTTTCTTTTTTTTTTTTTTTGCTTTTTGGAGGGCAGTTGGGGTTAAGTGACTTGCCCAAAGTCACACGGCTAGTTTTTGTGTTAAGTGTCTGAGGCTGTATTTGAACTCAGGTCCTCCTGACTCCAGGGCTGGTGCTCTATTCACTGCGCCACCTAGCCACCCCAAGGGAAGATCTCTTAACTTTTTTTTTGAGCCCTGAAACACTGGCTACATTCTCATAGAACCTACTGGAGGGCTGACCTGGGTAGCCAATCAGTTCCTTTGAAAACTAACCTCGTAGTAGAATAGTAATATAACTAAAAGTTAAGGTCACATAAAGAAAAGCCTTGACAGAAGCCCTATAATGACTTAATGTGGGAAGCCCTTCAGCCTGAAGAGAAGACATGAATGTGTTCAATAAGGACCTGCCTTTCCCTGGAAGATGAAGGTCACTAGACACCACAATATTCACACTGGGAGGAAGACTCATAAAAGCCATAATCATAGTCAAGCCTTTACCTTGATCTCATACATGTGTGTATGTTGGAAAAATCTGGCTGTAGAAAAAACTTCTGGATCTCATCAATGAGAGAAGGCCTCTTCCTGCAGCACAGACCTCATCAGACATCACAGATTTCATCCTTTGAATGAAGCCCTGAAAATGGATTGAATTTTTCTCTCAAATCATAAGGCTTCTCATGACCCCCTAACATATTTCATGGCATTCCTGTGCCAAAACTTAAAGCCATTCCCCAGTTGAGCAGTATTCACTTTGATTTGTGATGTTAGCTGGTGTAAAAAGTCTTATAAATATTTTGGTGTCTGTTGGACATTTATTTATATGATGACTTCTTTTTTTTTTTTTAAAGCAATTGGGGTTAAGTAATTTGCTCAAGTTTAAAAGTCTTTTTTTTTTTTTTTGCTTTTTGGAGGGCAATTTGGGGTTAAGTGATTTGCCCAAGTTGGCTAGTTTTTGTGTTAAGTGTCTGAGGCTGTATTTGAACTCAGGTCCTCCTGGTGCTCTATTCACTACACCACCTAGTCACCCTACATGATGATTTCTTTAGGCTGCTGAGTGGCATAGTGGGTAGAAGGCTGTCCCTGAATCCATAACATCTGGGTTAAAATTCAGTCTCTAACACTGGCTTGTGATCCTGTAGCCTTTTTGTTTGTAAATATATGTATGTGTATATGTGTACAGAACATGTATATACGTGTATGTATGTGATTTGCCCTTCATTTCATGGTTGTAAATTTTGAAATAAAACCAAATGTTGATAGGTTCCTTCTTGCTATTTTTGGAGTCATGTTCTATTTCTTGGACATAATGACTTTTATTGGCATTTTCTGAGGTAATATTTGATATAATTTTGAACCTATAACTTTTGTCTTATTTTATTTTATTCAAATCTTTTAAATTTTATGGAGTTAGAATTTTTTTAAAGTTTCACATTAAGAATACTTCTAGCCATAGTTGTGAAGTTACCTGAATGTTTTCTCATGATTTTTAAAAATCATTTTTTCCAATCAACAGAAATCTCACTTGCCTCCTCTTGCCTGCCTCTAATTGGGAAAGGGAGGAAACCCAAAACTCTATTACAAACATGCATAAATAAGATGGCATTCCTGCTTCATATATCCCCAAATATCTGCCTCATTGTGCACTCTTAGTCCTTGTTCTCTATTGGGGGTGGGGCAGAACATTTCATCATCTCTCCCTTGGAGTTTCTCCTTTGGCTAGTTCAGAAGAGATGGCTTTGACCCCCACCAGATCCTCTTGGGTTGTAGAGACTTGTGCTTGCCCATCTCCATTAGGTGACATCATTTCCCCTAAACTTTCCTGTCCTTAACCCTGTGTATTCCCCTGACACTTTCATTCCATGTTTTTTAGAACATCAAGACATTTGAAAACGACTTCCTATCTAATCATTGTTTTCACCCATGACCATAGTTCAAAGGAGACGTATGTATCATTCTGCCATATTTGAACATCAGCAATTTATCCTTAAGAGCAGCTAGGTGGTGCCATCGTGCATAGGGAGCCAGAGTCCAGAAGACTGAATTCATAAACTCATCTGGCCCATGACAAGTCACTTCACCCTTCTCCTTCAGTTCCTCATCTGTAAAATGAGCTGGAGAAGGAAATGGCAAACCACTCCAATATCTTCGCCAAGAAACTCCCAAACGGGGGCCGAAGACCGCCACTCCAGAACAGCTTGTCTGATTTGTCCTTGATGATTTTTCTTTTATTTTTATTTCCCTTTTCAGGTATCTCTTGAGCCCCATCTTTGCACTTTAGAGTTTGTCTTCTCTCCTTGTTTTTTCCTTAGTAATGATTAGATGTCCTCTGTTTCATTAAAGTGCCATTTTCCCCATGTAGAACTTTACTTATTTATCATGGGTATCCTTTGTCTTCTGAAATATTCCAAGCTCTATACTCCTTTGTAGTAGTGATTGCTAAATCATGTATGATGTGGCTCCTCAGTATTTCAGTTCTTTCTTTCTGGATGCTTAGAATATTCTTATTTTGACCTTAAAGCTCTGGATAGGAGGATCCTGTGAGTTTTCCTTTTGGGGTTTCTTTGCAGAGATGACCCAGTAAATTCTTTCTATTTCCAGTTTTACCTCTAGTTCTTTTTTTTTTTTTTTTTGCCTTTTGGAGGGCAATTGGGGTCAAGTAACTTGCCCAAAGTCACACGGCTAGTGTTTTTTTTTTTGTGGGTGTTAAGTGTCTGAGGCCAGAACCAAACTTGGGTCCTCCTGACTCCAGGGCCAGCACTTTACTCACTGCACCACCTAGCTGTCCCCTTTACCTCTAGTTCTGAAGAGAATTGCAATGTTTTTAAAAAAATGTTTTCTTGAAATAAGATTTATGCTCATTGTTTTAAGGTTTTCCAGTGATTCTAAAATTTTTCTCCTTAATCTGATTTCCAGGTCAGTACTTCTATGACATACATTATATTTTCTTCTCTTTTGATTTCATTTTAATATTGCTCATTATCACATGGAAATAAAATTGTGATTTGCCGATTTTATTTTCTCATGTATTTGTTTCTTGGACAAGTTCTGCAGCTTTCAGGCCCAACCCATAATCCCCCTTTGGATATTTTCTTCCACTTTCATTTCATTGCCAATTTCTTTCTCTAGTGTTCTCTAAAAACATTTTAAGCTTTCAATCTGACTTGATTTTTTTCCCCATGAGTCTTAGTTGAATTTATGCCCACATTGCTTTTCTTTGAGGCTTTGCTTGGGGATGTTTTGAAGTCATTCTCTCCTGGGTTTTTGTCACCACAGTAGCTTCAATGGTGGGATTCTTTATTGTTTGCTCATCCTTCGGGTCTCCCTCCTAACTTTGCAGTTGATGTCAGGGCCAGGTTCTCTACACTTCTGGAGAGAATGTCCAGAATATCCTGTTGTTATTTTCTTTGGGGTACTTTTTTATTTTTCCAGAATCTCAGGAACAGCTCTGGCTGGGGAGCCACAAGCTTTCAGTGCTCCCAAAGTGGGCTGGTTCCCTGTCTGAGCTCTGCAAGTTATTGACCTGGGACAGGGTTTGAGCAATAAATCTGCGGCCTTGCCCAACATAGAGATTCAGCAGATGACTGTGGGACTCAGTCATTATAAGCCAGTTAGATAAGTGTACATGTTGAAAGAGTCAGAACCGAAAGTTCCTTTTTTTTTTTTTAAGTAATCAGGGTTAAGTAACTTGCTCAAGGTTACAGGGCCTGTTATTTCTGGGTGTGGTGCTAAGTATCTGAGCCCGGGATTCGATCCCCAGGTCATCTCAACACTGGAGCCGCTGCTCTTACTCACTGAGCCACCTGGCTGCCCCTAAGCAATTGGGGTTAAGTAACTTGCTCAAGGTTACACGGCCAGGTGTTTCTGGGTGGGTGCTAAGTGTCTGAGGCTGGGATTTGATCCCCAGGTCATCCCAACACTGGAGCTGGTGCTCTTACTCGCTGTGCTTCCTGGCCATCCCCATGAAGGTTCCCTTTTATCTGAGATTTCTTCCCTAGTTATTTATCTACAGGCTTTATATTGGGCTGGAAGCTGGACTTGAGACCCCATTCTATACCTTATGTCAGAACCACACAGCTGCTGCTTGCTTCTGAATTTTTGCTATGCTTCATACCCAGCTGAGGGCCCAGAAGCAGTCCCTCACACTGGAACTGCCACCTCTGGGGGCAGGTTCCCTCAGTCTGCCATGTGTGCTTAGCCCTGACTTGGGCAGTAAGTGATAGGGCTTCCAGGGACCACCTACAGGGGATTCCCACTGCCCCCTGATATCCTTGAGTTTATGATGGAATTGTGGAGATTATCACTGAATCCAGCTGCTTCTGTTTTCACTTGTTCTGTGCCCTTTGTTGTGTATGAACTGATGCAAAGACAAATGAATAGAACTTTGAGAACCATGTACTCAATGATGATAAGAATGCAAAAGAAGAGCCTAAAGCCAGCAGACCTTTGAGTAAGTGGCCAAAACAGTGGCTGTCTCTGAGATCAGATAAAGAGACGGCCCTTTCACGAGCAGCTGGGAGCTCACTGCCATGCGGCAAAAGGTTATCTCACTAGGCAATGTGCAGAACCTCACCCAAGAAGCAAATGGATGCAAAACTAGAATGGACCAGACATTAGCTAATGATCCCATGAAACAATGAGCAAGATTCAAATGAAATTTAAGAACTGAAAAAAAAAGAGAAGAAAATGCAAACTTTCTCATAGAAAAATTACTGACCTGGAAATCAGATTAAGGAGAGAGAATCGAAGAATCATTAGACTGTCTTAAAACTATGCCCCAAAATCTTAGTTCAAGAAAACATTAAAAAAACAAACTGCTGCTAAACCTCTTTAGAGCTAGAGGTCAACAAGGAACCAGAAAGAACCCATCAATCTTCTCTGGAAAGAAACCCCAAAATGCAAACCCATGGGATCATCAAAGTCAAGCTCCTGAGGATGGATAAACCTAACCAAAGGTTAAAGAAAAAGTATTACAAGTGCCCAGAAAGAAAGACATTGAGGAGCCACAGGAGGATCCCACATTATTTACCAGCTACCATTACAAAGGATCAGAGATCTTAGAACATTCAAAAGGCAAAAGCTGGGGTGGCTAGGTGGTGCAGTGAATAGAGCACCAGCCCTGGAGTCAGGAGGACCTGAGTTCATATCCGGCCTCAGACACTTAACACAAAAAGTAGCCGTGTAACCTTGGGCAAGTCACTCAACCCCAATTGCCCTCCAAAAAGCAAAAAAAAAAAGGCTGCTGAGGAGTGGAATGGTTAGGGACAATGACCTCACAGATACAAGAAGGAGTCTATACAATAGAGGAGGATCTGGTGACATTGGAACATCACTCTCATCTGAACTGGTCAAGGGAGGAAGTTCAGAAGGCTAATGATGAAATATTCTACCCACTGCCTAATAAAGATGTAACACTCATGCTATGAGGGTTAGGGTTAGAGTTGGGAGGCATTTAGAGTTAGGGTTAGGGTTGCACATTTAGGATTATGGTTAGGGCCGAGGTGGAGACACACATTTAAGGTTAGGGTTATCCATCCTCAAACAAAGAACCTGAATACAGATTGAATCATACTTTTTTTTTTTACTTTATTTTTCTTGAGGTTTCTGCCTGCCCTTTTCTATGTTTTCTTTCACAACATGACTATTATGCATATGTTTTGCATGACTACACACATAGCCTAGATGGGATTACTTGCCTTCTCAATGGGGGTGGATGGTGTGGGGAGAGAGGAAGGGAGAGAATTTAGAACTCAAAGTTTTAAAAATGAATGTTAAAAATTGTTTTAAAATGTAAGTGGGGAAAAATAAAATACCAAACAAAAGCTTAAAAAGAAATTTTAAAAGCAAATAAATGGACTAAATAAAAAGATGTAACATGCAGAATGAGACATTTGGGGGGGGGGGGTCCTGGGCAGTGCAGAAATGTTATACTCTATTAGACAAATTTTTAACAAGGCTTTTGTTTTCCTTTCTTTCTCTAAAGAGAGTGGGAGGTGGTAAGGGCAGTTTTGCTGAGTATAAAAAAGTAAAGTTTATTTTTAAAAATTCAAATAAAATACATTCATGTTCTTTACACAATGGTGGCAAAAAGAATTCTTAATACAAAATATAGAAAAATGTTTAAATAGATAATTGTAAATATATAACATTTAAAAGATTCAAATAAAAACTAAATATCAAGAGAAAATGTAGTGTAGAGAAACTATCAAATGATACATCAAGATGTCCCTGAAAATAATTTCTATCCAAATGTAGAGAGAACTGACATCAACATGTACCAAGAATCATTGCTGATAGATGAGTGCTGAAATCTCATGAAAATTTCAAAAGTCCTGACAGGTATAAATTTTCACATGAAAACATGTTGCCAAGCAAGAATAAGAGAAAATTGTGTTAAAATAATCTTGTCATTTCTTCTGATGGGTTTAATCTGGTGTGTGGCTGTAACAGAATGATGAAATATGGGAACATAATCCACATTGACCTATTGGGTTGCAAAAATGGAAAAAGGAGACAACAGAGTCAGTAACAAACTACAGGATTGTGTGAAAGAAGATATGGACCATCTAGGAAACAACATCTTCAGGGTGAGAAAAAGACATGTCAATATTGTGTCAATGAGGGACCTATGTTGGGTAAAGGGAAGAAGCCAGAGCTGTGTGATCAAGGGTTTAACAATGGAGCAACTGAGGGGGCTTGGAGGTCTCTAGCACAGGACATCTATGTGCCTGTGTTCAGCCTACTGTCTTCAGGCTACTGCCTATGTCAATCAAGAGATTTCTCATCTTTCTGAGTTAGTTTCAGCCTCCTGATTTTCATGACACAATAATTACAGTGAGGATTGAATTTGCCTGATAGACTTGAAATGGAAATGAACCACTGTGTGAGAAAGGTTTCCTGCAATTTCTCTCTAAAACTTCTTTTTTCTTTTTTTGGAGGGCAGTTGTGGTTAAGTAACTTGCCCAAGGTTACATGGCTAGTTTTTGTGTGTGTGTGTGGGTGTTAAGTGTCTGACCCCAGAACCGAACTCAGGTCCTCCGGGCTCCAGGGCTGGCGCTTTACTCACTTCGCCACCTAGCTGCTCCCCTCTCTAAAACTTCTAGGGTGGTACCTGTACCACCATCTTGAAATGGGAAGCTAAAGGAACCAAATTCATATAAGAGGCCTTTGGACTGGTTGTCATGTGCAATCAGTAGCTGGAACTTCTGGGACTCGTCTAGAGAAGATGGGTGACAGACTGGCTAAATCTTAACTGCATTGTTTGTATTTAATATTGAGTATATTGTTGGTATTGTCTGAAGTTTGTGTCTCAGTAATTCCAAACTACCATTTTCCTGTGTCATGATCAGCTAAAGAAAAAAAGGATGTAAAGAGGAAAAACTCCTGCAGAATTTTCAAAGTCTTTAAAAAGATGAACTCTTCCTTTCTGCATTTCTAACTAGCCAAGTTGGAGAGGCAGACAAGAGACATACAAGAGGGAAGAGAATCTTTTTCTCAGTCTGCAGAAATTTACGGCAACAAAAATTCAAGATTAACTGTGTGAATGACATGTAATTTCTCTACTTTGAATTTCCAAATGGTGAGTCATGGAGTGAGACTTATCTCTACAAGTGTCCTGACTGATGTCCAGCTGCTGAGGAAGAGGAGAAGCTTCATTCCATCACATTAGAACCCTACCACTGAGCTAATGGGAGAGGGCTCTGCTCCCTCAGGGGAAGGAAGGTATCTCCTCTCCTGCTCCGAGTTCCCCCTCTGTGCCCTGCACTTTCCGAGACTCTGGAAGGACTTCTCCAGAGAACATAATACCATTTACTTGGAAAAGTTCATCAGTACTAGTTACTGCATTAGTTCCTTAGTAGCCAGTTTCATGACAACATGCTTGTCCTGGTTCTGGATGATGGACAATGCTCTCATGCTTTCCCAGTCACCAATGGAGTGAAACAAGACTGTGTGCTTGCTTCCATGCTTTTTAGCATGATGTCTTCAGCAATGTTGTCAGACACGTTCAATGAGGACGAACATGGTGTCAAGGTCAGTTACTACACTGCAGGTAAATCATTTAACTTACAAAAGCCCCATACAGACTAAATTGGAAGGAGAGCTATGACAATATTTTTATTTCATTTGCGGATGATTGAGCTCACATTCCAGCCTCTGAGGCTGAGATCAATTCTCTGCCACTCATTCTAATTCTCCCCTGATAATTAACACCAGGGAAACATGTGCTCTACTTGCCAACACCACACCATCCATACCTGGAACCACCCATTACAGCACATGGAGAAGTTCTGAATGCTGTGAACAAGCTCACTCACCTTGGCAGTGTACTGTCCAGGGATGTCCACATAGATGATGAGGCTGATGCATGCATTGCCAAGCTAGCTCAGTGTTAAGGGGCTCCAAAGGAAAGTGTGGGAGAGAAGAGGTATTAGATGGAAGGTCGCAGAGCTGTCTTTTGACTCTTTCCATATCTCCAGTGCTTAGCTAAGTGCCTGGCACATAGTAAGCACCAAGAAATACTGACTGATTGTCTCCAGGTTCAATGCTCTGTCTACTTCATTATCTAGTTAATGTTAAAGGTAGGTAGTTGCCACAAGGGTTAGAGCACTATGTCTGGAATTAAGAACACCTGAGTTTAAATTTGAGCTCGGATACTTACTAGGTATATGACATTGGGCAAGTCACTTAACTCTTGTTTGCCTCAATTTGCCTAGCTGTAAGATAGGGACAGTAATAGCACTTCCCTCTCAGAGTTGTTATGAGGATCAAATACTTGTAAAGCACTTAGTACAGAACCTGGCACATAGAAGATGCTTAGAAAATGTTGATTTCCTCCCCCCATCTCTTCATTTCCTCCTCTTCTCCCCATTGCTTCCCTCCATTCCTTCATTTCTTCCTTCTGCTTGTCTACCTACAGAAGAAATTCACACCATTAGAAGAGCCTGGGTATACCTCGATCTCCATGGCTCAATCATCTTTGCACTCACTACTTAGGGAAATAGAGAAGAAATTATCATCTATAATGTTCCATTTTCTTACAGCTGTCTCTCTAAATAACATACTTTTTTTTTTCTGGAATCAATTTAGAGTTTGTTGTGGCCTGTATTGTGAAATATCAACCTCAGTTTATGACCCGGGACAGAGACAGAGATTCCCATCCCTACCATTTAGGCTCACCCTCAGCACTGGGTCCATCTCTGTATGCCATAGCTTCAAAAGGACATTGGTAAGTAGGACCATGTGCAGAGGAGGGCAACCAGGAGAAGGAAGAGTCTTGAGTCCATGTCATATGACGGTGGGTTGGTGAAAGTGGGTCTGTCTGTGTGGGAGAAGATTCAAGAGCTATTGCCAAGCATGTGAAGGAGGAAGCATGAGACCTGTTCTGTTTAGCCCCAGGAAGCTAAAACGAAGCAATGAGGAAAAACCACCTGGATGTTTACTCCAGCCTGAAGTCCAGAAAGACAGAAGACTTCATGCTCATTATGGAGCTTGGCTTCTCATCTTGTTCTTCTGGGACACCTCCGATTCTTGGGATATTTCTACTGTTTAGTGCTGTGACACTGTCTTCACAATCAGAGTGTTTTGCTTGGATGCACAGCATATTTCGTTGAATGTTATTGGAGTTTGGGGATGCTAGGTGGCACAGTGAATAGAGCACCGGCCCTGATGTCAGGAGGACCTGAGTTCAAAGCCAGTCTCAGACACTTACACAGACACACAAAAAACTAGCCATGTGACCTTGGGCAAGTCACTTAACCCCAACTGCCCCTCCAAAAAGCAAAAAAAAAAGAGTTTAATTTTTTTTCTTCTAGATTATTTACTTCTCTGTATTTGCCTTCCTAATCTATTGTCCTCTCTCTTGTTTCTCTGGGGAGATTTGCCATCACAGATTCAAAGTTTTCTATTCTGCCCAATAGCAGGCCATATTTTCTGCTCTGGAAATTCTCATTTCCTTTTAAACTCCCAGGAAAAGTGTGCTGTGGTTCCATGTTGGCCCATTCCACAAGGTTCCCTGTCTAACTATCATGTGTTGGATTGTTTTACAGCATTTATTCAAAGATTCCCAAACTCATTTACTAGATCTGGAGGCCTTATTTTCATGCCCTGATAATGTTTTCCCTATTGATTTTTCTGTTTATGTTCAAGTTCTTCGAGTTTTTTTCTTGCTGAGATCTTTGGTAATTTAATGTCCCTTCCCTCTAACTTTTTCTCTCCTCACTTCTCATTTTCTGACTCCTTCCCCTCTGATGGTGGTTTTCTTGGGGGCAAAATCTCAATGTTTTGACCTCCTGCCATGCTAAGCAATTCCCAGTTCACCAGTCCAGGTCTCTGCCCTAAGTGAGTTTTATGGGGAAAGTCCCCATTTTATTTTATTTTACAGTTTATTTTACAGTTGAGGAACTGAGGCAAATAGGGTTAAGTGACTTCTGAGGGTCATAGAGGTAGGAAGTGTCTGGAGCCCGAATTGAATTAAAAAAGAGATGAGTCTTCCTTACTCCAGACCTGGCACTTCCTTACTCCAGACTCTATCTGCTATGCCACCTCGCTGCCTTAGAGTAGGCACTTAGAGATGCTTATTTCTAATTCTATATAATTAGATATAGTATATCTAATTTTATCACATGGTCGATCACAGGACTCACCCCAAAGTTCCTATTAGCATTGTTTCAATGTAGACTAGAAATTAGTGGGTTCTTCCCACACTGGAAGTTCTTCCATTAGCACTAGATGACCAATTGTTTGGTATTGGGATTCCTTCTTGGGTATAGATTCTACAAAATGACTGCTGTGAGATTTTTTTTAACTCCATCTTTTTTTACCCTGCAATGGTTAGCCAGTTTTCCATGTAATATTTATTCATTACTATCCCTCTTCGTGCTACTCAGTTTTTTCTGCTTCTATCTATTCCTGAAATCTTTGGAGTCTTATTTTGGTGAACTAGGAGCAATGACCACCTTTGCTGTAATAACATGCCTTGAAGTCCAGAAGGCTACCTCCTTTCATTTCTTTTTTGTCGACATGCTCTTTGGTATTCTTGCTTCTTCACTACCCGCATGAACATCCTCTTAAGCTCTGTTCAGTGTTTCCTTCTACATGAAATTAGTACATGCTTTGAAATGACTATATTATCTTAAGGAGTCTGTTAAATCTGATCACTTTTGGTGTCATGATTTATGGATGGTAATCCTTTCCATTTCCTGGCAATCTTATTTTTTTTTAATTTCCTTTATTTTATTTTGAAATTTTAAGTTTTATTCTGAACTCATGTTTAATATTTGTATCATTCTTCTGCATAGAAAACTTTCACTTGTTTTATCATCAAGTATCCTTACTGCCTAGTGAACATTTTGAGCTGAATGTACCATGGACACCTCAAACTTAATAGATTTTGAGGGGAAAGATAATAAGTTTGGATTTGGAGATGTTGAGTTTAAGATATCTATTCAGTTTTAGATGTTTGAAAGGCAATTGTTTAATTTGAGATTGGAAGTCAGGAGAGAGTGTAGGGCAGGAAAGGTAGATCTGAGAATCATCAGCATTAAGAAGGTACCATAATCCATGGGAACCAACGAGGTCACCAAGTGAAATAGTATAGAGGGAGAAGGGAAGAGAGCCCAGGACAGAGCCTTGAGGGACACTCAAGGTTAGAGAGCATGGTTTGGAGGAGGGTCTAGCAAAGAAGACCTAGAAAGCCTGGCCAGAGAGGTAGGAGGAGAACCAGGAGAGAGAAGTAAAGAGAGGGTAAAAGTCAGTTTCTTTAGAGGCTGGTTTTATAGTCCTGTGATTATGAAAGCATTTGTACAGGGCTTTCCGTGATGATTAATCTTGTGTAGTTATTCTGGTGGAGCAGCTAAGTGGCACCGGGCAGTTGGGTGGTGCAGTGGTTTGGGCATCAGGCTCATCTTCCTGGGTTCAAATCTGGCCTCAGATGCTAACTAACTGGGTGACCTGGGCTAATCACTTAATCCTGTTGACTTCAGTTTCCTCATCTATAAAATGAGCTGAAAAAGGAAATTGCACACAATTTCAGTATCTTTGCCAAGAAAACCCCAAGTGGGGTCATGGAGTCCAACAGGACTGAAAAATAACTGACCAAAACCAAATTGAGTTTGGCTATAACATGCAGTACAGGCTGTGGAACAGGCCTATGAGAAGATACTGGACAGGAAAGGGATCTTGGGCAAGGACCGTCAGAACTCTGTGGTTAAGGAGTCAGAAGCACCCAAAGGTTGGGTTGGGGAGTAACATGGAGTTCAAGAATCTGCTGGAGGCAGAAGAGTAATGGGGCCAGATGTCAGGCCAGGTTAGGCTGGCAGTGATGGGAAGGGAGAGAAAGGGATGCATGCAGGGCCACTAATGACATATGGGTTGTGAGGAAGGAAAAGTCAGTGACCACAGACATATTCATTCTGGATAACTAGATGAATGGAGCCATAGAATCACAGAGCACACCACCTGAAAGGAACCCTGGCAGCTCTCTGGTCCAATCAGATTCAGCCAATTTCATGTTTCAGGAAGCAGTGATCCATGGCCTTCACCCTGAAGGAGAGGACCCAGCTGGGCTCTGCTCTGAGGGCCCTGCTCAGGGAGGGGACAGCAGTGAGCTAGATATGCTTTCCCTTCCTGCTGAGGTCAGCTTTGTTCTGGGACTCAGTATCTCTGCTCAGCACATTCTCTGCTTTCCTAAAGGCATGCTTCCTTCAGGTGTTGCTACCAGCACAATCATTTTTAGGAACACATGGAGTGAATCCTTTGATCCTGTCTAGTCAAGAGTCAGAGGGCTTTCTATTCCTTTTCCTAGGATGAACATCTTTACCTGTATGAGTGAAAATGAGCAGCTTCATTGCCCTGGATTTATACCTTACCTGTTTTCTAATGAGAGCAAGACTTATTGCCCTCTCCATGCAGGGCATTGATTTCCTTCTAACCAAAGACCCCATGAAGATATGAAAAGTGCCTCAGGGAGGGACAAAATGGAAGAATTTTCTTTAGAGCCCATGTAAACTCTGTGGCTATCTCTGCCCCTTCACTACTTCCTTGGAATGCTACCCAGAGGCCCCTTCAATGGACCTTTGAACCCCACTTTGAACTGGCCTCTCATTTCTTCTTTTTCCCCAAGAGAAAGGAGTTAGGACTGAGTGTTGAACTGACTGTCCCTAGGCCCATCTCCTTTCTGTCCCATGAACAGGCTATCCAATTTCCAAGCCAGATCTGATCTGACCCTGGATTCTTGAGGAATAATTCCCAGAAAGGACAGAACTGCGGGCTCCCCTTTAGGCTTCCTGCCTTGGTTGTTCCTCTGCAGGCTTCAGACTGGGCTAGAAGCTGAAGCTGAGTCCCTCCCCTTGCATCACCCCCCCCCTCGCCCCTGCTTTCACCTCTACTGCTGTTGGCTTTGGAACTTGGGCTTCTCCAATCAAAGCTATCCATGACTCTATGAAAAAAATGCTCTAACTCACTATTGATTGGAGAAATGTCGATTAAAATGATTCTGAGATAGTACCTCATACCTATTAGATTGACTAATAGGACAGAAAAGGTAAATGACAGGTGGTGGAAGGGATGTGGGGAAAATGAGACTTTGATGCACCGCTGCTGCAGTTGTGAACTGATTCAACCATTCTGTAGAGCAATTTGGGGCTACGCCCAAAGGGCTATAAACCACGTATATCCTTTGACCCAGCAATGCCACTGTGAGGTCTGTATCCCAGAAAAGATAAAAAGGAAAAGGACAAAAATATATGCACAAAAATGTTCATCACAGCTCTTTTCTGTGCGCGAAGTATAGGAAACAGAGGATGCCCATCAAGGGGGCCCTAGCCGAACAAATTGCAGTATGTGATTATGATGGATACAATTGTATTATAAAAAACAGGGAGCGGGCTGCTTTCAGAAAAGCCTGCAAAGACTTACGTGAGCTGATGCAAAGTGAAATGTGCTGTGAACAAAGTAACAACAGTGTTGTAAGATGGCCACGTGTTGTAAGATGGCCGTGTGGCTTAGCTATTCTCAGCAATACAATGAGCCAAGACAGCTCCTAAGCATTTATGAAAAATGCTCTCCACCCCCAGAGAAAGAACTAATGGTGTCTGAACACAGAGTGAAGCAGACTTTTTATTTTTACTTTATTTTTCTTGTGGTTTTTTTTTTTGGTCTGTTTTCTTTCACAACATGACTATTATGGATTTGTTTACATGACTACACATATATAGCCTATATCATTCTGTTTGCCTTCTCAATGAAGTGGGGTGAGGAGGGAGGAAAGGAGAGAATTTGGAACTCAAAATTTAAAAACAAATGTTAAAAACTTTTCGTATGTAACTGGGGAAAACCAAACATACTAAATGAACCTGAACTCTCTGTCTTGGGCATGATACTGATTCTTACTCAGGAATACTCCCAGTGGGTTTGGGTCCCCTCCTGAGCCCACCCTGGATCTGTGCCGTGGACCTGGGTAGTGGGTAATAAGGCTGTCTGTCGGGTCTGTCCCTTTACTGGGCCCTGGAATGTGCCACCCCTCCTTGTCCCCACTGGCCTCAGACCTCCCTCTGTTTCCCTGAGCCCTTGTCATCTGCAAAAATGACTCCCTCTGACTTGTTTTTGGATTCCCCCCAACCAGGGGGCCCAGGGTTCGATCTGGGGCACGTTCTAGATCTGGAGGACTTGGGGGCAGGGGAGTTTGTTATTCTGGTGTTGCTACATCTCCATCCTGCCTCTCCCTTCAGTCCATAGAGATGTTTGACTCAGCACCTCCCAGACTGAACTTAGTCCCTGTCCCCCTCCCCCCAATCCCTCCTCTCTTCCAGACTTCCCTTTCATTACTGAGAATACAACTGTCCTCCAAGTCCCTGAGGCTTGTAGCCTAGGGGGCTCCTCACTGTTCATCTCTAGTCTCTTGCCACTTCCTATAGACTATCTCCATGTAACATCCATCAAAGCTCCCCTTTCTCTGTGCCACAGTAGCAGCCCCCATCACCTTGCTCCTGGACTCCTTCAGGTCTTCTCTTCTAGCCTGGCCCCTTCCTCTTCTTACCCCTCAGGCCCTCCAGTTGAGGGCTCTGGCCTCCTTGCTGTTCCTGACCATCTCCTGACTGGATGCTCACTGGCCATCTTCATCCCAGCTTCCTGCTTCCATGCTGTCCTTGAAATCTCCCCTAAAGCCCCCCCCCCCACCTTTCCCAGGCCTTACTCCCAGAGTGCTTTGCCTCTGAGATTCTCCCCATGTTAACCCTCTAGAGCTTGTTTGCCTATAGTTCTTTGTCTGTTGCCTCCTATTACATTGAGATCCCTGTGGGCAGGGCAATAGAAAAGACAGCCTGGTTACCCCTGGGGCCAAGATCTCTGTGTCTCCCCTGGGGCTGAGATCTCTGTGTCTCCCCTGGGGCTGAGATCTCTGTGCCTCCTCTGGAGCTGAGATCTCTGTGCCTCCCCTGAGATCTGTGTCTCCTCTGGAGCTGAGATCTCGGTGCCTTTTGGTAGCCAGCTTTGCAGGTGCAGGTCCCAGGGAATCTGAACCAACCTCCCCTGGCACCTGGCCTCTCCTCACTGCCTTTCCCACTGGGCCTCTCCCCCAGCCCTCCCCCTTCAGCTGTGAGAGATCTCAGTTACTCAGTAAACCCCTTCAGTCCTTTGGAGCTGGCTAGCCTTCTTTCCCAGGGCCAACACGAGGTTATGATGTCACCAGAGAAGGCCCAAGGCTCTCGCAGGGTAACCCCCCAAACAGCTTCCTAGAGAAGAATTTACAAGCTGCTTTCTACTTTTCATTGCTCCACAGTGTTTCATTGTAGCCTGCTCTCTTACTGGTGTTATGCATCATTTCCCAGAGGACTTCCTATTCTGAGGATACAAAGGCACAGCCTCTAGAAACATTCTTTCGGTTTCAAAGCTTTTCTTATACAATTGTTTCCCAATATCCCAATATGAGAAAAAAAATCATAATAAGAGAAACAATGTTACAGATTTAAGCATGAAACAAACTTGCCAGTCAAATGACATCAACGAAGTTCTGAATTATCTTCCGTAGAAGGGGGTGAGTGGGCACCAATCACACGCAATGCTTCTCACATCACCTTAAGGCCAGATTTCAAGGGCTGATCTACCCAAGAGGTTCAGACCTCCCAGTTACCCTCCTGGGAGAGCACAGCTGACTTTAAATGAGCCCGAATTACAATTTAGATCAGGATTTACAGTTACAAACGGTGTTGAGAATTCCAATTTCCCCAAAGAACTTTTGTGGCAAGCTCCTCAAAATACAGGCACCCACCCATTCAATTAGGCTGCTGCCCAAGTTTTATCTGGGCAACTTTCTGCGCACCCAGGCAGGGGTGGGGTGTGGGGTGGGGGGTAAACACGGGGTGAAGGTGTGGGGGAGGAGGAGCTCTCTGAGCTGGCCAGACTGGTGGGTGGTGGAATATGAGCCCTGGGGTGGAGTTTGGAGGCCTGGGAGGGGTCTAGGGCAGGAGAAGGCTCAGCCCAGTGAGGAAGGTCTTCCACGTGATGGAGGACAGGGCTTGGGGACGAGAGGCTGGCAGGGTCCTGAGCTCCTGGCCCTGGGTGTGATTGGAAGAGAGGGTCCATCCGGCACGCACCAGGGCTGGGCTGAGCAGGCCTCTGGGGAGTAGGAGGCTCCTCTGAGTGGGCAGCCTGGAAGTGGGAACTTTTGGAGCTGAGATAATTTCATTGTGCCTTCCCTGGAGCTGAGGTCTCTTTGTCTTCCTTCCCTAGAGCAGAGATCTCTCTGCCTTCCCTGGAGCTGAGATCTCTACCTTCTGCAATCCTGCTCTGTGCGTGCAGGTACCAGGTAGGTCTGAGCCAGTCCCTCTCCTCCCTCCCCCCCCCCCCCCCACACACACTTCCGGGGTTCCAAGGGCTGCTCTTACCCCTGGGTCTCATCCTCTTCTGACCTCCTGATAAGTGTCCTCCAGGTCCGCCTGGACCAAGCTCCCTGCCCTAACTCTTTTCCAGGCTCCAAGTTACTTTGGAAATATCCAGGGTCACCCTCCCCAAGTCTACTATTGGGTCACACTTTCCCAAACTTCAGACCTTGCCCATAGGGTGCAAGAGCCTTGTTTCAGCCTCCCCCTCAGGACCCAGGTATCCTGTCTCCCTGCCCCCAGCTTTTGGTTAGAAACTCAGTAGTTCTTCCTTCAGACCAAGCCCCCTGTAAGGAACCGAAGGTTCTGTCAGCCCTCAGGACCCCACTTGGGATGCAAGAACCAAAGCTCCTGCCCAGCTGCCCTTACCTGGACCTGCAGCCCCTGGGCTTCTTCCCCATCAGATCCCAGGCCCTGGATCCCTGTGTCTGTTCTCCCTTGAGGGATTCCAGGACTAAGCTCCCCCAGAGGGTCCCAGGAATCCTCTCCAGCTCCTAGTTAGACCCCAAGACACAGTCCTCCTGCTTTCCCAGGCTCAGTGTCCCCCTGGAGCCCTTCTGTCACTGCAGTGTCCCTGACCTCCCTGCCACGAGCTTGGCTAGAATATCTTCCTTCTAGCCCCTACCTGTTCTACCCTTCCCCAGGCCTCCTGCTCACCTATCCCCTCTTCTTTCTGAGCCCTCAGACCCCCTGTCAGGGGGCTGAACCCCAGACTGGATTTGGTCTCCCAGCCTCGGGCTTCCCCTGGTCGCTCCATCCCAGAGCTATCCCTGACCTCAACCTTCCCTCCCTCCTGGATCTAGCAGTTTGTTGTCTAGATAATGTATGTGCGTTAGTTGGGGAGGGAGATTTCTGAGTCAGGAGCCACTGAGGCTCTGACTGGTCTCATCCCATCTGGGATCCCAAGCCCCTTCTGCCTCTTGGATCTCTTGGGGAGAATGGGGGAGGGGAAGGGGACAGAAGGAAAAGAGAAGGAAGGGGGAGGGACCATCTTCCTTACCAAACCTGCCCTTACCTTTTTTGTAGGGTCTCCCTCATTTTGTAGGTTGGAATCTCTGTCCTGAGGGCAGGGGCAGGGTCTTTGTAACTCTGTGGGCCCTTACCCTCCACAAATCCCTGTCAGCCAGCCTCCTGCCCAGGAAAAGAAGAGAATAGAAAGACTTCTGCCCCCCTGGGATCCTTCAGCTTCCCCAGCTCAGCCTGCAAAGGACCGAGGCCTGGCCCAAGCAGGGAGCCCAGAGCCAGAGGGAATGGCCCCTGGGAGCCACAGCATCCCAGCCCAGGTGAGTGCAGTCTGTCCACAGATCAACATCAGCCAATGAGGCCATTTCCATGGACTTGGAGGGCTCTTTCTTTATAAAGATAGGCATGAAATAGAATAGAGTAGTAACAACATTGCCCTGCACTCTGCTTCTGTGTTTTGAACTGATTTGGGGCACTTTGGTGGCTTGAGCTTGAACACCCCCATCCTAATTCTGCCCTCCCCATTTGTTTTTTCAGTTATCCCTCATTATAAGAGACTGACAAACCCCACCTCACTCATTCATTCCTGTTCTGTACATACCAGGTCTTTGCTCTCTTTGTGCCTGCCTAGCCCTTCCCCCCAGGCACACACAGCTCTCCCCCCTCCCCTTGGTCTCTGGAGGCCAAGCTCCCCTTGTACCAAGTGAAGGTCCAGGAAGCCCTTCCCACGTAAGTCTCATCTGGATGGGCCAGGAGCAGAGCCTTGAAGGAATGATCTCATTTTGGAGTTCTTGGCCTGGAGGTCATTAAGGAAAGGTTATATCAGTTTATCATTAGGTGAGCAAACCTCTGGGCTAATCTCCAGCAGGCCTGGAGGTTGGCACTTCCTAAGGGGGAGGGGCCTTTGTGGCCTGTTGGACCCCTTTTATGGGTCCTGCTCTCGAATTCTGACAGAATGTGGCGGTGTAGCAGCAAGCACCCCAGTGTCCCCAGGGTTGCTGCCACCACAGGTTCTTAGATCTGCTTTGTTAAAGGAAAGCAACTCAAAATGGGTTAAGAAGCTTACTTTAATCAGTCAAATATGTATCATTTACCTAGTTCAGCAGAAAAAGGTCAGCACCCCGAACTTCAGAGTATACAGACAGAATTATCAAGACAGAGAAACAGATCAAGTAGACAAGTTTCCAAACTGTCCAACCATTACATCCATACCAAATCAACATCTGGGTTTTTCAAAGCCGGGGGGCTCTCAACAACGGCTTCCCATAGTCTCATCTGATCAAATCACAGAACACTTCTCAAAGTGAGCCCCAAAGCAAAGCCTCACATCAGGGATTATATAGCCCTCTCCTGGCTCAGAGAATGTAACCACCCTCTTGACCCACTGCCCAATCACACAGCATCAAGGTGAGGGCATTCCTGAAAAGCAAGCCTCCTGCCACAGGCTCCATGTGACCACATTCAGCCTATTAGGAGGCAGAGTATATTTTCAAATCAAGGAAGGTTCTCAGAGTCTCTTAAGCCTATTGAAGGGCCTAAGGGCAGGGAAGATCTTTAAATTTGCATTTCCATTACAGGCTGGAGGCGAGGCTACTACATTCGCAGTTGTGTGGGGATTCTAGGCCAAAGCCAAGGTGCATGACCTTGGGGTTATCGATGTGTCCATGAGGCACCTCAGTGTGAAGCAGTAACAGAGCAAGACGATCCCGATGACCAGATGACCAAAGGAGAATAAGATGGCAGACTGCTCTGATTCGGCCTTGGGAAGTCAATCGCAGCTCCAAGTCAGAGGTTGGCTCTTCAGGATGGTTGGAATTCCTTCAGAAGACAAGAGAAGTAAAGGAAGTGGAAGATGAAATGTAGCTGCCAAATAGAACATAAATCTGTTGCTTTAAAGACATCAAGATGATTTTTAAAAGAGACAGTTTTTCAGGTGGCTAGGTGGTACAGTGAATAGAGCACTGGCCCTGGAGTCAGGAGGACCTGAGTTCAAATTTGACCTCAGGCATTTAACACGTACTGGCTGTGTGACCTGGGGCAAGTCACTTAACGCTAATTGCCCTGTTCTCTCCACTCCAAAAAATCAAACAAACAAACAAGTTTTTGGCTCATGATAGAGAATTGCAATTGAATGTCTGGCTCTGATGACTGTGGAAGAGCGCCACCTACCAGGCATGCCGGCCACATGCCAGGTCTGCTGCCCTCTCCCCCAGGCCAGCCTCCCCTCCCTCTGCCTCCAGCCATTCCCTTGCCTCTAATTCTGCCAAGGTCCAGGGATCTGGGGATATGCTTAGGGCATCGGTCTCATCAAGAAGCTGGCAATGGCTTTCTCACGAATTAGCTCCAACACAGCCCCAGTTAATAAAACATTGCACTTTCAATAGTCCCCCTCAGAGCTCATTTCTATATGACTCCAAAAGAATGAACACGGACCATTAAGAAATAAGAGTAATCGAAAAGCCAAGACCAAAAACGCTTTAGCTCTCAATCTAACAACAGTTGCCTCCTTAAGTTGGATGGAAACATGCATTTGAGTCCAGATTTGGATGAATAGCTCATGTTTCCATCTAGATAATGACTTACTTCAGACTTTTAGGAAATGAACTACACTATAGCTTTTCTATGTTTTCTGGGGGTATGTTTTATCCCCAGAATTCCTGTCTCATGATAGAATTTATATCAATTCTAATGAGGTAAAAATTTCACTTCATTATCTCTCTTTGTTTTTCAGAGATCCTCATATTTCTTGGATATATCACATAAGTTCTCTGATTCATTTCATACTAAGGCATTTCTTAGCTTTATTCCAACTGAAAATATCAAATTATTTTTCCCCCATATTCCATTGGGCTTTTCAAGACTATGGTTCCAAGCATTGGCTCTGACTCATAAAGGGTGTGACCTTTGGGTAAATCAATTCTCTGTGCTTCTGTTTCCTTCTGTAAATTGATAAGCATTGGACTGGGTCAGTTGTGAAGTGTGTTTCAAGTCCTATGAGCTTTGATGTTTTAGGAGCTGGTAACATTCAAGGACGTGGCTGTCGACTTCACCCAGGAGGAGTGGGAGCTGTTGGACCATGCTCAGAAGGAGCTGTACAAGGACGTCATGCTGGAGAATGCCCAGAACTTGCTCTCCCTGGGTAAGAACCATTTCCCTTGGTAACTGAATCTGCCCTGAAAAGGAATGTCTTCATTTCCTCCCTAGTGTGTAGAGATTCAGGCATTTATTAGAAAGGCCACTGTGCCAGCCTCCTGTGTCCAAGAGACAAGGTCCTCCTGCTGCCTGCTTTTGCTAGGAAAGGTCATTGCATTGTGGGATAGGGAGCTGGGAGTTTCCTTTGTGGCTCCTAAAGTTGCCTCCTTCTGATTTGAGGCAGTTTCAGGTCAAGGGTCAAACCAATGGTACTCAGACTTGGAATGAATCTTGGGCATCATCAAGACAAACCTCCACCTGGACATAAATTTTGTCTGCAAACGTCTAAACATTGATCCTGCAGCATCTCCTCAAAGCTGGACAAAGAAGGGAACCCCCTTCCTCCCAAGGCCACCATTGGGAAGCCTTTTGTCCTTAGAATGTCCCCTTTGTTACTAGGATACACTGAGCTCACTGCCCCTTGTGTGACTCCTAGAGCCTGTGGATACCGAGTGTGTCAAGAGACGCAGGGAAAGGAAGGGAATGGGTGTTACTCTCGATCTGCTGGGAGTCAGGCACTGTACTGAGGGCTTTCTTTGTGCACATCATCTCACCTGGTCCTCACCACAACCTTTTGGCACTGGTGCTATGATCGTCCCCATCTGACAGTTGAGAACACTGAGGCAAACAGAGACCCAGTGACTTGCCCATGGGTGCACAGCTAGTAAGTGTCCAAGGTCAGACTTGAACTCAGGCCTTACTGACTCCAGCTGAGTGCTCTCTCCTCTATTCTAGCCCTAAAGAGGATTAAATTACAAGTTTCTCTCCACCCTCATGTCTAATTTATTCCCCATGGCCAGGCCTTCCAGTTCCCAGAGAAGGTTTGATCTTCCATTTGGAGCAAGGAGGCCTGAGGAACTACTGTCCAGGTGAGTGAGGGGAAAGCTGGGGTGTGGGGGCTGTTATCCCAAGAAGCTTCTTCATGTTTCAGTGAAGGGAGCACTGGCCTGGGGGGCAGAAGAAACTGACTTGTTATTCCTTCTCAGACCCTTTTAGCAGTGAGATCCTGGGCATGTCACTGACCCTCTAAGCCTCAGTTTCCTCATATGTAAAATGAAAGGGTTGGGCTCCATGGTCTTACAGTTTCCTTCTAGTGATAAATCAGTGATCCTGTAAGAAGTCTTTGTACCTTGCCACAGTGAGAGCCAGCTGAGAGGATGTAGCTAAAATTATAGTGAACCCAGGCAGCCTAATTTTGTGATTTTCTCTATCTTTATTCATCAGTACATGAATAGGAATGGAGGCCACTGCCTTACTTGGAAATAATTCTGGGGAAAGGTATCAACTTTTCCTAGTCCCTATGGCCCAATCTTTGAACCATTCTTGGACAAGTATTGATCAGATTCATGTAGATGACAGCCACCCTAAGGTTGGGGCGATGACAGAGAGACTCCTGGGTATCCCATAGCAGGACCATGGACATAGTGGCCATTGCCATTTTCAATACTGGGTTTGGTCAAGTCTCATCAGGGTTAGAATTGTAATAAGATACCAACTTGTAGATGACAAGGTATAAAAAGAGACAGAAATGGGGCTAAGGCAAGTACATACATTTGACAACTAGGGAAGCATACCGACATGGGATGGTTGGAGGATAAGCAGATCATGGAACGTATTCTTAGCTCATCCAGGCAAAGGAAAGGGTTAGGTCTGGAAATACCTTCAGTTCAACAGGCACAAGGAGACAGGAAATGGTGGTTTATGAAGGAGAGAATTGTCAGGGTGAAAAGAATCAAAATCATAATGACAGCGGTAGTGTCTAACACTTACATGGTGCCTATCACGTGCCAAGTGCTTTGCAAAAATTATTTCATTTGGTCCTCAGAACAACCATGGAAAGCAGGTGCTATTATTAACCTCATTTTACAGATCAATGAGGCAAAGAAGTGCTATAGTTAACCCAGTGTCACAGAGCTAGTAAGTGTCTGAGGCTGAATTTGAACTCAAGTCAATCTGATTTCTGGCACATAGCTCTATCCACTGGGTCACTTAGGTGCTTCATAGTGAAAAATACATTTCTACTCTAGAGGATTCTTCAAGTGGGAGAGATTAAAAGGGTGAGGGACTCTTCAGGTAGTGTTACAACCAGTCATCTGGGACTGGGATCAAAGGAAGACAAGGTCTTCTGAGTGATGAGGATCCTGCAATTTCAATTCTGTTCATTTCACATGCTGGCAAGGTTATGCATAAGATTCTTGCAAGCTTGGTTTCAGCAATGTATGAGTTAAGAATTCCCAGAAGAGCTGGTTCTCCAAGAGGGAGAGAAAATTACCTGAAGTATTGTTTTGGCTGCAGCCCCTAAACTTTGGTATGCTGTCCCATGGTTGTCATTCTCTTTAATGAAATTATTGTTTCTTTGATTTGTTCTTTGACCCACTCCTTGTTTAGGATAAGATTATTTAATGTCCATTTAATTTCTAATCTTTGTTTCCAGTATTTTTTTGAATACATTATTTTTATTGCATTATGGTGTGAAAAGGAGGCATTTAATATTTCTGCCTTTCTGCATTTGGTTGTAAAATTTTGATGGCCTAATATATGGTCAATTTTTGTTAGGGTATCATCTACAGCTGAGAAAAAGGTATATTCCTTTCTGTTCCCATTCAGTTTTCCCCAGAGATCTATCCTATATAACTTTTCTAAAATTCTATCCATCTTAACTTTCTTTTTTTTTGCTTTTTGGAGGGCAATTGGGGTTAAGTGACTTGCCCAGGGTCACACAGCTAGTTTTTGTGTTAAGTGTCTGAGGCCAGATTTGAATTCAGGTCCTCCTGACTCCAGGACCAGTGCTCTATTTACTGCTCCACCTAGCTGCCCCCATCTTAACTTCTTTCTTGTTTTTTTTATGGTTATAATTATCTAGTTCTGAGAAGGGAAAGTTGAGGTCCTCCATTAGCATAGTTTTACCTTCTATTTCCTCCCATAACCTATTTAACATTTCCTTTAATAATTTGGATGCTAGGGGCAGCCAGGTGGCTCAGTGAGTAAGATCACTGGCCCCAGTGTCAGGATGACCTGGGGATTGAATCTGGGCTCGTACACTTAGCACCCACCCAGAAACACCTGGCCATGTAACCTTGAGCAAGTTACTTAACCCCAATTGCTTAAAAAAAAATAATAATTTGGATGCTATTCCTATTGGTATGTATATGTTTATTATTGATATTACTTCTTTGTGGATGGTACTTTTTAGCAAAATGTCATTTCCCTCCTTATCTCTTTTATTTACGTCTGTTATGCTTCAGTGATGCAGTGGTTATTTTCTCAGAGGAAAAAAATGTATTTGCAACAAAACTGGGCAATTTTTAAAAGCTTAATGTGTCACTAAAGCATTTTTAGCTCAAAGCCCTTGGACTGTCATCACCAGCTTCCAAGAGATTCTTGCTCCCTTAAATGGGAAGTGTTCCCAGGGGACTAATAGTGAAATAGACTGTGTACTTCCTGGGAGATGGATGGTGGACTCTAGAGAGAAATAATATTTTTGGACATGGGAAATGCAAAGTTTTTAAAAACTATATTTATTTCAAGGATTTTAGGTTTTCTTTTTTCATTTAGGGAAGAGGTATTCAAAGATAAAATTTTAAAAATAAAGAGATATAATGACTGTTTTTAAAAAAAAAAAGTGATGGTCCAGAACAGAATCTAACATACCACAGATAAATAAAAAAAAAAAACAACCGAGGTTGGAAATCATAATAGGGTTTCGTTTGCAGCCACAAAAAATAATTTTAAATGGGATCATCAGAGAAATTACATTATGGTTAAAAATATGATAAATAGTGAAATAATGTGAATATTTAGTATATTGTAATAAATTGCAAAATACATGTAGATATGAATTAATTATGCTAAAAGGTAGATATAACTTTGAAAATTTTTATAGGACATTTGAAAAGAGTAAATATTTTTCTCTGGGTGGCATGAAATGTATAAAGAATGTCTGTGCAATAAAGCATCAACACTCATCCACACAGAATAGGAGAATAATTATCTACACAGAACAGAAAAAAAATTACCAACAAAATGCATTTGAAGAAATGATTGCAAATTAAACAGCATCTGTCTAGTGCAGTGGACAGAGCATGCTCAGTCACCAGGTCTGAGGTCTTGGGTCACTCAAGCAGTCAGAGCTCATGGCCTGAGTTAAGAAGTGTGATGAGAATGCTTGCCCTGCCTTTGTCTTAGGTTTGTTGTGAGGGTGCAACACAGCTGTTTTTGGAACTCTTTATTATTAAGTCATCCTATGGATGTGAACTAATGGCATTTGCAAATGGTTGATCTTGCCAACTGAAATTTGGAGACTCTTCTTTTTGGTTGGGGAGTTGAATATTATGTAGCCTCCTTTCTGCTAATAGAAAGAAGAGAATATATTTCTCTCTGTGTTTGTTTCCATCAGATGCAGAGACCAGGTTTGATGTGAAGAGGATGATCTCATGGAATTATTATTCTCATTTTAGTGAATACAGCGATTATCTTGCTGAACACCAGAGAACCCCCATTGCTGAGAAACAGTATTAATATACTCACCATGGAAAAACTTTCAGAAAGAGTTACGGTGTTGCTAAAGATAAGAGAATACACACTGAAGAGAAACCTCCTGAGTGTCATGAATATAGTAAAGCTTCTAGGGACCACTCTTCCCTTATTGTACATCAGAAAGTCCACATAGCAGAGAAACCTCATGAGTGTCCCGAATGTGGTAAAGCTTTTAGTGTACACTCTTCTCTTATTAAGCATCAGAAAATCCACAGTGGAGGGAAACCTTCTGAATGTAATCAATGTAGAAAGACTTTCAGATGCAGCTCCCATCTTTCTCTACATAAGAGAATCCACAGTGGGGAGAAAACTTCTGAATGTAATCAATGTGGAAAGACTTTCAGATACAAATCAAATCTTGCGAAACATCAGAGACTCCACAGTGGGGAGAAACCTTATGAATGTAATCAATGTGGAAAGACTTTCAGATATCACTCCAGTCTTGGTCCACATAAGAGAATTCACAGTGGAGAGAAACCTTATGAATGTAATCAATGTGGGAAAACTTTTAGAGCAAACTCAAATCTTGATGCACATAAGAGAAGCCACACTGGAGAGAGACCTTATGAATGTAATCTATGTGGAAAGGCTTTCAGGTGCTGTTCCAATTTTGCTGCACATAAGAGAATCCACAGTGGAGAGAAACCTTATGAATGTAATCAATGTGGAAAGGCTTTTACATACCGTTTCCAGCTTGTTCTTCATCAGAGAATCCACACTGGAGAGAAACCTTATGAATGTAATGAATGTGGAAAGACTTTCAGACACAACTCCAGTTTTGCTGCACATAAGAGAATCCACACTGGTGAGAAACCTTATAAATGTAGTAAGTGTGGAAAGACTTTCAGAGACAACTCCAGTTTTGCTAAACATCAGAGAATCCACAGTGGAGAAAAACCTTATGAATGTGATCAGTGTGGAAAGGCTTTCTGTAGAAACTCTAAGCTTCGTCTACATCAGAGAATCCACAGCAAGGAGAAAACTTATGAATGTAATCAGTGTAGAAAGGCTTTTACAGAGCAGTGGTATCTTGTTAAACATCAGAAAAGCCACATTGGAAAGAAACCTTATGAATGTAATCAATGTGGAAAGATTTTTAGTCGCAACTCGTGGTTTGCTGCACATAAGAGAATCCACAGTGGAAAGAAGGCTTATGAATGTAATCAGTGTGGAAAAACTTTCAAAGACAAGTCAAATTTTGCTAAACATCAGAGAATCCACAGTGGAGAGAGACCTTATGAATGTAATCAATGTGGGAAGACCTTCAGAGACAAATCAAATTTTTCTGCACATAAAAGAATTCACACTGGAGAAAAACCTTATGAATGTAATCAATGTGGAAAGGCTTTCAGATGCAGCTCCAGTTTTTCTGCACATAAGAGAAGTCACACTGGAGAGAAACCTTATGAATGTAATCAATGTGGAAAGGCTTTCAGATACAGTTCCAGGTTTGCTGAACATAAGAGAATCCACAGTGGAGAGAAACCTTATGAATGCAATCAATGTGGAAAGACTTTTGAATACAAATCAAATTTTGCAAAGCATCAGAGAATTCACAGTGGAGAGAAACCTTATGAATGTAACCAATGTGTAAGGGCTTTCAGAGACAAGTCAAATTTTGCTGAACATCAAAGAATCCACACTGGAGAGAAACCTTATGAATGTGATCAATGTGGAAAGGCTTTCAGAGGCAGCTCTGGTTTTTCTGCACATAAGAGAATTCACACTGGTGAGAAATCTTATGAGTGTCTGGAATGTGGTAAAGCTTTTTGTGTACACAATTATCTTATTAAACATAAGAAAATCCACATAAGAAAGGCTTTATGAATGTAATTGATGTGGGAAGATATTTCAATGAAGCTCCAGTTGTGCTGTACATAACAGAATCCACATTGGAGAGAAGCCTTATCAATGTAATCAATGTGGAAAGGCTTTCACACAGTGCTCCAGTCTTTTTATTTATTTTTTTTGGTTATATATGTGTAGTCATGCAAAACATATCCATAATAGTCATGTTGTGAAAGAAAAGATGGACAAAAAAACCTCAACAAAAATAAAGAAAGTGGAAATTATCCCAAAAGTTTCTTCAATCTGTTTTCAGACATCATCCATTCTCTCACTGGGGATGGATAGCATTCTTCATCATAAGTCTGTCAGAGTTGCTATGGATTAATTGCTGAGAATAGCTACGTCATTCACAGCTGTTAATCTTACCTGTTATTTTGTACACAGTACATTTCATTTTGCATCAGCCCATGCAAGAATTTCTAAGTTCTTCTGAGAGCATCCTGCTCATCATTTCTTAGAGCACAATAGTATTTCATCACAATTATATATTACAACTTATTCGGGCATTTCCCAGGTGATAGGCATCCCCTCAATTTCCAGTTCTTTACCCACAGAAAATTTATAGACCTGCTATAAATATTTTTATACATAGAGTTCCTTTTCCTTTTTTTTTAAATCTCTTTTGGGATACAGACCTAGTAGTGGTATTGCTATGTTAAAGGAAAATGCACAGTTTTATAACCCTTTGGACATAGTTCCAAATTGCTCTCCAGAATGGTTTAAATTAATTCACAATTCTGACAATAGTACATTAGTGTGTCATTTTCCCTACATCTCCTCCAACATTTGTCACTTACCTTTTCTGTTGTATTATCTAATTTAAATAGGTATGAGGTAGTACCTCAGAATTGTTTTAACTTGCATTTCTCCAATCAGTAGTCAAATTTTCTATTGAGCTCTGTTTTTTTCTCAAAAGTAGGCCTCTACATCATTGAATATCAATCCTCGCCCTCCACCACCCCCCCCGCCCCATGTATTGCATTCACTTTTGCTGGGTAGTGATTCCTGGTTTTAATCCTACCTCCTTTGATCTCCATAATATATTCCAAGCCCTCTGATCCCTTAATGTAGAATCTGCTAAATCTTGTATTATCCAGATTATGGCTCAACAATACTTGGATTGTTTCTTTCTGCCTGTTTGCAATGTTTTCTCTTTGGCTTGGAAACTCTGGAATCTGGCTATAATATTCCTGGGAGTTTTCATTTTGGGATCTCTTTCAGGGGATGATTGGTGGATTCTTTGATTTCTATTTTATTCTCTGGTTCTAGACTATCAGGGCAATTTTCCTTGATAATTTCTTTTTTTTTTTTTTTTTTTTTTTTTTTTGTTTTTTGGGGGGGAATTGGGGTTAAGTAACTTTCCCAAGGTTACCAAGCTAGTTGGTTTTTTTTTGTGTGTGTGGGTGTTAAATGTCTGAGGCTGGAAGCGAACTCAGGTACCTCCTCCTGACTCCGGGGCTGGCACTTTACTCACTGTGCCACCTAGCCACCCTGATAATTTCCTGATAGATGATGTCTAGGCTCTTTTTTTGATCATGGCCTTCAGGTAGTCCAATAATTTTTTAATTATCTTTCCTGGCTCTATTTTCCAGGTTTGTTGTTTTTCTGAGCTATTTCACATCATCTTCTATTTTTTCATTCTTTTGGTTTTGTTTTATAATTGCTTGATTCATTTCCACAAGATTTTGAGTTACAAATTTTCTCCCCATCTTTCCCCTAGCCACCACCCCAAAACAGCAATCCCACTGTATACCTCCTCCCCCAATCTGCTCTCTCCTATATCCTTCCCCATCCCCCCTCCAACTTTCCATTAGGGCAAGATGGATCTCCATACCCCAGTGCCTGTATATCTTATTTCCCAGTTGCATGTAAAAAAAAAAAGTAATAGTATCCATTCTAATTTTTAAGCAATTATTTTCTTATGTGAACTTTTGACTTCCTTTTCCATTTTGCTAATTCTGTTTTTTAAGGCATTCTCCTCATTGGCTTTTTGGATCTCTTTTGTCATTTGGTTTAGTCTATTTTTTTAAGGTGTTATTTTCAGTATTTTTTGTTTCTCCTTTACCAAGCTGTTGACTCATTTTTTTAAATAATTTTTTTGCATCACTCTCATTTCTCTTCCCATTTTTTCCTCTACTTCTCTTACTTGATTTTCAAAATACTTTTTGAGCTCTTCCATGACTTGAGACCAATTCATATTTTTCTTGGAGGCTTTGGATGTAGGAACTTTGTCTTTGTTGTCTTCTTCTGAGTGTATGTTTTGATCTTATCATCTAAATATGATTCTATAGTCTGAGGGTTTTTTTAATTGTTTGTTCATTTTCCCTAGCCTCTTACTTGGCTTTTAAACTTTGTTAAGGCAGGGCTCTGCTTCCACTGTAGAGGGTGTGCTGTCCCAGCCTTCAGGGGTTTTGTGCAGCTGTTTTCAGAGATGCTTCTAGGGACCTGTACATTTTCAGTTCTTCCATGGTGGTATGATTTAAGGGAGAGATGTGTTTACTCCTTTCCTGGAATGTGCTCTGGTCTATGAGTGACCAAAAGCACTCTTTTCTCTCCTGGAACTATGAATGGGGTGCCTTCACTGCTGCTGCAAGCTCTGCTCCCCACCCTGGGACTGCCACCTAAGACTGTAGCCCAGATCCAAGTATGGGCAAAGCAACAGAGTCCCACCTCAGTGGCAGCAATCTTCTGACCAGTTGTTTTATCCCCTTACTATCTGTGGGCTGAGAGCTCTGGGAGCAGCAGCTTCCACCACCCCTGCCACCGATTCAGCCACTCCCAAAGCCTTCTCCTGGTTTCCTGGGGCCAGAGCTGAACTGCACTCCTCTCTCTCCCAGGTCCAACAAACCTTTCCTACTGAAATTCTAAGTTGTCTTTGGTGTTTGTGGATTGAGAAGCCTGGAAAGTGCCACAGCTTCCAGTGATTCAGTGCCCTGAGACCTGCTCCAGATTTGCTGGGGTCTAGACTGTACTGGCATGGTCTGCACTAGACTGCACTCCTCTCTCAGCCTGGTGCAAGAGACCTTTTCCTGCTGACTTTCCAAGCTGTCTTGGGCTGGAGATTTCTTTCACTCAGTCATTTTTGTGGGTCCTGCTGCTCTAGAACTTGTTTAGAGTCTTTTTACAGGTATTCTAAGGGGGTTGGGGGAGAGCTCTGGCAAGTTCCTGCTTTTACTCTGCCATCTTGGTCCCACTTCCACAGCGCTCCAATCTTACTTGTCATTAGAGAATCCAGACTTGAGAGAAAACTTATGAATGTGGAAAGCCTTTCAAACACAACTCCAGTGTTATTGCACATAAAAGAATCCACACTGGAGAAAAAGCTTGTGAATGTCACCAATGTGGAAAAAGTTTCCATAGAAACTCCAAAATTTGTGTAGATCAGAGAATCCATAGCAAAGAGAAGCCTTATGAATGTAATCAGTATGGAAAGGTTTTCCCACAGCACTACCATTTTGTTGAGAAGCAGAATCCATGTGGGAAGAAGCCATATGAGTGTCTGGAATGAGTTGACACTTTTAATGCCCCTTCTTCCCTTACTAAACACCAGAGAATCCATACTAGAGGAAAGGCTTGTTAATATGCTTAATGTGGATAATCACTCAGGTGAAAGGCATCCTTTGTTTCCTCTGGGAGAATTCACATGAGATAGAAATCATATCCCTGTAATGACTATTGGTTGGGTGTCCTTCATTCCTGAAGGAGGACCACAATGACATTACCATGTTAGAGTCAACTGACACTGTGTCCAGCTGTGGCTGATCAGACCAAGATGGCACAAATATTGCTTTGCTCACCACCCTCTCTGATGTGGGCAGGCCACGCTGAGCAGTCCTATTCCAGTGTCTCCCATGTCACACTATTCCAAAGGTCTTAAAAGAGACCTTGTCCTT
Source organism: Petaurus breviceps papuanus (assembly GCF_028583685.1). Lineage (NCBI taxonomy): Eukaryota > Metazoa > Chordata > Mammalia > Diprotodontia > Petauridae > Petaurus > Petaurus breviceps. The sequence continues at coordinate 1,027,370 of NW_027186373.1, read as the reverse complement.
GTATGGCTTCTTTTGACCACCATGTGAGTTCTCCATAAAATAGTGTTTTTGGCAAGCATATGTTTGACATTTGCGGAATGTGTCCAGCCCATTGGAGTTTCGCTCTCTGCAGTTTGTAATATTCTCTCCTTAATCTGGGAATTCCAGAACGTGGCTATAATACTCCTAGGAGTTTTCTTTTTGGGATCTTTTTCAGGAGGTGATTGGTGGATTCTTTCAACCTCTATTTTGCCCTCTGGTACTAAAACATCAGGGCAGTTTTCTTTGAGAACTTCCTGGAGGATGATTTCTAGGTTCTTACTTTGATCATGGCTTTCAGGTAGTCCACTAATTTTTAAATTATCTCTCCTGGATCTATTTTCCAGGTCAGTGGTTTTTCCCATGAGATATTTCACATTGCCTTCTATTCTTTCATTTGTTTGGATCTGTTTAACAGCATCTTGATTTCTCATAAAGTCATTAGCTTCCATTTGCTCCAATCTAATTCTGAAGCAATGATTCTCCTCAGTGAGCTTTTGAGATTCTTTTTCCATCTGGCAAATTCGGCTTTTTAAGGCATTCTTCTCCTCATTGCCTTTTTGAGCCTCTTTTGCCATTTGAGTCAGTCTGTTTTTTAAGGTATTATTTTCCTTAGTCAGGCTGTTGACTCTCATTTCATAATTTTCTTGCATTGTTCTCATTTCTCTTCTCAATTTTTCCTCCACTTCTCTTATCTGCTTCTTAAGGTCCTCTATGGCCTTAACCAGCTCGTATTTTCCTTTGAAGCTTTTGGTGCAGGAGTTCTGACTTCACTGTTTTCCTCCTGTTCCATGCTTTGCTCCTTTTTGTCCCCAAAATAGGAGTGTAATGTTGGAATCTTCTGTCTGCTTTGTTTCCTTTACTTGGTCATGTCACCCCTCAGTCACTTGACCTCTGGGCTTTTTGCCACAGTAGGACTCTGCCACCAGACAGGAGAGCTTTCATCCCAAAAGCTGGGGTTTTCTCAGCTGCAAGAGGTATTAGATGGGTGCCCTCTCTGAGGTCTCCACATGCTCTGGCAAGCTGGACATACACCCCAGGACCTCCACCCTAGACTGCAATCCAGATCCAAGAAGGTTAAAGCAAGAGCGATTACCCCTCAGACTGGTGCTTGGTCCCCTTACACTCTGCAGTCCAGGAGCTGAAGCTGCCACATGGCACTGGCTGTCTGTGCCAGCATCTCAGCAGCTTCTTGCTCTGGGGGCAAAAGCCATGCACTCCCACTTACTGGGTCCCAAAGTTGAGACTTCACTGACCTCTCACTTTGTCCTTCGCATCTATATGTTGATAAATCTGGAAACCGCCACAGCTGCTGCTGATCTGGAGTCCCTCTGGCCAGCGGCTGGTCAGGCCCGCCCTGGCGCTAAAGCCTTGGCATGGGATTCCTGGTGGCCTGCTGGGCTGTCCTCAGTGGGAGGTTAGCTTCTCAGTGTCATTTTGTGGGTTCTCCAGGTACAAAGTTTGTTTAGAGTCCCCTTTTTACATGGATTGGGGAGGGTGGAAGCCAGAGCCGCTGGGAGGTCATGCTTCTACTCCGCCATCTTGGCTCTGCCCCTCGCTTTCTGCAGTTTGGATGTTTGGCAGTAAAGTTCAAGAAAAAACTTTATTGACTGGTACCTTATTCTGTCAGGTGATCTTCAGAATCCTAAGACAGTTCAAATGGAAATGATTCAATTTCCTGGCATGGTGCTGGTAGACTGCCCAGGTTTCACTGGCATATAGCGGTGAAGTCAGCACAAGGCTCTGTAGACCTTCAGTTTAGTAGTCAGCCCAATCCCTATTCTCTCACACACTCTCCTTTGGAGCCTCCTAAACACTGAACTAGCTCTGGTAATGCCTGTGTCAATTTCATTGTCAATGTGGACATCCCTGGAAAGTTCACTGCTAAGGTTAGATATCAGAAAATTCATCTTGTGGTCTCAATGGGGGGAATGTCTTCAGTCTAAGACCAAGGATTCATAGTGGAGATAAGACTTATGAATGTCCATGAGGACTTGCCTTTCCCCTGAAGATGGAGGTCACTGGATACCACAATATTCACACTGAAAAGAAGTCTTATCAAAACTATAATTGTGGGGGTGGCCAGGTGGCTCAGCGAGTAAGAGCACTGGCCCCAGAGCTGGGATGACCTGGGGATCTAATCCAGGCTCAGATACTTAGCACCACACCCAGAAATAACTGGCTGTGTAACCTTGAGCAAGTTACTTAACCCCAATTGCTTAAAAAAAAACCTATAATTGTGGGAAGACCTTCCCCTGGAGCTCATATGTGTGTGTGTGTGTGTATTGAAAAAATCTTGCAGGACATAAAACTTTTGAATTTACTTCTTGATTGGCTGTCTGAGAAAGTCGATTCGTTGATCTATTCCAGTCAGTAGTGATCGATCTGATATGACTCTGTAGGGACAGTGATGGAGAGTTCTGTATATTTGGCCCCAGAGCGGTGTAAGGGTTATGGGATTTAAAGATCTTCCATGCCCCATGGACGTGCTGACATAGCAGAGCAAGAGAAAGTGGAAAGCGAGAAAAAGTGAAAGCCGAGCTAACGGTCCTGCGGTTGGCGGTTGGCAGCGGTTGCGGTTGCCCTTTTTTTTTTTTTTTTTTGT
>NW_027186373.1:1021628-1024647 GCF_028583685.1 Petaurus breviceps papuanus | reverse complement strand
CTGCTGAGCACTGCCAGGGGCCGGAGCTGCTGGGAGCGCACTTCCAGGACGCTGGGTGGTTGCTGTGAGTGGGGAGAGGAGGACCTTTGCCTGAGGTAGCCTGTTCTGTTTTAAAGGCTTGAGAATGTGGGTGCTTTCTACTTTATCTACCTGTGCCAATATCATAACTACTCTGATGGCTTTCACTTTCTGGTTTTGGGACTCAGTCTTTTGGTATCTTAATAAATTTTCTAGTTTATTTCCCCATATGGCAAACATGACGTATTTTGTGATGGATAATTATATCAGCATATTTGTAATCTCTACAGGCATTGTGAATATGGCATTGCTGATACAAGCGGGGAGCGTAAGTTCACCAGATTATAAGCTGACTGGAGACCCTCTGCACTTATTTCTCCTCCTTATGGTGCCCAACCCAGTGTGGCAGAGGTGACTCCAGTACATGGAAGGTCCTCCCACTTATCCATTCTCTCTTGTCCAAACATGAGCAGGTGACCATCTCACGACCACCTAGTCAGTGGAGATATTCCTTGCTTCACCCAACTGGTGACCCTGCTGACAGAGCATTTTTGCTTATTTTAGCCTATGTAACTAATGGAGTTATTCTGTATTTGCTATAGCTGTTCTTCAATGTCTAGATACCTAGGCTTATGACAGTTGGGCCCTGGAAGGAGCGGGCATCTCAGATTGTGAGGAAGATCTGAAGTTCCCTTCAGTGTGATACTCTTTAATAAAGTGCCATTGGCTCTGAGCTCTGCCTCAGTCTCTCTTATTGTAGGAAAGATAAAATTAATCCCCACTCTTGTGGCACAGATCTCATTAGACATTGCAAATTTCAGCCCAGAAAATGGATTGAATCTTTCTCTGAAATTTTAAGGTTTCTCATGACTCACCTAAAATATTCTATGGCATCTTCCAGGGGTTGTGCATTCCTTTTGTCTCATGATGCTAACTGGAACAAAAAGTCCTGGCAGATGTATTTTGGTATCTTTTGGACATTTCTTCTTGTAACAATTTGTTTGGGTTGCTCGGGGGTACAGCGGGTAGAGTGCTATCCCTGAATCCATAAGACCTGTGTTCAAATTCAGTCTCTGGCACTTACTAGTTGAGTGATCCGAGGCAAGTCATTCAACCTATTTCTGCCTCGATTTTATCATCTGCACAATGGAGATTATAATAGCAATTTCCTTCAAGGATCAAATGAGACAATATTTGTCAAGTACTTTGCAGGCATTGTCACTATGAAAATTTCAGCTAATATTATTTTTCCTAGGATCATAAGTCTCATGGCAAAGTCAGTTGATAGTTTAATCACTTTTCCTTGTATTCAAATTGTTATTCAGAAGAGTATAGATGAAAGCAGTATGGTGTAATGGACTGGTGAGCTTTGGGTTCAAATCCAGCCTCTGATGCTCTCTCACTGTGTAACTTTGGGTGAGGAACATCTCTGTGCCTCCATTTACATCTCTAAAATGAGAAGGTTGGTCTCAGCCTCCTCTGTGGTCCCTTACAGACCTAAATCTGGGATCAATAAAAAGTACATTCATGTTTTTATAGATTTGGCTCTGTTCCCCATACATTTGAGAAATGAGGTTATCAGAGAATCTTGTTGTAAATCCCCCCCTCCCCAGTTTCCTGTTTTTCTTTTAATTTTGACTACATTAGTTTTGTTTGCCCAAAAGCTCTTTAATTTCACGTTCACCTTGGTGAGTGTTGAACAGATGCCGTCGGATGACTTAATTTTAGGTCTAAGATCATTCAATTTGCTCCATAGCTACCAGTAATCCAGATTTTTGGAGGTTTTATCTGCTATTATTACCTTAACTCTTTTGCCTTATAATAGTCAAAAGTATCATACTGAGGCCAAAATGATTCACCAGATGAATTGTTGTTTTAAACCAAATATCTCAGAACTTGGTGGCATGCTTTTTGGACATCCCTGGCTCAGCTGGAAGCCTCCCCTTAGCCCAGGCTTCAAAGAGTTTCCCCAGGGGAGTTTCCTTGGGTGCAATATTCTTGCTACTTCTAGCTCCCACTATAAAAATGAGGTCCTTAGATTCACAAAAAGACAAAACAAAGCTGTGAGACAGTGGCTGGCATCAACATAAAGGTTCAGTTACCAGCCTCTGAATTTTACAAAGCACCTCCACTGTTCGGAGAACTGAAGAAATCTTCACTGGTTCAGCTTTACTTTAGGTAGTTGAGAGAGGGAAATGACTATCAGGAAGCCCTAAAGTTTTTAATTGTTTCAGTCACACCTCTGAGGGACCACAGCCTGATCTGGAGTCTGGTCCTCAGTTTGTGAATCTAAGCAAAGGGTAGGAACTCCTGGCAGAAGTCTCTTGCCCTTGTTCTGGATGCCAGCTCCTATCTCCAGAATGTATGGTCAGTTAGTGGCTGAAGAGAAGCCTATGCGTTGCTTGAAAATGTCGGTACTTGGGGTACAAGTGAGCCTCCTGGGATGATGCAATACCCCCACCAACCCTTGCTTTCTATGACTGGATTCAGTGTTCCTCTCACCCAGTGTAGGACAGGCTGTTGATGGGTTCTGTCTTGAGTATGGGTGCCCAGTTTGTAAAAGAATAGAGGACAATGTGGATTTAAAATTGAAGGTCCTCTCTCCCATTGACAGATCTTACATTAAAAAAAAAAAAAGAATAAACCCCCACAGGTGCATTACTATTTTCAGATTGGTCACTAGATGTCTCCAGAGGCTGCTGTATAGTATAACAGGCTGATCAAAAAGCATGAGGCAGAAAAATATATTAGAAAATCATTTTGCTCCATGTTTATATTTTCCCAGGACCCGTCTATAAAACCAATTAGTGATATTTTGCTAGACCCCTCAATTCTACCAAGGAAGAAAACATTAAGAGTAAAAACACTGAGATTCCCAGCTACAAATATTAATTCCTTAACAAGAAAGAAAGAAAGAAAGAAAGAAAGAAAGAAAGAAAGAAAGAAAGAAAGAAAGAAAGAAAGAAAGAAAGAAAGAAAGAAAGAAAGAAAGAAAGAAAGA
>NW_027186373.1:966104-1021618 GCF_028583685.1 Petaurus breviceps papuanus | reverse complement strand
AGAAAGAAAGAAAGAAAGAAAGAAAGAAAGAAAGAAAGAAAGAAAGAGGAAGGAAGGAAGAAAGAAGAGGGAAAAAAATGATTGGAGAGAGCCACTGGAAGTGCCCAGTGTTTACTTTTGTGATTGGAGATATAGGACTGGCCCAATTTTTCAAGTTTGAAGAGCACCAAAATGTGGCACTCTTAGATTACCCCTAACTTTTAGGTATCTTCCTCAAAGGCTAAGAGTACAATTGTGAAAATTCCTTCAAGGGGTCAGCTACCAATCCTATTTGGAGATATCTTTGAGGGATGAATTCTTTACCAAGGATGAGCCAGGAAATATGCCCAGTTTTAGGTCTTGCCAATTATTACAAAATATACAAGTTGCAACTTTATAATACAAACAAGACATACAACAAACAAAACAAAAAAATGCAAACTTATTCCCAAAAGGCACTTACCATTTGCCCAGAGAAGATCTAACTGTCATAAGTATGCACAGGAAGCACAGATTCCCTAATAGAAAAGTCTCCCTTTGTGGAAATTTTCCCCCAGGGCTCTAAAGTAGAGCATAAGTTCTGCTAAAGAGTCTGGGGGGAGCTCTTTGTTCCTGTTCTCACCACTACCACCAAACTGCTGCAAATTAAATTACCAAAGATAGACTGAGGCGTGTTCTGTCTGATCAAGATAATAATTTATTAGCAGGGACACTATCTGTTAATAAAGCCTGTCAATGGATGCTTCAGTTTCACCAAAGACCTGAGATGGAGACACAGCTCTTTTTTTGTAGGATTAGAACAAAGATCATAACAGGGTAGGTGAAGAAATAATATAACTTCTTTTAGGGTTCATGAGATCATGGGTGTGATGAATCATGATTGGTTACATAGTTGAGGCATGGGGGACAATATGATTTGTTGGAAGGTGGGAATGAGGGGCTAGTAACAATCCCCTCCTTCCCTCCTGTGACTAAGATGAGACTAACATCTCCAAAGTTAAAGATAGTGGACCCGACTTCTTTGGATAACAAACTATACATTCCCAAAGGATGGTGGTATAAAGATCCTAGACCAGCTTCCCCTGGTGTCTACAGGCATCCCTGAAGGATAGCAGATTTTCTTGAAGCAAGAATAAAACAGTGATTACTGAGAGAACTGGATTTCTAAACTTAACTCATTACTCAATTAATTAACTCAAATTAATTAATTTAAAAAAATTAACTCAAATTCAGCCCAGCTGAATTTCTGAATTTAGTTCAGAGACCAGGAACCATGATAAAGGCAGTCGCAGGACAAAACAAATTGTAAATAGGATAAATCACAGAGCAATACAGAGAACTAATTTGATTATTTCACCCTCTGCCATAAAAGCTCTTCCTTTGCACCTCTTTTACATAAGTTAATTTGCTCCATTCTGCCTCTCTCTTCCCCCTTCTCCCAATGCATTTCTTTTCTTGTTCCTTAATTATATTATTGGAAATTACACTATTCTAGTCAGCTCACACCCATGTTCTCTGTCTCTGTATAGTCCTTCTAACTGCCCTAATGATGATAAAAGTTTGTGAAGTTACCAGTATTATGTAGGAATATGAACAGTCTAAGCTTATTGAATATCTTATGATTTTTTTTTTGCTTTTTATCTTTTTATGCTTCTCTTGAGTCTTATATTTGAACGTCAAGTTTTGTATTCAGCTCTGGTCTTTCCATCAGGAATGCTTGAAAGTCTTCCATGTCATTAAATATCTATTTCCCCCCTGAAGGATTATACTCATTTTTGCTGGGTAGATTATTCTTGTTTGTAATACTAACTCCTTGCCCCCTAGAATATCACATTCCAAGCCCTGTAATCCTTTAATGCAGAAGTTGCTAAATCTTGCATTATCCTGACTATGGATTAACGATATTTGAATTGTTTCTTTCTAGTTGCTTGTAATATTTCCCCTTTACCTGGGAGGTCTAGAATTTGGCTGTAATATTCCTGGGAATTTTCATTTTGGTATATCTTTCAGGAGGTGATCAGTGTATTCTTTCCATTTCTATTTTACCATCTGGTTCTAGGATAGCATAACAGTTTTTCTTAACAATTTGTTGAAGTGTTATCTCTAGATTCTTTAATCATGGCTTTCAGGTTGTCCAATAATTCTTAAATTCTCTCTCTTGGATCTATTTTCCAGATCAATTGTTCTTCCATTGAAATATTTAACATTTCCTTCTAGCTTTCTCATTCTTCTCATTGTTTTTTGATATCTCATGGAGTCGTTAGCTCCCACTCCTAATTTCTAAGTTATCATTTTCTTCAGTGAGCCTTTGTGCCTCCTTTTCCTTTTGACCAATTCTACTTTCTAAGGCATTCTCTTCAGTGGATTATTTCTTCTCTTTTACCATTTAGCCAACTCTGTTTTTAAAGTGTCATTTTCTTCACCATTTTTTTGTACTTCCTTTGCCAAGCTGTTGACTCTCTTTTCATAATTTTTTGCATCACTTTCATTTCTTTTCCCAATTTTTCCTCTATCTCTCATTTGATTTTTAAAATCCTTTTCTACTTCTTCTAGGAATTATTTTTGGGCCAACTCACATTTTTATTTGAGGCTTTGCATATAGCCGTTTTGATTTCATTCTGTTCTTCTAAGTTTGGGTCTTTATCTTCCCTGTCACCATAGTAACTTTCTGGGATCAGATTCTTTCTTTCTTTTTTTTTTACCCATTTTTCCAGCCTATTTCTTGACATTTCATTTTATGTTGAAGCTCAGCTTTGCTCCCAGGGTGGAGGGGGCACTGTCTCAGGCTTCAGATTTTTCATGCTGCTCTTTACCAAGATAGTTCAGAGGCTTTGTAAATTTTTGGTTCTTGCAAGGTGGTGTGGCCTAAATAGAGGTGCGGTCACTGCTTTCCTGGCCTGTGCTTTGGTCTGTGCATGACCACAACTGTGACCAGAGTTCCTGCTCCTGCTAGTGTTCTTCTTTGCCCTTGGAACTTTGACCTACAGTCAATATGGACAATGCAACAGGGCCCTGCTCCCAGGGGTAGCAAAGAGTCCTCTGTAATCTCCTTGTGTCCATTTGTCCAACCCTCTTACTGCCTGTGAGCTGAGATCCTTGAAAGCTGCTGCCAACCGGCCTGCTGCTGACTTGCACTCCACTCTCATCTCAGTGAGACAGATATTTCCTGTTGACCTTTTAAGTTGTCTTGGGCTGGAAAATTTTTTAACTCCATCTTTTTTCTGGGTTCTGCTGTTCCCAAATTCATTTTGAAGTGATATTTTAGCTTGTTTGGAAGGGAATTTGTGAGAGCTTAAGTGAGTCCCTCCTCCCCCCCCCCCCCCCCCGTAATAGTAATGGAATTTAAAGATCCCTCTGGGGGCGGCCAGGTAGCACAGTGAGTAAGAGCACCGGCTCCAGTGTTGAGAAGACCTGGAGATCGAATCCCAGGCTCAGACACTTAGCACCCACCCAGAAACACCTGGCCATGTAACCTTGAGCAAGTTACTTAACCCCAATTGCTTAGGGGCGGCCAGGTGGCTCAGCGAATAAGAGCACCGGCTCCAGTGTCGGGATGACCTGGATCAAATCCGGGCTCAGATACTCAGCACCACACCAGAAATAACTGGCCGTGTAACCTTGAGCAAGTTACTTAACCCTGATTGCTTAAAAAAAAATAAAGATCCCTCTGTATTGGCTTGGTTTTCAGATTGATTGTGTTAAAACCCAGAGCTTGTGAATCCCACTTGTGGGATGGACTTGTTGACATGAAAAGAGAGGGCTAAACTGGGAGGAGCTGGTGCCCTGGATTTACAGAGGCAGAAGCATAGAGAGAGAGACAGAAGAATTTTTTGGAAGCAGCATTGTGGAGGCAGAGAGATGGAGAGGATTGCTGAGGGCTAGTTCAAGTTGCCCAGGACTTTTGAGAGATTCCACCCAGAGCTGCCAAGGACTGAGGAGACATGGCTGCTATGCTGGTACTTTGTCTGTCTGTTTCAATGCTGTTTTCCAGATTCATCCACTGGTGAAGGACAGTCCTGTTGTTGCAGAAGTCTTGTAACCTTGCTGTTGGTTCTGAAGCCCTGAAGAAGGATTTTCTTGTTGTATGTTTACAGAAATCCTGGAAGAGGGTTTTGCTAATGTTTTCCAGTGTCTTAGGACTGTTCTGCAGACAGAGAATGAATTAGTGAGGACACTGGCAATGTATCTTGTGGCCTTGCTAAGCTTTGTCTCCCCAGGAACAAAGATTGCTGAGAACTTGCTTCGGGTCAAGATGAAGAAAAGACCTCTCTTTGGGTATTAAGTGCTGTGCTTAAGCTTGTTGTAACTCTGGGGCACATGGCCTTTTCAGTTGTGATCCAAAGGTGAGAAACTTTTGACTCTTGTGCTCTGTGACTGACCAAATGAATGTACTTTGTTTATGATTGTAAACTAATCTCCATTTGAGAAGAGGGACTTTGTGATTGACTAAATGAATGTAATGTCCAGGAGTGGAGTAGTACTTGGAAATTATTGAATTATACTTGGTGAATGCTGTATTTTGAATTATGCTATATTTTTATTTTCTCTGTTCTTAATTTGTCACTGAATAAAATGGATGGCAGTTATGCTGGTATTTTGAACCTTGGGAAGTTGCCTTTCCTTGGCAATACACCCCCCCCCCCAATATTACTAGTGGTAATACTAGTGGCTTTGACTCCTGGGAAGATTCTGGGGCATTTTATTCAGGGGATGACTTACGATCTTTTGGAAAAGGATGCCAATATCATGAAGGCAGCATGACTTCCACAAGATCAGGTCACTGAGACTAACTCTGTTTTCTCTTTTCACAGAGTTATTAAACTGAAGTTTGCAGTAGTTAACCTCAATTTTAATAAGCCATTTGATAAAATCTTTCATGGTAGGGGCAGCTAGGTGGCACAGTGAATAGAGCACCAACCCTGGAGTCAGGAGGACCTGAGTTCAAATCCAGCCTCAGGCACTTAACACTTACTAGCAGTGTGACCTTGGGCAATTCACTTAACCCCAATTGTTTTGCCTTCCACCCTCCAAAAAGAAAAAAAAGTTAAAAAGTATCTCTCATAGACACTATAAAGACAAGCAGGATCAATCAAAGTATAACTAGAAGACTTTCTAACTCATTGAATGACAATTTCATGGCCATGCTGCTGACTCAAGCCTTGGATGCTACCTCTGGGTGCAGCACTCCACTTCTTCCTGAGTCTTCCTTTAGAGAGGACTCTACAGCTCGTTCCGCTTGCTGTCTGCAGCCCTGTTTGCCCTCAGCTCTGTGAAACAAGCCAACCCCACCTAAGGCACACTCAGCTGTGTCTCCCCCATCTCCATTTCCAGCTTCCTGTTGTACTTTGTCTTTCCTTATTAAGTTGTAAGCTCCCTGAGGGTCCACAGAAACCTTTTCCCCTTGGAAGTCGCCATCACTCTTGGCCTTCTCACACCATGAGGCTTAGATCTGCAGCTTCTTCCATTCCCAGGAGGACCCTGAGGCCAGGCCCACCTTCACTGCTCTCCAGACTTTCAAGACCATATCTCTGTGCAGGTCCTGCACTGCCCTCCCAACTCTCAGCTTTCATTGATGTTTTATCTTCGCCTATTAGAATGTAAGCCCTCTGTAAACAGGGACCATCTTTCTTTTGACTTTTATTTGGATCCCCAGTGCTTAGCATAGAGTTTGGTACACAGTAAATGCTTGTTGACTAGCTGTCTTCTGCTTTCCAATTCATTTTGTTATCATCTGTCATGTTATGAAAGAGTTCATCCCACAGGGCAGCTAGGGATGCCAGAGTGCACAGAGTTCCAGGCATGGAGTCAGGAAGACTCATATTGTTGAGTTCAACTCTGGCCTCAGACACTTCCTATTTATGCAACCCTGAGCAAATCTGTTAACCCTGTTTGCCTCAGTTTCTCATCTATAAAATGAACTGGAAAAGGAAATGGCAAGGCACTCCAGAATCTTTTCCAAGAAAACCCCCAATGGGGTCACAAAGAGTCAGACAGGACTGAAAAACAACTCATCACATTCCCATTCATAATTATTACTTCCCTCCACCCTATCTTATTACACCTGTTCTTCTCTGCCCCACCCCAACACTCCTTTACAAAGAAGAGAAGTGGAGAGGGGAGTGTGCTCAAGACTAGAGATCAGAACTTGATGCAGTCTGCTTCTACCCCCTGCCCCTCTTCTCTGCCTCTTGTCCAGTCATGGATCACAGTTTCTAACCCTCTATTTCCTTTTTATTCACATCCTTCACACTCCACCTTCTGAAAGATGGAGGTTTGGGCTTTTTTGCTTATAATGAATTCTTCCCAGAAAATACTCTCCCTTTTATTTCCCCTTCTCCCCTCTCCCAGAGCCCTCCTGATTCCCTGTTGAGTTGAGCTCTTGTCTCCATTTTACAGTTGAGGAAAATAAGGCAGAGGTTAAGTGACTGGTTCAGGGTTGTATGGCTAGGAAGTGTCTGAAGTCAGATTTGAACTCAGTTTTTCTTGACTCTAGGCTCAGTAATCTACCTACTACACCACAGGTGGCCTCCAATTAATCATCTCTCATCCCTAGGTTTTGTGACTCTCCTTCCTCCTAGTATGTCTTCCTATTGACTAACAGCTCCTTCTCAGTCTCCTTTGATGGTTTGTCATTGATAGCATGCTCAGTAACTGTGGGCATCTCCCAAGACTAGGTCCTGGACCCCTTTTGCTTTTCCCTTGTAATCTGAGGTTCAACCTTGGTATATTTATATAAGACTTCTCATTTATGGAGCCACTGTTTAATCATCACTGCATGCCTGTGGAAGGGGCAGAATTTCTTAAAACCCTGGCACATAGAGGTGCTTAATAAATGTTGATTGATTACAAGAGCTTGGAAGATGAAAGATCATCTTTCAGTTTTGAGACAAGAAACAGAGATCCTCTTTAGTAAGAAATAGAGGCAGAGAGAAACAAAGAGACAGAAAGAGACAGACAGAGATGACTTTGGAAGGTAGGCACATGGAGGAAAACTGGCCCCATGACATGTCCCTTATTTCTGGGTTGCCTCCTAGGAGAATTTGAGAGAGATTGAGACCTTTCTCTTCATTGAGCTGAAATGTCCCTCTCTGAGATGGGGAATTTATTCAATCTGCATATTGTCTGGCATAGTCTAATCTCTATAACTTCTCTGTCTTCTGTTTTCTCTCTGCCTGGGATTTGTTAACTATTATTCACAGCACCAACAGCAGCTATGAATATCCTGGCACAGTTCTGAATTGCAAAATATAAGACTCCCCATATAGAAGACAGAATCAAAACATTTATTCAGACACCAGAAAGCCCAACCCATCACAGCAACAAAAAAGTTAATGCACCATAGCATAGCAGGCAGCTTTTATATATGGCATCTTTTAGACTTCTGTAGTAGGAATGGGAATTTGAAGATCTTCCCTGCCCCTTAATAGACCTGGGGGGGAGTCTGAAGACCCCCCCTGCTGTGAAAGTAAACTCTGCCCCCTGATAGGCTGAATGTGGTCACATGGAGCCTGTGATGGGGGGAGTTTGAAGACCCCCCCTGCTGTGAAAGTAAACTCTGCCCCTGACAGGCTGAATGTGGTCACATGGAGCCTGTGGTGGGAGGAGTTTTGCTGAAGGGAAGCAGAGCCCACAGGAAGCTGGGAGCCAGAGAGACAGTGGAGGGGAGACAACCTCAGGCAATGAATCAGCTTGTGAGTAGGTATTGATCTTGTATTGGTTTGTGGGAAGACTGAAAGATGCTGTGGCTCTCAGCGTTATTGTGGCTTCTTAATATCTTTGGTGCTATGATGGAATTGGCTTACTGGTTTTGGGATTGGGTTTTCTGGTGTCTAAATAAATGTTTCAGTTCTGTTCTCTATCTGGAGAATCTGGTATATTTCTCAATTGAACGTCATACGATACTTACAGTCATGGTCTTTACTGTGATCATAGGCACTGTAAATACTGCATTGGTGCTACACCTTCCCACAAACAATCACTCTCAAGTCTAGCTGTCTGCTTGCCTGCATCCTCTCTCTCCCACCATCTAGCTGCTCTGACCCCCAGCTTCCTGATTAGCTCTACTCCACCCTTCAGCAAACTCCTCCCACCACAGCCTCCATGTGATTACATTCAGCCTATTAGGGGGCAGGGAAGATCTTCAGATTCCCATTACCATGACAGGAATAAAACAAGGATTTCCATAACATAGTAGAACAGATAAGTGAGTGAATATATACATATACATATATATACATGAAATTATCCTATACATATTTCTGTTCACTAGTTCCTTCTCTAGATGCAGATATCTCTCTTCATATATTCTTTATAGTTAATTTAGGAATTTATAATAGACAAAATAACTTATTCGCTCAAGGTCATACTTAAAACAATTAAGTTACTGTTACTATATACAAGATTCTCCTGGTTCTTCTCATTTCACTCTTAATTTCATGCAAGTCTTTCCATGTTTTTCTAAGATCATTGAGCTCATCATTTCTGATAGCACAGCACTATTCCATCACAATCATATACCACAGCTTGTTCAGCCATCCCCCAGTTGATGGGCAGCCCTACAATTTCCAGTCCTTTTCCACCACAAGTAGAACAACTATAAACATTCTAGAACATGTAGGTTCTTTTCCTTTTTCCCTAATCATCTTTGGAAATAGACCAAGTAGTGGTAGTGCAGGGTCAAAGGGTAGAGGCAGTTTAATAACTCTTTGGGCATAATTCCAGATTGCTCTCCAAATGAGTTCGATCATTTTACAATTCTACCAACAAAGAATCAGTGTCCCAAATTTTCCACATTCTCTCCAACATTTGTCACTTTCCCCTTCTATCATTTTAGCAAGTCTGGTAGGTATAAAATGATATCTGAAGGTTGTTTTAATTTCCATTTTCCTAATCAATAATAATTTAGAACATTTTTCACATGAGTATAAATTGCTTGAATTTCTTCATTGGAAAACTCCCTGTTCATGTCCTCTAACTATCAGTCGGGGGATGACTCATTTTCCTATATATTTGACAATGTTTTTATATATTTTAGATATGAGACCTTTATCTGATAAGCTATCTATAATTTTTCCCCCAACTTTCTGCTTTCCTTCTAATTTTGACTATATTATTTTTATTTCTACAAACCCCCTTTAATTTAATGTAATATGTTCCATATTCTATTTTTTTTAATAAAATCTCTTCATATCTTTTTACCTTATCTTAGTAAATGGTATGAGATATGGGTCCATGCCCAGTTTCTACCATACTGTTTTCCAGTTTCCTCAATAACTTTTTTTTTTATCAAATAATGACTTCTTACCCAAAATCTTAAGTCCTTACACTTGTCAAATAAAAGGTTATGTTTATTTGCTACTGTATATCTACTCTGTTCCACTGATCTACCTTCCTATTTCTTAGCCAGTACCAGAAAGCTTTGATAATTACTGCTTTATAATATAAGGTCCAGCACTGCTAAGTGTCCTTCTTTTACTTTTTTCATTATTTCCTTTGATTATATATATATATAGCTTTTTGGAGGCAGAGTAGGGCAATTGGGGTTAAATGACTTGCCCAAGGTAACACGGCTAGTTTTTGTGTGTATATGTCAAGTGTCTGAGGCCAGATCTGAACCCAGGTTCTCCTGAGTCCAGGGTCGGTGCTCTACTCACTGCACCACCTAGCCACCCCTTTGATATTCTTGACTTTGTTTTTCCAAATGAATTTTGTTATTATTTTTTCTAACAGTAGGATAATTTTTTTTTTGTTATTTAGTTGGGAAGGTATTGAATACATAGATTAGTTTAGGTCATTTTTGCTATATTGGCCCAACCTACCCATGAACAATTAATATTTCTCCAATTATTTAAGTCATTTTATTTGTATTTTTTAATGATTTTGCTTAAATCGTTACTGGATTTGTTTTGGCAGGTATAATCCAAGGTATTTTATACTGTCTAGAGTTATTTTAAATGGGGTATTTTTTTTTTACTATCTCTTCTTGCAGGATTTTGTTGGTGATACATAGAAATGACTGATTTGTGTGGGTCCTGCTATTTTGCTAAGATTATTAAATGTTTCAACTCACTTTGGGATTTTCCAAGTCTGTCATCATATCATCTGCAAAAAAGTATAGTTTTATCACTTTTTTTCCCTATTCTGATTCCTTCAATTTCTTTTTCTTCTCTCATTGCCATTTCTAGGATTTCCAATATGATACTGAATAATATTGGTGACAATGGACATTCCTGTAATCTTACTGGGAAGGCCTCTGGTTTACCCATATTATAAATATGCTTGCTGGTGGTTTTAGATAAATGCTTTTTATCAATTTAAGGAAAAATCTATTTATGTCAATACTTTCAAGTGTTTTTAAATAGAACTGAGTATTGAACTTTGTCAAAAGTTTTTTTTCTGCAGCTATTGATATAATCATATTTTTAAAACTTTTATTGTTGATGTAATCAATTATGTTAATAGTTTTCCTTACATTAAACCATTCCTGGTATAAATCCCACTTGATCATAATGTACAATCTTTGTAATACATTGCTGTGATCTTTTGGCTAGTATTTTATTTAGGATTTTTGCCTTCATGAAATTGATTTATAAATTTCTTTCTCTGTTTTTACTCTTTAGGTACCAGTATCTTGTTTCATAAAAGGAGTTTGGTAGGATCCCTATTATCCCAAATAATTTATTTAAATTGGATTTTTTGATTTAATTTAATTGAAACTAATTTATTTTAATTTAATTGAATTGAAAGGCAGCTGAAGATGAGAGATTATGAGTCAGCAGAGATTGGGGCAGGAAAGGCAGATTTGTGTATCCTCGACTTGGAGACTTTAATGACCACATTAAATCTGTGGGAGCTGGTGAGATCCCCAAGTGAAGTGGTCTGGAAAGAGAAAAGGGGCCCAGGAGAGAGGCCTGAGGGACACCCATGGTGAGATTCCTCACTTACACTCAAAGCACAACTCCAGTCTTTGGCCAGTCTCGTTATTTCCGCCTCCATAACGTCTCTTCCTTATGGCCAGTTCCTCCTGGCTGGATTATCGCAATAGCTGATGGGGAATGGATGGGGGTGGGGGTCTGCCCGCCTCAGGTTTCTCTCCACTCCAAGTCCATCCTCCATTCAGCTGCTAAAAAGATCTTCCTAAAACTTGGTCTCATGACATCACCTCCCTGTTCCACAAGCTGCACTGGCCTCCGCTACCTCGAGGAGGAAAGAGGAAATGCTCTCCGTGGCTTTGAAGCGCCCTGGAAACTGACCCCCTCCTCCCTTCCCAGCCTCCACACATTTTCCTTCCCTCCACGCAAGCCCTGATGCAGCGATGCTGGCAGTGTGCTCCCGTGCTTCCGCCTCCCTCCGCACTGGTTAGTCCCCGTGCAGGGGTATGCCTCTTCTCTTGAGCTTCTCCCGCTCCCTTTCCGCCCCCCTGCGAAGCCGAGCCCCGCGCCCCCCCTCCCCCCCCCCCCCCCCCCCCAATGCCGTGCCCTTCCCTCTGGGCTTACCTGCCATCCGCCCCCTTTCTTCTCTCTCGCTGCTCTCTCTCCTCTCCTCCTTGTTCTCTCTCCTTTCTTTCTCTCTCCGGTAACCAGAGAGACGTAGGTAAAAACAGGTAAGTCTTCTTGAGGGTAAGAATTAGTTTGTTCTTGTAAACCCAGAGTTTAGCACAATGCCTGACGCATAGTAAGAGTTTAACTACCTGATGCAATGTCATCGAGGAAATGTCTGACAGTAAGAGAAGGCGGTTGGTCATGTAGCAAGGTTGATGGAGGGTGCTGAGATGAGAGACCCCTTCTCAACTCCCTAAGGGTACTGGAGAACCCTGGGGAAGGGGTGAAATGAAATATACCTGACCTTCAGATGGAATGAGGGTGCAAAGAATCATTATTGCCCAATATTTAGCCTAGAGAACACTTGGTGCGTGTGGGTGAGGTGGGCAGGAGAACTGTCTCCATGTCTGAGGGGTGGTCACCTGGAAGAGGGAACAGACTTGCTCTGCCTGGCCCCAGAGAGCAGAACCAGGATGATTGGGGGAAGCTGCAAAGGGGCCATCTAGGCTTAGTGTTAGCAAGAATTGCCCATCCCTGAGAGCTATCCCAGAGCGTACTGGGCTGCCCAGGGAGGTGGTGGCTTACTCCTTCCTGGAGGTCTTCGGGCCAGATGATTAGCTGTTGGGCCGACAGTGTGTGTGGAGGGGCAGGGACCTGATAAAGGCTGATGTCTCTTCCAACTCTGGAATTCGGATATTCTGGGATTTTTTTCCTGGATTTCCTTGCAGTATGCCTTCCACTTCCTCCATGATCTTTTTTTCTTCCATATCCCCTCAAGGGTCACATCCCACTACATCTTAGAAGGTTCAATTTGTCTCTTGGGAAATCAGTGGTTTCCCTTGCTTGTTTTCTCTACTTCGTGCACCTGTGTACAGAAATAACACAGTGCTTGTGGGAATCTATTCTCCTGGTGGCCAGGAATTCCCCAATATTTATTTAGTGAGTCCCTTGGGGACTTAAGGAGGGTGAGGAGGAGAGAAGGGAGCAGAGTCAGAGCCAGAGCAAGTAAAGCTGGCCTGGGGACAGCCCAGGAGACAGCACTGAGTGCATTGGCACCGAGTGTAGGAGGTGGGGTTGGCCAGCCAGCATTGTCATGCTGAGATGACTGAGAGAAGAGCTAGTGTCCCTCCAGAACAAAGATGTAGCCAAGTTGTGAGGAAGCCCCACAGAACAGACACAGAATGAAGAGAACTGGTGAATCGAAACCTTCCCATCCTTTGCTTCATGCTCCCTGCCCTCCCCTCCTTTCTTCTCTCTTCTCTTCTCCCCTCCCCTGCCCTCTTTCCCCTCCTCTCCTCCTCCAGACTGACCAGCCACCTTCTGGCCACTGTATGTATGCCCTCTGTGACACTAGCTGTAGCTCCGGGGAGCCTGTGCCTCACTGCCACATGTGGCCCTCTAGGTCCTCGGCTGTGGCTTTGACTGAGCCCAGGTTTACAGGACAAACCCTTTTATGGAGGGTTTGGTCTCCATCAAAGGGCCACACTTGAGGCCTTAGAGGGCCGTGTGTGGCCTCCACCCTGGAGCAGACATTCTCTAGAGTCTCTAGTGTTTGCTCAGCTGTTTATTATTTCTCCAGATTTAGATCTTCCCTCCTCTGTGCTTTCCCCTTCTCCCCTTGTAAAATTTCATGATGTCCATCCTGCCTATGGAACTAAAACACGTGTTTTTTATTTGGTTGTTTCAGTCATGTCTGACCCTTCATGACCCCATTTGGGGTTTTCTTGGCAAAGATACTGGAGGGGTTTGCCATTGCCTTCTCCAGCTGATTTTACAGATGAGGAAACTGAGGCAAACAGGTGCAGTGACTTGCTCAGGGTCACACATTTAGTAAGTTTCTGAGGCTGGATTTGAACTCAAATCTTCCTGAATCCAAACCCAGCTTTCTATATACTGGGACACCTAACTGCCCAAACCTATAGAAGGCTTCAGCAATGGCTTTTGTAGACTGTGGGTCTATGACCAGCATATAATGTGTGCGTGTGCATGTGTGCATGTGTGTTTATGTGTGTCCATGTGTGTGCATATGTATGCATCTTCGTGCATGCACGTGTGCGTGTGCGTGTGCATGTGTGTGTGTGTGTGTGTATTTGCCTCAGAGAAAAGCTGTCTTTCCCAACTCAATCAACTTTGATTAAGGTCCCTGGTACCAGGCTCTGTGCTAAGAACTGGGGATATAAAAAAGGCAAAAGACAATCTCTGCCCTCCAGGAGCTCACAGTCTAACATGGGGAGGCCACAAGCAAAGGGATGTATACAAAACAAGCTATAGGCTGATGAACTGGAGACAATCAACAGAAAGAAGCCGGGGACCCAAGGAAGATGAGGAAGGGTTCCTGTAGAACGTGGGCATTTAGCCAGGACTGAAGGGAGCCGGGAGCCCAGGGGTGGAGGTGAGGAGGGAGGGCATTCTGGGCAGGGGGGACAACCAGAGCAAACGCCTGGACTTGGGAGATGGAGGCTCTCAAGCAGGAAGCATCTCTCCACCTAGGGGCTTAATTAAGCTGAACAAAAGAGAAATTTGGGTTTTTATAGCTCCCCCAAATCCAAGAACCCAGACCCAGGTACACTGTGGGTCTGCCATCCTGTGGGGGTGGGAGCAGTAGGTTTGCCAGGGAACTGAAACTAATACTGCTCTTCTGAGCTTGTTGGAAAGGAAAACCATTTCCTTGAGGGAATGCCCAAGGCTCAAAGGTATTGATGAAAATTCTTCCTCCAGAGAAAAGTTGGAAAAGAGTGGAGAGGTCCCACAAGGAGACTGTCAGCTACTAGTGGCCTGCTCAATGACCAGGAACCTTCTGCCACACCCCACATCCCTCCATTCAGGTGCAGAACACCACCTGAGGCCGCTCTCTCTGTCTGCCGACTGCTTCGCTCCCATCTACAAACATGCTCATGTCTCCCCGATCCTTAAAACCTTTCTCTTGATCTGACCATCCCCTAGGGCTCTTGTCCTACCTAATGTTTTCTTCCCCTAAAATCTTGGGGGGGACATGCCTACACTTCCTCTCATTCACTTTTAAAAATAAAGTTTTTTTTAATGTCTTTTTTTTTTTTTTTTTGCTTTTTGGAGGGGGAAAGGGAGGGCAGTTGGGGTTAAGTGACTTGACAAAGGTCACATAGCTAGTAAGTGTTAAGTGTCTGAGACCACAGGTCCTCCTGACTCCAGGGCCAGTGCTCTATTCACTCCATTACCTACCCACCCCAATGTCTTCTTTTTATATCAACAAAGTGTCCCCCAGTATCCTTTTCCCTTTCCCTACCAGGAGAGCCATCTTCTCTAACTATGATATTTTTGAAGAAAAGGAAAAGAGAAAAATAAGCAAAAATGATTATTACTTCCAACAAGTCTGAAACTATACACCAGATACTTCACCTGTGACCTCCATCTGTCAAAAGATGGGCTGGGCTGTCCTTTGTCCACATCATTGCAGTCATTGTGTGCTGTTCCTGACTTGGTCCTGCTAATTCCACTCTGTATCAGCCCGTAGACATTTGTCTGTGCTTCTCCACACTCATCATGGGCATCATTCCTTACATGATGTTCACAATGTGTTTATCCAATCAAAAAGCATCTACCTTGTTTCCGGTTATTTGTTAACCACAAAAGATGCTGCTATAAATATTTTAGGGTATACATGGACTTTTTTTTATCAATGCCCTCCTTGAGGCATTAACCTACTAATAGAATCTCTGGTTCAAAGGGGATGGATATTTTAGTCACTTCATTTGCATATTTCCAAATTGTCTTCTGATTCACAGTTCCACCAACCATGAATTAGTGTGCCAATCTTCCTATACCTTCTCCAACACTGACTATTCCCATCTTTTGTTGTCTTTGTCTACTAATATGAAATGAATCCTTAAGGTTGTTTTAATTTGCATTTTTCTAATCAATAATGATTTAGAGCGTTTTTTCATATTACTACAAATTGTTTAGATTTTTCTATTGGAAAACTGCCTGTTCTTATCCTTTAACCATTTATCGATTGGGGAATGACTCATATTCTTATAGCTTTGACAAATGTCCTTATATGTTTGAGATGTGAGACCTTTATCTGAGACACTGTCTATAAAAAAACTTTCCCTCGATTTTCTACTTTCCTTTTGATTTTGGCTATATTTGTTTTATTTATACAAACCCTTTTTAATTTAATGTAATTGAAATTATTCATTTTATGCTTCATTTTGCTATCTCTTGTTTTTTTTGTAAGTTGTTTGTGTAACCATAAATCTAATAAGTAATATGTGCCATGTTCTTCAAATTTTCTTCTATCTCTTTCTATCTAGGTCATATACCTATTTTGACCTTATCTTGATAAATGGTATAAGATATTGGTCTGTGTCCTGTTTCTGCCATATTATTTTCCAGTTTTCTCAACTATATATATATATATGTACATATATATATATATATAATGACCTCTAATCCCCAAATCTCAAGTCTTTACAAGTGTCAAATACAAGCCTACTATATTTATTTGCTTCTGTAAGTTATATGTCTACTCTGTTCCATTGATCTACCTCTCTATTTCTTAGCCAGAACCAGATAGTTTTGATAATTACTGCCTTATAATATTAAGATCTGATACTGCTAACCCTCCTTCCTTTACAGTTTTTTTCCACTGTTTCCTTTGATATTCTTGACTTTTCATTCTTCCAAATGAATTTTATTATTTTTCTAATTCAGTAAAATATTTTTAAAATTTATTTGGGATGGCATTAAATATATATATATAAAATAGTTTAGGCAAAATTGTCATTTTCATTGTATTGCCCCTGACCACCCATGAACAATAACTATCTCTACAATTATTTAAGTCTGATTTTATTTGCATAAGAAGGATTTAAAAAAAATAATTTTGTTTATATAGTTTCTGGTATTGTTTTGCAAGGTATATTCCCAGGCATTTTATACTGACTAGAGTAATCTTAAATAGGGTATCTTTTACTATCTCTTGTTGTAGGGTTTTGTTTGTAATATATAGGAATGATGGCAATTTACCCAGACTCCCTTTATATGCTGCTACTTTGCTAAAATTATTAATTGTTTTGATTCACTTTTTAGTCGAGCCTCTGGGATTTTCCAAGTATATCATCACATTGTCTGCAAAAAGAGATTGTTTTATTACCTTGTTCTCTATTCTGATTCCTTCTATTTCTCTTTCTTCTCTTATTGCTATTGCTAGGATTTCCAAAACAATACCGAATAATATTGGTGACAGTAGGTGTCTTTGTTTTGTGTCTGATCTTACTGGGAAAGCACCTTGCTTATCCCCATTACAAACAGTACTTGATGATGATTTTAGACAAATGGGTTGGGGTTTTTTTGTCAATTTAAAGAAAACTTGATTTATACCAAAACTTTTAAGTGTTTTTAATAGAAATAGATGTTGTACTTTATCCAAAGCTCTTTCCTCATCTATTGATAGAATCATACTGTGTTTTTTTACTTTTATGGTTGATATAATTAATTATCTTAATAGTTTTCTGTATATTAAACCATCCTTAAATTTCTGGTGTGAATCTCACTTGGTCATAATGTATAATTATTGTAACATATTGTTGCAATCTTTTAGCTAGCATTTTATTTAGAATTTCTGCACCCATATTCACGAATGAAATTGGTCTATAATTGTCTTTCTGTTTTTACTTTTCCTGGTTTAGGTACCAGTATCATATTTGTTTCATAAAAGGAGTTTGGTAGGATCCTTTCTTAGCCTATTATTCCAAATGATTTATTCAATATTGGAATTAGTTGATCTTTAAATGTTTTATAGAATTCACTTATAAATCCATGTGGTTCTTGCACTTTTTTCTTAGCAAGCTTATTCATGGTCTCTTCAGTTTCTTTTTCTAAAACAGGCCTATTTAGATATTATATTTCCTTTTCTGTTAACCTAGGCAATTTATATTTTTGTAAATATTCTTCCATTTTAAGTACATTGTTAAATTTATTGGTATATAATTGAGCAAAATAAATCCTTATAATTGCTTTAATTTCATCTTTATTCGTGGTATATTCACTTTTTTCATTTTTAATATGAGTGATTTGGTTTTATTCTCTCTTTTTAGAATCAAATGATGGTTTATATATTTTATTGATTTTTTTCATAAAACTAACTCCTAGTTTTAGTGACATTCAATTTTATTAATCTCATCTTTTATTTTTGAGATTTCCAATTTAAGGATTTGGGGGTAAATTTTCAGTTTGTTCTTTTCCTAGGTTTTTTTAAATTGCATACCCAATTCATTGGTCTGCTCTTTCTCTATTTTATTGATGTAAACATTTAGTGATATAAATTTTCCTCTTATGACTGCTTTTTCATATACTATAGGTTTTGATATGTTATCTCATTACTGTCATCCTCTTTAATGAAATTATTGATTGTTTCTATGATTCATTCTTTAACCCACTTATTCTTTATGATTAGGTTATTTAATCTCTAATAAGTTTTTAATCTATGCTTCCATGGTCCCTTATTAAATATAATTTTATTGCATTGTGATCAGAAAATGATACTTTAAATATTTCTGCTTTTAATTATAAAATGTTTCTGTCCTAATATAGGGTCAATCTTTGTAAAGGTACCATGAACCACTGAGAAAGGGTGTATTCCTTTCTATTTCCATTCAATTATCCCCAGATATCTATCATATCAAGTTTATCTAAAATTCTATTCACTTTTCTTATTTATTTTTTGCTTAGATTTATTTATGTCTGAGAGAAGATTAAATCCCCCCACTATTGTAGTACTACCATCCACCTATCTCCCCCTGTAATTCATTGAACCTTTCTTTTAAAAGTTTAGATGCGATAGTGTTTGTAGCATATGGGTTCAGTATTGAGATTTTTGCTTCCTTTTTCTTATTCTATTTCTTCTTCTTGTCCCTTTGATATAGGTAGCACTTTTAGCACTACATCATGAATAGTGATGGTGACAATGTATGTCCTCTACTTACACTGATCTTGTGAAGACCTCTGGCTTATGCTCATCACAGATTTAGCTGGCTTTCAGAGTTAGATAGATACTACCTATCATATTAAGGAAAGCTCTGTTCAAGACATGTTGATTTTGGACACTACCCAACTTGGGGATTTGTTTTACTTGTCTACACTTGTTCATGGTAACGCTTTTATTTTTCGTTTTTCTCGTTGAGTTTGGGGAAAATTGGAGGGAGGAAAGATTTTCCAAGAGTGAAAAAATAAAATAGATTAGTTTTGAGTGTAAAACCTACACCAGCTTAACAGCACTCCCCTTCACTGTGGTCACTCCAGAAAAATGTGTATCCAGCTCCAACTTCGGTAAGCTGGCCTTCATTTGCCACCTTTCTTTCACTCAGGGATGCTATTTGGAGGTAATACCTGCTTAGTTCTCTTGCTACAAGAGCTGTTCATCTTTCAGGTCTACTGGATTTTGTGTTGTCCATAAGCACGTGTACATTCCATGTACAGACGGTGAGTGGGATCATCTTTGCGAAAGTTTTTGTACTTATTTTGTGTTTCAACAGCAGGATGGGATTCCCCACCTGCTGTGGTAATCAGGCCAGGGGTGGGAAAGCAGAATATTTGGGGTTCACCTTTTCTAGCCCCTTCCTCATACCAGGAAGTGAGCAGCATGATCCTTAAAAGGCTGCTCAGACACCCAGGGGGCTGCCAAATGCACTGCTGCTTCCAGTGAGAAGATGGCCCTAGGCCTGGGCCACTTGCGTGCAGCATTGTCACTACAGCTCCCAGTGTAAAGGCACCGGCTGCTTCCTCACTTGCCTGTCACCACAGGACTTTGAGATTGGTAAAATGGTAAAATGGCGTGGGTGATGATTTTGACTCACACATAAATTGGATTTAAGTGAGGCAGAATCATGTGAAGCTATTGGCTTCACTCTCTCCTCCAGAGTCATCAAGATCTAGTTGGCAAGACAAAAGTCAAGATGGCTGGTGATGGCCCAGGATGCCTCAGATGACTTTGGCGTCTTCGATGTCTAACCAAGTTCTAAGCATTGCACCCATAGGACCTACTTCAGCTCCTTTTGTGGTCATTGGAACAGATTGTTCTCATCCACCCACTGTGGGAAATCTTTACATGCTTGGGGTAGATGCCCCCACCAACTCTCCAATGGGTTTGAGACCCCTTGGCTACCCTCAACCTGGTTTGGCCTATCTGCTGAAATGGTTTCCTGGGGTGTGGCTGCCGTGCATGCTACAGCTTCTTGGAGTACAGGTGAGAGCTGGGTGAATCAGGTAGCAAAGTCCCTGGTGCTGATTCTGTCCCAGCTGAGATTTACAAGACATGGAGTCCACTGCTCGTACAAAAGCTGATTGAAATTTTCCAGGTTCTATGGTAAGAGGAGGTTATCCCCCAGGAGATCAAGGATGCCTCCATTGCCCATCTCTATAAAGGTAAAGGAAATGGGTTGTCCTGTGACCATCACAAGGGAGTCTTTCTCTTGGTCACTGCTGGCAAGATTCTTGCCAGAGTCCTCTTAATGGACTGATCCTTCACCTGGAAGATGTTCACCTACCTGAGAGCCAGTGTGGCTTCAGAAAGGGCCGAGGAACAGTCGGTATGTTTGCTGCCCCACAACTCCAGGAGAAATGCCAGGAGCAGAACAGAGGTCTGGACACAACCTTCATCCATTTGACCAAGGCCTTTGATACTGTCAGTCATCAGGATTTGCAGAAGATTGTGGCAGAATTGGGTTGCCCAGAGAAGTTAATCAGTATTGTATATCAGCTTTGTGGTGGCATGCTTGAAGGGATGTGGGATGATGAATTATGGTCTTGTCCTTTCCCCATCACCAACAGAGTGAAGCAGGATTGTGTGCTCACTCCCCTGCTGTTTAGCATGATGTTTTCAGTCATGTGGTCAAACATCTTCAAAGAGGATGAACGAGAGTGTCTAGGTGGCACAGTGAATAGAGCCCTGGCCCTGGAGTCAGGAGAACCTGAGTTCAAATCTGGCCTCAGACACTTAACACTCACTAGTCCTGTGACCTTGGGCAAGTCATTTAACCCCAATTTCCCTGCCTTCCCTCTCCAAAAAAAAGAAGCAAAGAGCATGAACACAGCATCAAGATCGCTGATGGGAAATTACTTAACTTGAAAAGGCTAGAAGTTGAGACAAAATGCAGGGAGAGCGTTGGTGCATGACTTTTTTTTTACTTTGCAGATGATTGTGAATTCAATGCAACCTCTGAGTCTGAGATGAAAAAAAGTATAGGCTGATTATCCGCTGCTTTTGCTAAACTTATGTTAACAGTCCAAGAGAATATAAGTTCAAGCAGCATGCCATCCTTATGTGGAACCATGAGTTACAGCAAATGGAGAAATTCTTAATTCTATGGATAAGTTCACTCACCTTGGCAGTGTACTTTCAAGGAATGTCCACATAGATGATGAGGTTGACATACTCATTGCCAGAGCTGGCTCAGTGTTTGGGAAAGTGTGGGAGAGAAGAGGTATTAGACTGCCTACCAGACTGAAGGTCTGCAGAGCAGTTATATTAATGACCACGTTGTTGTGTGCCTGTGAAACCTGGACAGTCTACCAACTCCATGCCAGGAAACTGAAGGGTTTCCATTTGAATTGTCTTTGGAAGATTCTGAAGATCATCTGACAAGATAAAGTACCAAAGAGTTCATCTTGATGGACTAGCCATACTATTTGAATTACAAATACACATTTGCCTAAAAGACTATGTTATGGAGAACTCCCACAGGGCAAACATTTACGTGGTGGTCAGAAGAAGCAATACCAGGAAACTCTCAAGGTCTCTCCAAAGAACTTTGGAAATTGGTCATGTGACATGGGAGACCCTGGCACAGGCCCCCCCATCATGATGTGCCCACCTCAGAGAAGGTGCTGTACTCTATGAGCAGAGCAGAACTGAAACAGCTCAAAGGAAAGATGAGATGTGTTCATCTGGAGACGTCACCACCCATGTAAAAAGGTTCACATGGATTACTTGTGTCCAGCCTGTGGTAGAGCCTTCCAAGCTCACACTGGTCTTCTCAGCCAGTCAGACACACTGTACCTATGATTCCAATGTAGGGATGTCATTTAGGTCCCGTTGGAGATGAAGGACAATAACCAACCGCGTGTAACAAATATTCACATTGATTCTTCCATATGGCGCCTTTAAACATAATATGCTTTCCCTGATTATCCTCCTTCTTCTTCTTCAGCTTTGGTTGTGTCTCACTCTGTGACCCCATTTGGGGTTTCTTGGCAAAGACATTGGAATAGTTTGCTATTTCCTTCTCTAGATCATTTTATGGAGGAAGACCCAAGGCAAACAGGGTTAAGTGACTTGTCCAGGGTCACAAAACTACTAAATGTCTGAGACGAGGTTTAAATTCATGAAGATGAGTCTTTCTGATTCCAAGTCCAACTCTCCATTAACTGCACCATCTAGCTGACCCTCCCCCAAATAAGCCACGTGGCATAGTCATCTGTAAAAATGAACTGGAGATGGAAATGGCAAACCATTCCAGTGTCTTTGTCAAAAACAAAAACAGAAATCACAACATTCCAAAACAAAAAAACCCAACCAACAAATGGAATTATGAAGAGTTTGACATGATTGGAAAAAACTCAACAGCAACAATGATCAAATTCATGTTCATGGCAATGACTATTCATTGTGTATTTCCCTTCATTCTATTCTCTTGCACTTTCCCCTCTCTTTTCCTCTTCCTCATTCTTTAAAATAAGAAGGTGGCAAAAGAGAAGATGTTTGCCTGACCCTTGTGATCTGTAAATGAAGCAGCCCGGTTTTGTTCCACCGCCCCTTCTTCCTCTTGCCTTGTCACAGATCGTCATGCTTTCTTCCCTTTCCTAGCCTGCCTTCCTTATAACCTTTTCCCTATTCTTGCTTCCTGACATTTTATATTTCCCTCTTTAGTTCAATGTTTTTCCATATTGAGATTTGTGTTGCATGTGTTTGTGTGTGGCTGTGATTGTGTTCTATCTTCCTTTGTCCAGTTCAGATGAAAATGTGATTTATTCCTCCTTTTCTCTCCAGTAATTTTGAATTCTATTTCTAACCCAAATTTTCCTTCTCTAATTCTCTTCCCCATGTTTCTGTCTTCTCTTGACCACCCAAACAAAATTACCCACAGATCCTCTATCTGCAGTATTTACCTATCTCTGACACTTGTTTTGGAGTAAATTTTTGTTTATTTTATTTAATCTAATAAAACAAGCATTTGCCTAACATAATATAAAAAAGATGATTGCACATGAAACTGTACAACTTGATATTCTTTTAAAATATACAATGAAGTTAGTATGTAATTTTCTTTTTTTCTTCCCTCCCCCTTCTGCCTTAGAGATGGCTACCATTAGACACAAATATGTATGTATCTGTATGTAAAACCCTTCTATATCTGTTTCCATTTACCAGTTCTTTCTCTGGATGTAGACAGAATCTTCCTTCATAAGTCCTTTCTGATTAATTTGGGTATTTATAATAGAATGAATTATTTGCTCAAAATTGTTCTTAAAACAATATTATTGTTACTGTATAAAATGTTCTCTTGGTTCTGCTCATTTCACTCTTCATTATTTCATAACAAGTCTATCCATGTTCTTCTAAGATTATTGGACTCATCATTTCTGATAGCACAATAGCATTCCTTCACAATCACATACCACAACTTCTTCAGCCATTCCCCAAATGATGGGCATCCTTGCAATTTTCTGTTCATTGCCACACAAAGAGAGCTGCTATACATGCTTGAGAACGTATAGGTTCTTTTCTTTTTTCCCTAATCATCTTTGGAAACAAATCGAGCAGTGGTATTTCTGTATTAAAGGGTATAGCTAGTTTCATGACTCTTTGGGAATAATTCCAGGTTGCTCTCCAAGAAGACTGGATCAGTTCACAATTCCACCAGCAAAGAATGCATGTCCCAATTTTTCCACATCCCCTCTAATGTTTGTTGCTCTCCCCTTCTATCATTTTTTTTTTGCTTTTTGGAGGGGGAAGGTAGGGCAATTGGGGTTAAGTGACTTGCCCAAGGTCACATGGCTAGTTTTTATGTTAAGTGTCTGAGGCCAGATTTGAACTCAGGTCCTCCTGACTTCAGGGCTGGTGCTCTATTCTCTGCGCTACCTAGCCACCATCCCCCTTCTATCATTTTAGCTAATCTGATAGGTGTAAAATGACATCTCATGGTTGATTTCATTTGTATTTCTTGAATCAATAATGTTTAGAGCATTTTTTTTACATATAACTATAAACAGTTTGGATTTTTTTTTAATTGGAAAATTGCCTGTTCATATCCTTTGACCATTTATTAACTGGAGAATGACTTGTACATTTACAGATTTTGTAAAGTTCTTTATATATTTGAGATGTGAGACCTTTATCTGAGAAATTGTCTATAAAATTTCTCCCCCCACTTTTCTACTTTTCTTCTGACATTGCCTACATTTGTTTTCTTTGTACATGCCCTTTTTAAGTTAATGTAATCAAAAGTATCCATTTTACACCTCACTCTACTTTCTATCTCTTGTTTGTTCATAAATTGTTCACCTATTCATAAGTTTCATAAGTAATATGCTCCATGTTCTTAGAATTTTCTTATGATATCTCTCTTTATATCTAGGTCATGTATCCATTTTGATCTTGATAAAAGGTGTGCGATAACTGGTCTATGCCTAATTTCTGCCAGACTGCTTTCCAGTTTTCTTAAATTTTTTTTTAATAAATAACAACTTTTTATCCCCAAATCTTAAGTCTTCACACCTGTTCAATACAAGGTCACTATATTTATTTGCTGCTGTAAATTGTACATGTACTCTGTTCCATTGATCTACCTCTCTATATCTTAGCCAGTACCAGATAGTTTTGATAATTACTGCTTCATAGTATAGTTTAAGATCTGGTACTGCTAAACCTCCTTCCTTTACATTTTATTAGTTCCTTTGATATTCTTGAGTTTTTGTTCTTCCAAATTAATTTTATTATTTTTTCTAATTGAATAAAAAATATTTGTAATTTAATTGGGATGGTATTAAATATATAAATCGGTTTAGATAAAATTGTCATCTTTAGTATGTCTGCCCTGCCTACCCATGAACAATTAACATTTTTCCAATTATTTAAATCTGATTTTATTTATGGAAAAAGTTTTTTTTTAAAATTTTGTTTATATGGTTCCTGAGTTTGTTTTGGAAGTT
The DNA here is from genome assembly GCF_028583685.1 of Petaurus breviceps papuanus. Classification (NCBI taxonomy): domain Eukaryota; kingdom Metazoa; phylum Chordata; class Mammalia; order Diprotodontia; family Petauridae; genus Petaurus; species Petaurus breviceps. The sequence goes on along the minus strand of NW_027186373.1, from coordinate 996,914 downwards.
GTATTCCTAAGTATTTCATACTGTTTAATTATTTTACATGTTTTTTTTTTACTAAATCTTCTTACAGGGTTTTGTTGGTGATATATAGAAACAGCAATGATTTATGTGGATTTTCTTTGTATCCTGATACTTTGCTAAAATTATGAATTGTTTCAACTCACTCTTTAGTTGAGTCTTTGGGATTTTCCAAGTATATCATCATATTGTCTGCAAAAGGACATAATTTTATTGCCTCATTCCCTATTTTAATTCATTCCACTTCTTTTTCTTCTTTTATTGCTATTAAACCAGGATTTCCAATATAATACTGAATAATACTAGTGACAAAGGGCGCTCTAGTCGCACATGTAATCTTACTGGGAAGGTTTCTAGTTTATCCTCACTACAAATAATGCTTACTAATGGTTTTAGATAAATGCTTTTCTATCACTTTAAGGAAAAATCCATTTATACCAAGACTTTCAAGTGTTTTTAATAGAAATGAGTGTTGTACTTAATAAAAAACTGTTTATGTGTCAATTGATGTAACCTTATTCTTTTTACAATTATTATGGAGATGATCGATTATGTTAATAGTTTTCTGCATGTTAAACCATCCTTCTATTTCTGGTATAAATTCCACTTGGTCATAATGTATAATCTTTGGAATATATTGTTGTAATCTTTTAGCTAATGTTTTATTTAGGATTTTTGCATGCATATGCATTAATGAAATTGGTCCATAATTATCTTTCTTGGTTTTATTCTTCCTGATTTAGGCATCAATATCATACTCATTTCATAAAAGAAGTTTGGTAGGATCCCTTCTTGGCCTATTATTCTAAATAATTTATTTAATATTGGAATTAGTTGATTACTTAAATTATAAAAATTTATTGGCATATAATTAGGCAAAATAATTCCTTATAATGTATTTAATTTCATCTTCATTAGTGGTATATTAACCCTTTTCAATTTTTGTACTAGTGCTTTGGTTTTCTTCTCACTTTTATAAACTAAATGAACTAATAGTTTAGTTGTTTTATAGATATTTTTTTCATAAAAGCAACACCTATTTTACTTATTAATTCAATGCTTTTTTAAAACTCAATTTTATTAATCTCACCTTTAATTTTTAAAATGTCCAATTTAGTGGGTTTTGGGGAAAGTTTTTTCTTTTTCTAGTTTTTTTTAAATGGCATAACCAGTTCATTAGTCAGCTTTTTCTATATTTTATTGATGTGAGCATTTAGAGATATAAATATTTTCCTCTAATCTCTACTTTTGCTGTATCCCATAGATTGTGATATGTTGTTTCATTACTGTCATTCTCTTTAATGATTGTTTCTATGATTTATTCTTTAACCCACTTATTCTCTAAGATTAGGTTATTTAATCTCCAGTTAGATTTTAATCTATGTTTCCATGGTCCCTTATTAAATATAATTTTATTATATTATTATCTGAAAAAGGATGCTTTTAATATTTCTGCTTTTACCTATAAAATTCATATGTACTAATATATGTTCAATCTTTGTAAAGGTACCATGAACTGCTGATTAAAAAGGTGTATTACTTTCTATATCTATTTAATTCTCTCAAGATATCTGTCCTATCTAGCTTATCCAAAATTCTGGTCATTTCCTTTACTTCTTTCTTATTTATTTTTTGGTTAGATTTCTCTAGTTCTGAGAGGGAAAAATTAAAGTACCCCCACTATTATAGTACTACTCTCTATCTCTACCTGTAATTCATTTAACTTTTCTGTTAAAAAACTTAGATGCTATAGTATTTGGGGCATAAAGGTTTAGTGTTGATATTGCTTCATTGTCTATGGTACCTTTTATCAGTACCTTGGTCACAGTTGACTAGAAGCAAGGGTAATTTTTTCATCAAAGACAATGACCATTAACAGCTCAATCTCCATTCAGACTTGGCAGAAGACGTGAACCTGGAGCAGATTGTTTAGAGAGTAGAATTGAGGTGACATATAAATTATTCAATAATTCTGCAAACTACACCATGTCTTTTTGTAAGTAAAATAGCAGTCAATGTTTTTAAAATGCTGTTAATCTCTTTTAATTAAATCTATTTTAGCCATAATTTTATCTGAGATAATAATTGCTACCCCTGCCTTTTTTTTTTTTTTGGTGACAGCTGAAGCATAATAAATTCTATTCTAACCCTTCATTTTCATTCTGTGTGTATCTCTCATTTTTGACAGCATTCCTTGTAAACAGCATATTGTTGGATAGTGACTTTTAATTCGTTGTGTCTGTTTCTCTTTTGTGGATGAGTTCATCCCATTCACATTCAAAGTTATAATTACTATTTGTGCATTTCCCTCCATCTTATTTTTACTCCCCATTGCCTTCTCAGCCTCTCTTTTTACCTTCTCCCTGTTGCCTTATTTTCTTTTCTTACCTTCCTGTTCCTTAATCTGCTCGCATCCTCTAGCAGTCCCTCCCCTATCCTCTCTCCCTCCTAATCTGAATAATTTTGTTTTAGAATCACTTCATCACACACAACTCTACCCAACCTTTCTTTCAAACTGCCCTACTAATGATGACTATTTTAAGAATACTAATAACATTTTCATATACAAAAAGCAAACAGTTTGACGTTAATAAGTCCCACATAATTAGTCTTTAGAATTTTCTTATATTTATTCTGTATATTTTATATGATTTTTTTCATTGAGTTCTGGTCTTTTTGTCACAAATACCTGAAAGTCTTTCAGTTCATCAAATATTCCTTTTTTTTTCATCAAGGATTATATTCAACATTGCTGAATAAACTATTCTTGGTTACAACACCAGCTCTCTTGCTCTTTGAAATATAAAATTCTGAGACCTATGGTCTTTTAGTGTAAAAGCTGCTAGGTCTTGTGAAATCCTGACTGTTCATCAGTGAAGAGGTAGATTCTATAATGGGAGATGGAGATCTTACAATGGATATGATCAGCATCAACTTGGTCCTTAGAGTGACCACTAATCCTGTCTCAGGAAAAAGAGGAATCAGAATTTCTGGGGGGCAACTGACATCCAGAAGGGGGGGAAGGGCTTGGACCTAGGGAAAAAATATCAAGACAAATGGAGAAGAAAGATGGCCAAGAACAAACATTAACAAAATAGTAAAAGAATAGATTAAGTAATTGAATATACATGAAAAGATGAGAAAGCCAATAAATAAAGAAATCTAAAATGTGCACAAAATATGAAATATTAAAAATTAGTGGAAAATAGATAAAGCTGAAATTTAAAACCCATAAAAATGAGACATGAAACTAAAAGTTGTTTCTTTGAAAAAACTGACAAAATTAATAAAAATTTAGTTATTCTGATTTTAAAAGAAGCAGAAAATTAAAACAACAAAATAGAAAGTGAGCAAGGTGAGGCCACAGCAAAACCATAAGAAATTTAAAAAATCAGAACCTCCTATGCACAGTTATATGCTGACAAAACTGAGAGTGAAAAAAGAACAGGAATATTTTCAAAAACATCAATTACCCAAACTAGCAGAAGACCAAGTAGAGATGTTTGAATAACCTACTCTCAGAAAATAGAGCTGGGTGAGAGGGAAACACCAAATAAGAAAGTTACTGGAATCCATAGGAGAATGCCATCAATTTTTTTTTCGCCTTTTGGAGGGCAATTGGGGTTAAGTAACTTACCCAAGGTTACATGGCTAGTTTTTTTGTGCGGGTGTTAAGTGTCTGAGGATGGAACGGAACTCGGGTTCTCCTGACTCTGGGGCCGGCGCTTACTCACTTCACCACCTAGCCGCCCCATCCATCAAATTTTTAAAGAACAATTAATACCCATACTGAATGGAAATAGAAAAGAGTCAACCTATTATTCTGTTTTGCATGGATCCACACAAAAGTCGACTGTGCATTAAGGTACAAAGTTCGCATGAACAAATGCAGGGAAACAGAAATATCAAATGCACCTTCTACTGCCCATAATGTAATAAAAAAATATTTTTAATGAATAACCTTTGAAGCAAAGATTAAAAATTAATTAGAAACTAAATAATTTAATCCTGAAGAATGGGTGAATCAAAAAATAAATCATAGAAAAAATCATGACAACAATCTGGTTGTTTCCAGACTTCTCAACCCATAAACGCCAAAAAGAAAGCAAAAGATCAGTAGGGAACTCTGTTGGAACTGGGTGACAGAAGAGCACAGTCTGGCCCCTGCCCCTGGGGTGAGAGGTGGGCGTAGTGCTGTGGCTGCAGCTGCTGCCACATGGCTGCCTCCAGAGCTCCTGGCCTTCAAATCATAGGGGGAACAAGTGACCATTCAGATGGTAATTGCTCTTGCTTTGACCTGATTTAATCTAGGTTGAAGTCTTGGGTGGTGGTCCTGGGGTGAGGAAAGCTAGTGTGCCAGAGTTTGTGGTGGCTTTAGAGAGGGAGCTTTGACATACATACTCATAGCTTTGACAATGGCTGCAAAACCCCCAGCAATTTGAGACACAGCTCTCTCCACTCTGGAAGCAGAGCTCTACCCTGGCAAAGAACTCATAAGTCAAGTAACTGGCTGGCAACATGAGGAAGCAGAGGAAGCACAATCAGACCATAGAATCCTTTTTTGGGGGGGATAAAGAAGATCAAAAAATGGAAGGAAAAGAAGACAACAAAGTCAAAACTCCTGCATCAAAAGCTTCCAAGAAAAATATGAACTAGTTATAAGCCATGGAAGAACTCAAGAAGGATTTTGAAGATCAAGTAAGAGAAGTGGAGGAAAAAATTGGGAAGAGGAATGATAATGATGCAAGAAAATTGTGAAAAGCAAGTCTACAACCTGACTGAAGAAAATAACATCTTAAAAATAGACTAACTCAAATGGCAAAAGAGGCCCAAAAAGCCAATGAGGAGAAGAATGCCTTAAAAAGCCAAATTGTCCAGATGGAAAAAGAATTTCAAAAACTCACTGAAGAGAATAATTCCTTCAAAATTAGATTGGAGCAAATGGAAGCTAATGACTTTATGAGAAATCAAGATACTATAAAACAGATCCAAACAAAGAAAAAAATAGAAGGCAATGTGAAATATCTCATTGGAAAAACCATTGACCTGGAGAATAGATCCAGGAGAGATAATTTAAAAATTATTGGACTACATGAAAGCCAGGATCAAAAAAAAAAGAGCCTAGAAATCAAACTTCAAGAAATTCTTAAGGAAAATTGCCCTGATATCCTAGAATCAGACGGCAAAATAGAAACTAAAAAAATTTACTGATCACCTCTTGAAAAAGATCCCAGAAAGAAAACTCCTAGGAATATTATAGCCAAATTCCAGAGTTCCCAGGTCAAGGAGAAAATACTGCAAGCAGTCAGGAAGAAACAATTTGAGTGTTGTAGAAACATAATCAGGATAACACAGGATCTAGCAGCTTCTACACTAAGGGATCAAGGGACTTGAAATATGATATTCTGGAGGCCAAAGGAGTAGGATTAAAACCAAGAATCACCTACACAGCAAAAAATATGAGTATAATACTTCAGGGGAAAATATGATCATTCAATGAAATAGAGGACTTTCAACTATTCTTGATGAAAAAACCAGAGCTGAACAGAAAATTTGACATTCAAATACAAGAAGCAAGAGAAGCATGAGAAAGTACAGGAAAAAGAAATCATAAGGAATTTATTAAAGTTGAACTATTTACATTCCTACATGGAAAAATGATAATTGTAACTCATGAGACTTTTCTCAGTATGAGGATAGTTGAAGGGAATATATATGTGTATATATATGTATACATACATATATATGTATATATACATACATATATATGTATATATATGTATACATATACATATATATGTATGTATAGGAGGGTGTATGTGTGTATAAATATACATGTGAGTGTATGTGTATGTGTGTACATGTATACATAGACAGAGGGTACAGGACCAGTTGAATATGAAGAGATGATATCTAAAAAATAAAATAAAGAGGTGAGAGAAGAATATATTGGGAGACGGAGAAAGGGAGAGATAGAATAGGGTAAATTATCTCATAAAAGAGGCAAGAAAAAAACTGTTACAATGGAGAGGAAGAGTAGGAAGGTGAAAGGGAATGGGTCAACCTTATTCTCATGGAATTTGGCTTAAGGAGGGAATAATATACACATTCAAGTATCTTACCCTACAGGAAAGTGGGGTGGGGGAGTGGATGAGAGGGGGTATGATAGAAGGGAGAGCAGATTGGGGGGAAGGGTAGTTAGAAGCAAACCCTTTTGAAAAGGGACAGGGTCAAAGTAGGAAATAGAATAAGTGGGCGGTGGGATAGGATAGAGGAAAATATAATTAGTCTTTCACAATATATCTACTATGGAAACCTTTTGTGTAACTACACATGTACATCCTGTGTTGAATTACATGTCCTTCCAGTAGGGGTGGGTGATGAAGGATGAAGGGAAAGAATCTGTAATTCAAAGTTTTAAAAACAAATGTTAAAAAAAATTGTCTTTTATATGCAACTGGGAAATAAGATATACAAGCACTGGGGTATAGAAATCCATCTTGCCCTACCAGAAAGTTGGGGGGGGGGTGGGAGAAGATATAAGAGAGAGCATATTGGGGGAAGGGGTATTCAGGAGGCTCCCTATCTTGGGGTCGGGGTAGGGGAGAGATGGGGAGAAAATTTGTAACTCAAAATCTTGTGGAAATGAATGTTGAAAACAAATAAATAAAATTTTAAAATACTAGAAAGTATATATAAGAATAAAAAGAGCTTTCCCTTATTATATCATTAATTAAAATAATAGGTAGTATCTATTTAAAACCAGTATCCAGCATTATCTGTAATGAGAATAAAGTAGATACCTTTCAAAAAGATCAGTAGTGAAACAAGTATGTACACTGTCATTACTGCTATTTAAGAGATGGAGGGAGAGAGGGAGGAAGGAAGGAAGGAAAGAGAGAGAAAGAAATTTTAGGCAAATAAGAAACCAAATTATCTTTTTTTGCAGGTGATATAATTGTTTACTTAGAGGATCTTAGTTAAAACTATTTGAATCAACTAACAATTTCAGCAAAACTAGATATTGTAAAATAAAACCACAGAAATCACCAGCATTTCTATATATTATCAACAAAATTCAGCAGAAAGAGATAGAGAAATTCCATTTAAATTAACTGCAGATTATTTGGAATTATGTCCAAAGGAATATAACTTTATGCATTACCTTTGATCCAGCAACACCACTACTAGGTCTACATCCCAAAGAGATCTCAAAAAAGGGGAAAAAACCTATATGCACAAAAATATTTATAACAGCTCTTTTCTGGAGGCAAAGATTTGGAAATTGAGGGGATGCCCATCAGTTGACTGAATGGCTAGCATATGATTGTGCTCTACATGCTGTAGAGCATATATTGTGCTCTACAAAATTATGAAGAGGATGTTCTCAGAAAACCTGGAAAGATTTCGATGAAGTGATACAGAGGGAAATCAGTAGAACCAGAGCATCATACACAGTAGCAGCAATGTTGTATGCTGGTCACTTGTGAATTCTAGTTCTCCTCAGCAATACAATGATCCAAGACAATCCCAAAGGACTCAGGATGAAGCATACTATCCACCTCCAGAGAAAGAACTCATATTGTTTGAATACAGACTGAAGCAGGCTGTTTTTTACTTCCTTTCTTTCTTGATTTCTTTTTTTAAAATTGAGCTTTATTCAACAAAATAACTAATATGGAAATGTTTTATATTATTGCACATGTAAAACATATCAAGTTGTTTGCATTCTCAAGACATGGGAGAGAAAGATAGAATTTGAAGCTCATTTTTTAAAATGTTTTAAAAAAGAAGAAAGTCCCATGGGATAGCTAGGTGGCACCGTGAATAGAGCACTGGCCTTGGAGTCAGGAGGACCTGAGTTCAAATCCAGCCTCAGACACTTAACACAAAACTAGCTGTGTGACCTTGGGCAAGTCACAGCCCCAATTGCCCTACCTTCCCCACTCCAAAAAGCCAAAAAAAAAGGGGGAAGAAAAATGTTTAAATTTTTTTTACGTGCAATTTGGGGAAGATGAAATGTTTTTAAAATAATTGATAATAAAACAAATTCTCACTTGAAAAATAAAATAAAATAACTGCAGACATATGAAATATCTGTAAGTCTACTTGCTGGGACAAACCCGAGAACTACAGGAACACAACTGCCATCCGTTCTTTACACAAATAAAAGACCTAAATGATTGAAGAAAATATTAATCGCTCATGGATCAGGTAAGACAACATAATAAAAATGACAATATTATATAAATTAATTCATCTGTTCAGTGCTATCAAAGCGTTACTTTAGAAAGCTAGGAAAATAATAGCAAAATTCATCTGGAGAAAGGAAAAGTTAAGAATCTCAAGGAAATTAATGGAAAAAGTGGGGAAAATATCACATCTCAAAATATACTACAAAGGCATAATCATCAGAACAATTTGATGGTTAAGAAGTAGAGGCTTGGTGGAGCCGAGACGGTGGAGCAAAGGCAGGGACTCACCTGAGCTCTCCCAAGTTACCCTTTAAACAACTTTGAGATAACTTCTCCAATCCAATTCCAGAGTAACAGCACCAACAAAAGATGGAGTGAAACAATTTATCAACTTGAGGTGGCTTAGGGGTCAAAAAGAGAGTCTTCCTCACTGGGCTGGTAATTGGGCCTGGAGTGGAATGCAGCACGAGCCATGCCCTGACACATCAGCAGTGAGGCTTGGAGGCTGCTGCATCAGCATTGGCTTAAAAAGCCCTCAGTCCAAAGCTAGTAAGGGCATCAAACAACTGGTCAGCAGAAGGTTACTAGGACCCTTTACTGGCACTAGGAGCAGGACTCTGTTGCATTGCCCATGCATGGCTCCAAGTCGTAGTCCCAGGGTGAGGAGGAGCATTAGCAGATTAGTCCTTGTGGCCTCAGGGACGTTGGTCACACTTACAGGGCAAAAAGAGTGACTGTCATCATCCACAGGCCATAAAAGCAGTGACTACACCTCTACTAAGGCACCACCTTGGAAGAACCAAAAATGTACAGACACCTCCCCACCAAACTATCTCTGAAAATTGCAGAACAGTAGGACAGTGCCCCTCCACCCACATAAAGTTATAATAAAGGAATAGTCTGGGAAAATGTGCAAACAACAACAACAAAAAGAACCTGACAATAGAAAGTTACTATAGTGACAGGGAAGATCAAGACACAAACTCAGGAGAAGGCACTGAAGTTGAAGCAACTATATGCAAAGTCTTAAAGAAAAATGTGAATCAGACACAGTACTCAAAAAAATTTCCAAAAGAGCTCCAAAATCAAATAAGAAAGGTAAAAGAAAAAAAGAAAAGGGGAAAGAAATGAAAGTAATGTAAGGAAATTGTGAAAAAGAGTCAATAGTTTGGTATAGGCGACTCAAAAAATTACTCAAGAAAATAAAACTGTAAAAACAGGATGGACCAAATGGTAAAAGAGGCTCAGAAATCCACTGAAGGCAAGAGCCCCTTAAAAAGCAAAATTGGCCAATTGGGAAAAGAGGTCCAAAAATTCACTGGAGAAAAGAACTTTTTAAAAAGTGGAATTGGTCAAATGGAAAAGGAAATACAAAATATTGATGAAGAAAGTAATTCCTTAAAAATTTGAATTCAGCAAATGGAAACTAATGACTCCATGAGACAACAAGAAATAATAAACAAAATCAAAAGAATGATAAAAATAGAAGAAAATGTGAAATATTCCACTGGAAAAACAACAAATCTAGAAAACAGATAAAGAAGAGATCATTTAAGATTTATTGGACTCCCTGAAAGTCATGATCAAGAAATTTTCAAGAAAAACGTCTGATATCCTAGAGCCAAAGGTTAAAATAGGAATGTAAAAAAATCCACTGATCACACCCTAAAAAAAATTCCAAAATAAAAATTCCCAGAAATATTAGAGACAAATTTGAGAGCTCCCTGGTCAAGGAGAAAATATTGCAAGCAGTCAGAAAGAAATAATTCAAATATCATAAAGCCAATAGTCAAAATCACACAAGATTTAACTGCTTCCACATTAAAAGATCAGAGGGATTGTAATATTATATTCTAGAAAGCAAAGGAGCTAGGATTACAACAAAGAATCACTTAGCCAGCAAAAGTAGTGTAATCCTTCAGGGGGAAAAATGGATATTTAATGAAAGAAAACTTCCAGGCATTTCTGGTGAGAAGACCAGAACCGAATAGAAAATATGATGTTCAAATACTAGATTCAAGGGAAGCATAGACAAGTGAACATGAAAAAAGGAAACATAAGGGATTCAATAAGGTTAAACTGTTTAAACTTCTACATGAGAAGATGATGCTTGCAACTCCTAAGAATTTTGTCATAAAAGGGCAGTTAGAAAGAGTCTTACATAGAGGACAGGTGTGAGTTGATGTGGATGATTTTAAAAAAGTAAAATTAATGGGGCAGGAAAAGGGAGGGACTAGGAGAAGTGGGAAAAGAGAATTAAATGGGATAAGTTATTTCACATACAAGGGGCATGAAATGAAGAGACTTTATGGTGGAGGGTAAGATGAAGGGGGTGATGGGCAGTGCTCAAACTTTATTTTATAAAAATTGGTTCAAAAAGCCAAAACCTTATAGATTCAATTGGGTATAGAAACCTATCTTTCCCTACAGGGAACCAGGAAGGGAGGGGGATAAGAGCAGGTGGATGTCAGATAAAAAAGGAAGGGCAGATTGGGGGAAGGGGTAGTCAGAAGCAAAAAAAAAAAAACTTTTGAGGAGGGACTGGGTGAAAAAAGAGAGAAGGATAAACAAGGGAAAATAGGATAGAGGGAAATACGCAGTTAGTGATCATAACTGTGAATGTGAATGAGATGAACTCTCCCATAAAATGGAAGCAAATAGCAGAGTGGATTAAAAAAACCCAACATAATCCACCAATATGTTGTTTACAAGAAACACACTTGACACACACACAGACATATACAGAGTAAAGTAAGGGACTGAACCAGAATCTATCCTACTTCAACTGAAGTAAAAAAAAAAAAAGCAGAGGTAGCAATCATGATATCAGACTAAGCAAAAGGACAAATAGATCTAATTACAAGAGATAAGCAGGGAAACTAGATTTTTACTAAAAGATACCATAGACAATGAAACAATATCAATACTAAATATATATGCACTAAATGGTATAGCATCTTGATTCTTTTTTTTTTTTTTTTGCTTTTTGGAGGGCAATGGGGGTTAAGCAACTTGCCCAAAATCACAGGGCTAGTAATTGTGTTAAGTGACTGAGGCTGGAACCGAACTCAGGTCCTCCTGACTCCAGGGCCGGTGTAGCATCTTGATTCTTAAAGGAAAAGGTAAATGACATACAGAAGGAAATAGTAAAACTATACCAATGTGGGACCTCAAGTTTCCACTCTCAGGCTTCAATAAATCTAACTCCCTCCATCCCCCCCAAAAAACAAGGAGGAAGTTGAAAAGATAAAAAGAATTTTAGAAAAGTTAGATAGGATAGACCTCTGTAGAAAATTGAATGGGAATAGAATTTTCTCAGTGGTACATGGCACATTCACAAAAAAATTGACTATATATTATGGCATAAAAGACTCAACCAAATACAGAAAAGCAGAAATATTAAATTAAAATTAAAATTTCAGGTCATAATGCAATAAAGACCATGGAAACCAATAAAAATTATTGGAAAATAAGTAATCTAATCCTGAAGAATGAGAGGGTCAAATAACAAACCATTAAAAAAAACAATAATTTCATTAAAGAGAATGACAATAATGAGACAACATGCCAAGATTTACAAGATTCAGTCAAAGCAGTATATGGAATAAAATTTATATCCCTAAACATAGTGACATTAATAAAATAGAGAAAGAGCAGATCAATAAATTGGGCATGCAACTAAAAAAAAAAACAGGAAAAGAACAATATAAAAAACCCCAATTAAACATCAGATTGGAAATCCTAAAAATTAAAGGTGAAATTAGTAAAACTGAATGTGAGAAAATCATTGATTTAATAAATAAAACTAGGAGCTGTTTTTGTGGGGGGGGGGGAACAATGAAATGGGTAAATCATTGGTTAATTTTATTTAAAAAAAAGAAAACCAAATTACCAATATCAAAAATGAAAAGGGTGAATTCACCACCAATAAGGAGGAAATAATTAAAGCAATTGTTAAGAATTATTTTTCCTGAGTATATTCCAAAAAATCTAAGTGAAATAGATGACTATTTATAGAAATATAAATTTCCCAGATTAACAGATTGAAATAACTCTATCTTAGAAAAAGAAATGGAACAAGCCACAAATGTATCACCTGAGAAAAAATTCCCAGGATCTGATGGATTCATAGGTGAGTTCTACCAAATGTTTAAAGAACAATTAATTCCAATACTATATAAGCTTTTTGAAAAAATAGGTCAGAAGGAATCCTATCCAATTCCTTTTACAACACAATTATGGGGCTGATGCCTAAACAGGAAGAGCTGAAACAGAGAAAGGAAGCTATAGACCAATTTCCCTCATGAATATTGATGTAAAATTTTTAAATAAAACATATAATAAATACATGTTTAAATATAAAATAAATAAAAATTTTAAATAAAAAACAAGGAGATTACAGCAATATGTCACAAAGATCATACCTATTACCAGCTGGGATTTGTACTAGAAATGCAGGGCTAGTTAAACATTAAGTAAACTATCAGCATAATTGATCATATTTATAACAAAACCAACAAAAATCAAATTATCTCAATAGATTCAGAAAAAAAAATGGACAAAATACAAATCATTCCCATTAAAAAACAGTAGAAAACATAGGAATAAATGAAGTTTCCCTTAAAATAAGCAGTATCGATCTAAAACCATTACCAAACACTATCTGTAACGGGGATAAGCTAAAAGCCTTCCCAATAAGATCAGGGTGAAGTAAGGATGCCCAAAATCACCACTAGTATTCAATACTCCATTAGAAATGTTAACTATAATGATAAGAGAAGAAAAAGAAATTGCATATGTTAGAATAGGCAATAAGGAAACAAAACTACCACTTTTTGCAGATGATTTGATGGTTTACCTAGAGAATCCTAGAAAATGAACTAAAAAATTAATGGAAATAATTAACAACTTCAGCAAAGTTGCAGGATATAAAATAAACCCACCTAAACCATCAACAGGAAGAAATAGAAATTAAAATTCCATTTAAAATAACTGCAGATGATATAAAATATTTGGGAGTCTACCTGCCAAGACAAACCCAAGAGATTATGAATGTAAGTAGAAAATGTTATGAAAACAAAATTATGAATATAAGTACAAAATTTTTCACACAAATAAAGACAGTTCTTAAAAACTGGAGAAATATTAATTGCTTGTGAATAGGCTGAGCCAATAAAATAAAAATGAGGATACTCCCTAAATTAATGTGCTTGTTCTGTGCTATACCAAGTTTAAAAAACGTAGAATTAGAAAAATTTTAAATTTCATTTGAAAGAAAAAAGGTCAAGAATATCAAGGGAAAAACATGTGAAGGAAGGTAGCCTAGCTGTACCCGATCTCAAACTGTACTACAATGTGGTAAGCATCGAAACAATCCCGTGCTGGCTAGAAAATGGAGGAGTGGATCAGGGAATAGATTAAGAACTCAAGACACAGTAGTAAAAGGCCATAGTAATCTGGAGCTTGGAAAAACCAAAGACCCAAGCTTTGGAAGGACAGAAACTCACTATTTGACAAAAATTGCTGAGAAAACCGGAAAGAAGTTTGGCAGAAACTAGATATAAGCCAACATCTCAAAATGGGTATGTAATTTTGACATAAAGGGTAATACCATAAGCAAATTACAGGAACAAGGAATAGTTTACTTGTCAGATCTATGAAGAAGGGAAGAATTTATTATCAAACAAAAGATAGAGTATTATGGAAAATAAAATGGATATTTTGATTACATTGAACTTAAAAGTTTTGCACAAACAAAACCAATGCAGACAAGATTAGAAGGAAAGCAGAAAACTGGAACGCTTATCAACATTATGACCAACCACAATTCCAGAGGAGCCATGATGAAATATGCTGCACACTTCTTTACTGGTCAGGGTGAGTGAGGAGTGGGGATGGTGGGGATGGTGACAAGCCTCATTGATTAAGATTTGCAAAGCACTTCTCTCAGAACCATAGTTGACAGGTAGTACAAGGATTATTATTATCATCTTTCAGGGGAGACTGAGGCTCAAATGGATTATGAATTTTGTTTAGGAGGAACTAAATTGAGCTTAATTTTTTCATTTCCAATGAGGGGAGCAGGGTTGGAAACTGGCCCAGAGAGGGTCTGAGCTTGCTCAAAGGCACACAGTTGATGAGTGGGAAGACCCATTTCCCACACAGCTCCCCAGCCTCCCAGTCCAGGGCTCTCTCCATCTTACTCCACTGTTCCCTCCCTTAACTCAATTCAACTGCAAACATCTGATGTGTCCACTGGGTACATGAAAGCAGACATGGTGGGAAGATGCCTTGGGGATTGGAATGAATAGATGTGCCCTGGATTTGGATTCCAGCCCTATGGTATCACCTTGTACACAAGTCCTTGCCTCTTTGGGGGCCTCAGTTTTCTCCCGTGTCGGAGAGTGGGGTTGGATCCATTGGTCTCTATTGTTCCTTCCGGATCTCTTGTCTCCTGTGGATCTTAATAAGAAAGCTGGCCCCTCCCTCGGGCATGGGGAGCTTGCATTGTCTAGGAGAGGAACAGACAGGGACCTGAGAAGAACTTTATGGAGGGGTTGGCCCCAAGGAGAGACCAACAAGTGGAGCGTTCATACGAATCAATTGACCACAAACACAGGGCAGTTCTCCAGCCTGCCTGGAGCCAGGGTCTGGGAAAGGAAGCGAAGGGAACTAAGAGGACTCAGAAAGGCTATCACCAGATGGCGATGTCCTTGAATGCCAGGATCAGGATTCAAAGTCTCTTTAGAAGGCCAGGGGTAGCTGCTGAAAGATTTGAGCAGGGGAGAGACAAATTTAGAGGGGGTATGGGGCAGGCACCTGGGGGTGCCTGTGAAGAATGGACTGGCTGAGGGAGAAGGCATGGAGGCTGGAGACTGGGTGGCCATTTAGTACATCCTGGTGACTGATACCTTTGGGACTGTGAGAGATTTAGATGAGATGGGAGGAAGATGATGGTGAGAGAGGCAGGGACTGGGAGATTCCAACAATCCTGGATTACCCTGATTCCCTGAACTCTCTCCCTTCTCCCTCCAGCCCCTTGGGTCCAACTGGGTCCCATCAGTCTTAATGAGGCTTCTGGGACTGGGCCCCTAACAAGGCTCAAGGGGGCTCATTAGCAATACCAATTCTGCCCAGAGATCCAGGGAATTGAGGCTGGAAGATTCCCTCCTTGCCTGCCTGCTCCCCTCCTGAGTCCCCCTTGAGTCCCTAAACCCATAGACTCCCCCAGACCCTAGGAAAGCACAGGGTACAATGAGTTAAGTTGGGATGGTGAGAGCAAGAAGGGTCGCTCTTATAGATACCCAGTCCAGAGCTGACATTCCCCACCCATCGAGGGTAGGGCCTGAGGGACACACACCAGAGGTGGCCAAGGCTGAAAGTGAGGGTAGAGGAGAGAGGTAAGGATGGAAGATGGGGCTAGGGTCTAAAGGCCGGGCAATGGAAACTGAGCAGTGCCTTCTGGGGAGACCTGGGCGCCCATGAGCAGAGGGGCATCTGTGCTCTATCGCTCTTGGCAAAGCTGTCCACAGCACAGGCCCAGAGGGCAGACAGAGACCCCAGGTCTAGGCAAAGCTCGCTATATGGGAGCCTGGCCACAGGGGCTCCCTGCCCCTCCCAGCTCTCCTGCCCCACTCTCTCTGCCTCTATCTGGGTCTCCAGCTCTGTCTCCCCCTAGGTCTCTCACGATGTCTGTGTCTCTGTTCATCCCTCTTCATCTCCCTCCATCTGACTCTCTCCTTCATGTTCTCCCTGTCTTTCATCCTCTTTCATTCTCATTCCTGTCTCCCTGTCTGTCTCTCCCAGTGATCTTTCTGCCTCTTTGTCTCCCTGTGTTTCTGTTACTATATCTCTGTCTGTTTGTCTTTCTCTCCTCTTCTTCCTCCCTCCATCTCTGTCACTTTCTCGATCTCTGTCTCTGTTTATTTTCCATAGGCCAGGCTGGCACAAAACAGCCACCAGAGAATGGGTGAAAGGACCCAGGCATTAGTTACCTTAGATGCCAAGTTCAGGGTCTGGGCAAATTCTTGGTTCATCTCCCTGCCCTGGGACCTTCAGACCAGCCCCAGTTAAACCCTTGCCTAATCCCAGCCACCTAATACCAGTCACTGAACACAGGCATGGGGCTCACAAAAGGGTCCAAAGTCAGGAGAGCAGGGTTCAGGTCCCAGCTCAGACACATGTCCAGGATGCCCTTGGAGCAAGTAAGTTCCTGCCCTCTCTGGGCCTCAGTTTCTCCATTGGTCACAAGAGAAGGAAGTTGTGCTTGAAAGCCCCTTCCAGGACTAATACCCTACACAACGTTCCCTTGGCATATTCTAGAGAAAGGTCTAGAAAAGTGGGTAGAAAGGTGAGCCTTCAGAGAGGACACAGATGAGCTCTGGTGGTGCCTTCCCACTGAGACAACCAGGAGCAGACATGTCTGTTGAGGTCTGATGGAGGTTGTCCCCATGACAGGGTGCTCCTGAGAAATCCAAATGTCTTTCTAAACATCATTTGATCTCAGGAAGAAAGGAGGAAAAAAACAGGCCTATGTCCCATTGCTGAGTCCAGCACAGACCTCCTCCAAGGGCCAGCAGATCCCAACTGAACACAGTTAAATATATCAGTGAAATAAAGACCAGGAGCTGAGGGAAGGGGAAGTCAGCCCTGCTGAACTTTCTGCATTTGCTCAGTATTTTTATGTCAGCACTTATTAAGCAACAAGTGTGTTCAAGTTCCTGTGCTAACCACTCAGACCATCTGTGATTTCTATTGAATTCATTAGAGCATGCAGTCAGAGAGCTGGAAGCAACATAAATGGCTAGCCAGTTGACCCCATCCCTGAAAGGAATCCTTGCTGTAGCATGCCCTCGGTGCAATCAGTTAACCCCTGCTTGGAGACCTCCAAGGAGGAAGAGCCCACCACCTCCAGAGGTGGCCCATCCCTCTCTGGGATGGCATCGTTGCAACATTTCCCCACTCCTCGACTCACCCCATTGCTCCTGAGAGAACTAACCAAATCCACAGGACAACCCTTCAAGTACCTGAACAGAGCTATCAGGTGCCACCCTTCCCTGCCTCCCCCCCATCCCCACCGCCCCCCCCCCAGACTAAACATGCCGAGCTCACAGACTCATAAGCTCATAGGTCATCGATTTAGTGGGAAAAGGGACCTAAGTCAGAGGTCTTGGCCATTTGGAATCCATTGAGTGCTAGTCATTAATGGTTGGATGTCAGGTAAGGCCCTTAGTGGTCAGGAACAGAAATCCCTACCACAAGCAGGCATCTAGCCTTGGCTTGAAGATCTCCAGTGGAAAGGAAATGATCACCTCTCAAGGTTGCCTTCTCACTTTTAGACAGCACTTTACATGAAGCCGGAACTGGTTTCTTAGCAGCTTCTACCCCTTAATCCTACTTTGACCCCCTGGGAACAAAGGGGCAAGAGGTCTCCAATAGAGACCTGGGGATCTGGCTCTGTCCTGGTGCCCTTAATCATTCTTCCAGTCTTGAACAAAAGCAGAGAAGGCATCTGTATCTGACCTGAAGGGGACAAGTTAGGAAGCAGAACCGACATCTGGAGGATGGTGGGCAGGGTTGGCGAAGGTCAGGGTGTTGCAGGCTGGGACACTGAGCAAGCCCTGCCCAGATGCCGTGGAACTGGAGTGAATGGTCAGTATTATCCTTGGGTTAGGGTTAGAGCAATTTGTGTGAAAGAGCTGGGGCTCAGTGTCACTCAGTCAGTCCACAAGCATTGATTAAATGCCTACTATGTACCAGGCACTGCACTAAGGATATAAAGGAAGACAAAAGAGTCTGCTCACAGAGCAGAGCTCACAGCCTAACGGAGACAAGTAAAGAATTACCTACCAAAACCTGCTGATGGGGGAGCTGGAGATAATGTCAGAGAGAGGGTGGTACCATTAAGGAGGGGTTGAGAGAGTCTCCCAGTAAGAGGTGGGGTTTTAGTTGGGACTGCAAAGGAAGCTAGGAAATTGGCCAGGAGGTGGAGACCAGGAGGGAGAGCATTGCAGGCATAGGAAACAGTCGTTGAAAATTCCTGGTTCATGTCTGCTTCATGGAACAGCCAGAGGTCAAGGTCATGAGACCGAGGATTATGTGGTGGGGAGTGAGGTGTAGAAAGACTGGAAAGGCAAGAGCGGGTCAGGTTCTGAGGGGCTTTGAATGCCAAACAAGTTCGTATTTGCTCCTGGAGGCATGGGGAATTACTGGAGGTTATTGACTAAGAGGTGCCATGGTTGGACTTGAGCTTCCTTGGCTTAATGAGGGATGAATGGGAGAGGGGAGAGACGGAGGCAGGCAGCCCCCCTAGCAGCTACTGCCATAGTCCAGGCAGGAGGTGATAAGGCTGGGGTAGTATCAGAGGAGGTGAGAGATGTTGTGAAGGTGTTAGATACGGAGAATGAGAGAGAGTGAGGAGTCCAGGCGTCCTAGGTTGGGAGGATGGTGGTGCCCTCTATATAAATAGAGAAGGTTGAAAGTGAAGAGGATTTGGGGGAAATGGGACTGAATGAACATTTATACGGGCCCTGCTCTGCTCCAGTCACTGTGCTAAGGGCTTTACACCAATATTATTACACTTGATCTTCACAACCCTGAGAGGTACTGAAGCAGAGAGAGGTAAGTGCCTGAGGCTGGATTAGCACAGTGCTGGCACATAGTAGGAGCTTAATAGATTCTTGCTCCCTTCCCCCAACCCCTTCCTGAAGGTCCACAGACAACAGCAGAATCTTGGATAGGCGGTAGATGAGAAAAAGCATTCCAACGGCCTCACATCCTTCAGTGAAGGCCCAGAGTCGGGGGAATGAGAACCAGAGGGGGATGGTGGAGGATGGAGGGAGTGGAAAAGGAAAAGGTTCAAATGGAAAGCATATCTGCTCCCTATGGAGCTAGAAGATCGCAGGGCAAAGCGTGTGTAGCCTTAGAATGGAACCTAGGGGTGGGAGGAGAAGGGGGCTGAGGGATCCGGCAGCCGCAAGGACCGCTCACTAACCTGTGCCCAAGGGCTGTGGCTCGCCTGGGGAAGTGGCCAGCAGCAGAGGCTGCCGGCCTGAAGACTGGGGGGGGGGGGGGGAGGGGGGGGAAGGGCCCAGCAGGCGGCTGAGGAGCCTTCCAAAGCCCCCCTTCGGGAACCCTGGGAGCACACAGCAAGCTGAGGAGACAGCTCGGTCTCTTGCCTCTCAGAACCCAGGGAATGCACCCAGTCAGGCGGCCACTACAACGCCCTGGGAATTTGGGCAACTTCGGGCCCCTGGCTAGACCTCAGTTTTCCTTCATGTAAACTTCAGGATCAATGATCTCTAAGCCCCTTCCAGATCTAAATGTCCTCATTCTTGGCCAGTCTAAGTCCGGGCTCCATCCAATTGCGCCTGCCCCTCTTCGGCCCGAGCCCTGGACAGCCCTTTTGTCCCTTCCTCCCCCAGAGCCCCACGCCATGAGCCTGCGGCCAGAGGCCAACTGGACTGCACGCTTGCCTCGCGACTTTGTGATCCTGGGCTTCTCGGGATGGCCCCGGGGACTGCGCGCCCTGCTCTTCGCCCTGGGGCTGCCCCTCTACGTGGCGACACTGGCCGGCAACCTGTTGATCGTGGCCCTGGCGGCCGCCGACCGCGCGCTGCACACGCCCATGTACTTCTTCCTGGGCTCGCTGTCCGCCGTGGAGGTGGCCTACACGCTCGTGCTTACTCCTCGCACGCTGGCCGGCTTCCTGCTGCACCCCGGGGGTCAGCAGGTGCCGGCCACCGCCTGCGCGGCCCAGATGGGTCTCTTTGTGGCCCTGGGCGGCGCCGAGTGCCTGCTGCTGGCCGCCATGGCCCTGGACCGCTACCTGGCCATCTGCCGCCCACTGCGCTACCCGCAGCTGGTGACGCCCGCCCTGTGCTGGCGGCTGCTGGCCGCCTGCTGCGCCGGCGGGGCCGCCCTGGCGCTGGCCCTCACCACGGCCATCTTTCAGCTGCCCTTCTGCCGCGGCCGCCTGGTCAACCACGTCTTCTGCGACCTGCCCGCGCTGCTCGAGCTGGCCTGCGGGGACAAGGTGCTGCAGGAGCGCGCGCTGCTGGCCGCCTGCCTCCTGCTGCTGGTGCTGCCCCTGGCGCTGATCCTGCTGTCCTATGCGCGCGTGCTGGCCACCATCCTGGGCCCGGGGGCCGGGGCGGAGGGCCGCCGCAAGGCGCTGGGCACCGTAGCCTCGCACCTCACCGTGGCGGTGTTGCACTACGGCTCCGCCACGGCCATGTACGCGAGGCCACTCGAGGGCCGCTCTCTGGAGCAGGACAAGCTGGTTTCATTGGTCTACATCTACCTGACGCCCCTGCTCTACCCGGCCATTTACACCCTGCGCAACCGTGACATGCAGGGGGCCTTGCGCCGGGCTCTGGCAGCCCCGCGCACGTTCGGCCTGGGCTCCAGGGGCTGAGGAGGGTCTCTCCCCCCCACCCCCGCCAGTCCGCCTCCTACCCCCCCACCCCACCCCGGGGGCGGGGGACAAGGAGAAGGCTTTAACGGAAGCCCCTGTCCTAAGGCTGCTGGCTCTGCGGGAAGCCCACCCAACAAGCAACACAAGAGTGTTGTTCCGATCTCAAGATCAGTCGATCAATAAACATTTATTAAGCACCTACACCTACTATGTGCAGGCACCATGCTACGTGCTGGGGGTACAAAGAATGATAAAAGACAGGCAAAATCTGCTTTCAAGGAGCTCACCGCCAAATGGGGAGAGGATGTACAAACAGCAAAGGAAAGAAGGAAACAAACATTTATTAGGTACCTACTACGTGCCAAGCAGCATACTACGTGCTGGGGGTACAAAGAACGGTAGGAGACAGTCAGCCCCTGTTCCCAGTAGCTTCCAGTCTAATGGGAGAGACAAGAGGCGAACAATTAGGCACAAATTATGGATAGAATGGGGATCACCGAAAAAGGGAAGGCATGAAGGGTGATCCTAAGGCTTTCCCAGGAAGGTGGGAGATGAGGAGGAAGCACTTCCAGGAACAGAGAATAACCAGAGAAAATGCCTGGAGTGGACTTTGTGAGGACCGGGAGGAGGCCAATTGTCACTGAAAACCAGGGGACACTGGGAGGGGGACTCTGAGGCTTTTACAAGGGGAAGGGCTTTGAAGGACAAAACTAGAGGATTTGATATTTGGTGCTGGGAGTGACAGGGAGCCACTAGACATTATGAGGAGGGGAGGTGAAGATTCCTTTAATAGTTCAGTGGAGGATGTTCAGGAATGCAGAGAGCTTGTGGCAGGGAGTCCAAACAGCAAATCTAGGGAATGTGTCTCCCCGGACCCTCATGAGCATGGGCTGGGAAGCTCTTCCACAATCCCCTTTCCAAAGAGGTGACCTTGGACATACGAGAGGAGAACATTGTCCTAGAAAACTTACATAGCTGCTGGCTGTATTGAAATGCTCCTGAGGCCCCTTCTAGCTTGGGGTGAGACTCAAAGCATTATCCTTGTCTAGTTCAACTACCATTTTTATTAAGGACTTGAATCAGTCGGTCACTCAAATGTTTATTAAGCACCCACTATATGTAGGCATTGGGTTAAGCCCTGGGAATACAAATACTAAAGTGAAAAACAGTCCCTGTCCTCAAGGACCTCAGAACCTAATGGGAAAGACACCACAGAAGAGGAACCTGGAAAAGAGGGGAGGGAGAGGAGGACAGAATGCAAGTAAAGGAGTCTAGTCCAAAAGGGTGCAGCCAGGTGGGAAATGATCTGCAGAGCGGGCCTGTGTGTCCTCAGATTCAGCAGACAGTTCACACAATGGGCCCAGGACAGAGTCTGACTCCCCAAAGGTCTCAGCAGGCTGGAGCATGGGACTGGATGAAAGCAGAGGTCACATTCAGAAATGACTTCACAAGTACAAGATGGGTATGAAACAGAGAAATAAAACTAGGGACCAACTTCACTCATAAATATAGATGCAAAAATCCTAAAGAAAATGCTAGCTGGAGACTATAGCAATATATTGTGATCAAGTGAGAGTCAGACCAGGAATGCAGGGTTGCCTCAATATAAAGAAAGTTATTAGCATAATTGGTTATATCAATAACAAAAGCAAAAAATCATATGATTATATCAATAAAGACAGAAAAGGCTTTTGACTAACTACAACATGCACTCTTATTAAAAAAAAACACTTGAAAGCATAGGTATAAATATTTTTTTCCTTAAAATGATAAGCAGCAGCTACCTAAAGCCATCGTGGAGCATTATTTGTAATGGGGCTAAGCTAGAAGCCTTCCCAGTTATATCAGGAGTGAAACAAGGATGTCCATTATCACCAACATTATTCAATATTGTGCTAGAAATGCTAGCTACAGCAATGAGGAAAAAAAACTATCTCTTTTTGCAGATGAAATGATGGTATAATTGAAAAACCCTAGAGATTAGACTAAAAAATCAGTAGAAACAATAATTTTAGAAAAGTAGCAGGATATAAAAGAAATCCACCTAAAATGTCAGCATTTCTATATAACCCTCCAAGAAGACAGTAAGATATATTACTTGAAATAACCATAGACAATATAAAATATTTAGGAGTATACCTGGCAAGACAAAACTAGAAACTATATGAACATAATTATAAAACACCTTTTATACAAATAAAGTTGAATTTAAAGAGTTGGAGAAATATTAATTGTTCATGGGTGGGCTGAGTCAATATTTTAAAAAATGAGTTCCATCTAATCTACTTATTCAGTTGCACCCCAATTAAACTACAAAAAAAATATTTTATTGAGCTAGAAAACATAATAAAATTCATTTGGAAGAACAAAAGGCCCAGAATTACAAAGGAATTAATGAAGGGGGTTTAACACTACCAGATCTTAAAACTGTAACATAAAGCAGTAATTCTCAAAGCTATCCAGTACTGGCTAAGAAATAAAATGGTGTATCAGTAGAATAGAATCAGTATACAATACACAGTAGTAAATGATTATAGTAACCTTATGTTTGATAAATGTAAATATTTAAGCTTTTGGGATAAGAACTCACTATTTGATTTAAAAAATTGTTGGAAAAACTGGAAAGCAGTCTGGCAAAAATTGGGTATAAACCAACATCTTATACCATTTACCAAGACAAGATTAAAATGGATACATGATTTAAACATAGAGATCTCCTAAGTAAATCAGAGAAGCATGGAATATATTACCTATCAGATTTATGGATAAATGAATAAACATGGAATAGAGAGCACAGGGGTATGTAAAATGGATAATTTTGATTAATTAAATTTAAAAGTTTTTTTATAAATAAAATAAATGTAGCCAAGATTGAGGAAAGCAAAATATTGGAGGGGGAGGGAGTTATTTATAGACCATTTCTCAGATAAAGGCCTTATATCTCAAATATATAGAGAACTGAGTCAAATTTATAAGGATATGAATCATTCCCCAAGTGACAAATGGTTAAAGGATATGAACAGGCAGTTTTTGGAAGCAAAAAGTGAAAGCTATATATAATCATATAAAAAGGCTCTAAATCATTATTGATTAGAGAAATGAAAATTAAAACATCTCATACCTATCAAGTTGGCTAAAATGATGGAAAGGAAAATGGCAAATGTTGGAGGGAATATAGAAAAATAGGGACACTGATACCCTGTCGATGGAATTGTGAACTGATCCAATATATAGGGTTTTATATATATACCCTTTGATCCATTTCTCCCTTGATCAAGGAAAAAGGAAAAGAGCCTCTATGCTCTAAAATGTTCATAGCAGCTCTCTTTGTGGTGCCCAAGAAGGGGAGACTGACTGCTGGGCTGCCCGTCAGTTGGGGAATAGCTGGACAAGTTGTGGTACATGACTGTAGTGGAATACTCTTGGACTATAAGAAATGATGAGCTCAATGATCTTAGAAAAACATGGAGAGGCAGCCAGGTGGCTCAGCAAGTAAAAGCATGGCTCCAGTGTGGGGATGACCTGGAGATTGAATCCAGGCTCAGACACTTAGCACCTACCCAGAAACACCTGGCCGTGTAACCTTGAGCAAGTTACTAACCCCAATTGCTAAAAAAAAAAAAAAACCCAAAACATGGAAAGACTTCATAGTGAAATGAGCAGAACCAACAGAAACAGCAACATTGTTTGAAGAATAACTGTGGATGACTGAGCTATTCTGAGTAAATGAACATTCAGATCAACTACAAGGGGCTCATGAAGGAAGATGCTATCCACCTGCAGAGAAAGAGACGACCTATGGACTAGGGATTGAGGATCTGTGTCAAATGTTGGCCTTCTCTAATGCAGGTTGGGAGTGAGGGAGCTCGAAATGTAACAAAAATAAATAAAACACATATTAAAAGCCAAGCACAAGACTGGAGGGGAATACGTGGCAGAAGTTGGTCTGAAGAAAGGTCTGGGGGAGCTGAGAGAAGCTGGTGATGCATCAGGGACAGGATAGCTGTTTACAAGGAGGGACCAGCTGATGCTATTTAGCACCAGAGGGCAGAACCAGGAGGAGCAAGGAGAGGACATTCTAGACGGGCAGATTTCAGCTTCATTCTGAGAAACACTTCTCATTAAAGCTGTCCCACAGTGGAATAGGCTGCCTGGGGAGGTGGTGGCTTTCCCCACTGAAGATCTCCTGGCAGGGGGTGGATGACAGGCCATGTGTGCAAAGAGGGAATTCCTTTCTGGAATGACTTAGACTCCAGGGCCACTGAGACCTCATTTATTCACAATCAAGTTGGGAGTAACTCTGATGCAGGCCGTCTTTGGAACACCCTTTGAGTGGGCTGAGAGACAGGCACAGCAGACAGAGGCCTGGGAAAACAGGGGTGGTGTCAGCCTTGGATATTTCACTGTGTGATCATCTCTGCCCCTCCATTTCTTCATCTGTGAAATGAGGGGGTCACACTTGTGGGCCAGGGCAAGGTCCTCCTTCTCTGAGCTCCTCCAGCCCCCTCCAGCTCTGGGGGTTCCAGAATCCAAGGTTCATCCCATAGATAACACATGTGGAATTTACCTGTCCACATCAGTGGGCAAGGCATTGACCTTGAGGTTCAGTCTCTGTCCTAACTCTGCCTTCTTCTCTGGGCTTTCTCAGTTTCCTCCTCTGTAAAATGATGCACTCAATGACCTCTGGGCTCCCTTACAGCTTGGACAGTGTGAACTTTGAGCCCAAAAGGCCCAGGGTAGCCCACCCAGATCCAGAGACAGCCCTGTAAGAAGCAAAATTCAATTCATCATGAATCGAGCGTCCTTCTGGCTTCCAGCTCCCTCTGAAAAGCCTCTGACTGGAATTACTTATTCAGCTCTGAGAGGTTCTGTCCTGGGGAAAGACCCAAGTGGCCAAGAGGAAGTTAATTCTCACTCACTAAATACATCCTTTTACCAATACCAGCCACCAAGCATCTATTAATCATTGAGGTAAATGGTGTGGTTTCAGGAGGCACATACATCAGGTCAGACTGGTTAATACAGAAGCTTTCTCACACACTATTTCCAGACTCATTCTTTGATATGAAATCTCTGGTGTTTCCTAAGATCTCATCTGCCCTCCCCCCCGCCCCAGGTTTTCCCACATTTCTTATATTCATAGGACCTCTCTCCTGTGTGAATTCTCTAGTGTTGAATAAGGACTGGCTTCAGTCTGAAATCCTTCCCACCTTCACTACAAAGCGTTTGTCTCTAGTGTGAACTCTCTGGTATTCTGCCAGGTCTGAACTCTAGGAGACCTCCCCACTCCTCTCACACTACACTTTTATCTCTATTGTGAACTGTCCTGTTCTTCATAAGGGTGAAGCTATCCCTGAATGCTGGAGCACACTCATTACCCTGATAAGGCTTCTCTCCACCTAGTATTTGATGATGTTCCTGTAGGCTCAGCCTTTGGCTAGCTTTGTAGGCTTTCTCTCCCAGTATCTCTCTGGTGCCAAAAAAGGTGTTAGCTGGGACTGAAGGCTCTTTCACAGCCCCCACAGCCGGTGTGAATTCTCTGGTGTTGGTTAAGGGCTGAGCTCTCCCTTACGGTCTTCCAACATCTAACCAGACCTCTCCACAATGGATTTCCCAAAAGGCTTCTCCCTGGTGTGAATCCCCTGGCATTTCACCAGGTTTGAGCTGCTATTGGGAGGTCTGGTCACATGAATCACATTTGTGTTTTCTTTCAAGGGGGATCCTCCTGATATATACAGAACAGCCACTGTCTTAGATTCCATCTCTGGGGAAGCCAAATCCTTCCTTTTCCCCTACAGGTCTCTCTCACCACCATGTCGCTCTCAGCAGCTTCCTGAGCCCTCCCCCCCCCCATGATCTGCAAGAGACTGGAAGCGGTCAGAGGAGTGAGGGTGGCTGTAGAGAGGTCCCCACCAGTCCCTGGGCATGGGAGAAGAATGGACTGGTCCTTCCCTTGGGGTCCACGGGGCCTCAGAGAGAAGACGGAGGTCAGTGAGTCCCACCTCCTCACTTTACAGATGGAAAAGGGGAGGTCAAAGCTGGACTTCGTCGGGCCACACCCATCACCTCTCGTGGAGGTCACTGCCCCATCTGGGCTGCCTCAGTTTCCTTCTTTGCAAACCAGATAGCTGCCTGATTCATCAGTGTCCTGGAATCAGGACTGTGGCTAGATCGTGAGCCGCCATCCTCTCTGTGGTGGGAGAAGGACGGTTCTGACACCCAAATGGGAGTGGGAAGGGGAGTGTAGAAACACCCATCGGGGTCCACCTTTGTGCAGGAGGGGCGCCGATCTCTGAGGGGGAGGAGAGGCAGGGGCCTCTCTCCGTGGTCCTGGGGCTGCATGGCCATAGCTGTCCAGCATCACGTCCAGGGGGAGGGAGGGGGAGCCCCACAGGGCTGCCATCTGCAGAGTCCTTCCAGAGGGAGGCCACAAGGGCCAGTCCTCTGCACCAAAGTCACCAATGGCCCCCTCTTATCTCTAGGAGGAAACAGGGCTCTGCAGCTCCAGGCTCCTGCCCTCCCTCCACTTCCTACATTCCCTGTTCCCAGGGGGGTGGGGGTCGCAGAAGCCGGAAGTTCAGCTGGGACACAGAGGTAAACCGAGGCCCGGCTGGGCCCCGAGACGTCTCAGACACAGGGGTAAACCGAGGCCCAGCAAAAAGGTGGGGGAATCCTGCGCATGCGCCCAACGCACCCTCTCGCTCACAGCAGTTCTCCCACTTCCCTGCCTCCCATTGGCCGGAGGCTGGACAGAATCGGAAGCGTACTCGCGACTACTTCCGGCCTCTGCCCCGAGGACGCTCTAGGCGGTCTGGAGGACCGGGCCCTCCTCTCCCTTTGTCCCCAGGAGGCTCTCTTGGGGGTCGTCAGAGATCTCTGCTCCCGCGGAGCCTCTCTGGAACCGGGGTGTGCTCTCGGCTTGTCCGGTTGCCCTGCCCACACACCTCTTCCGAGCAATGGGGCGCGGGCCTAGTAGTTTCTATGATAAGTGGGGGTGGGGGGGGTGGGGGCGTGCGCGGACGGAGGACGGTCTCATAGCAACCACCTCTCCTGTGCCGTCATTCATGGGACGCGCGAAGCCTCCTGGGACACGTAGTCTGGAGGCTGAGCCCTAAGGACTCCTCTGCGCATGCGCCCGACCTCGGGTGGCACTGTGGTTTGCGTGGTCAAGGGCCTGAACTTCAAAGCTTCAGGCGGCTCTTTACGACCTCCCTCTATGTTACAGACCCCTGAATTCCCAGACAAGGGAAGAAAGAGTCTCGAGAACGTAGTGGCACAGTCAGGAACCCATCAGTTAGTCAATCAACAGGCATTTATTACAAAAGCAAACATGAACGTCCCAAGAGGTTTGCAGAGCCCCTTAGCTTGTACAGAAAGGGAAACCGAGGCATGGGGGAGGAGGGGTCACAGGGAGCTGACAGTCCCATGCTGCACGCCGCGGGGCGAGGGGGGGGTATCCTTTCAGAGGTGGGGGCTGGAGCAAGTCAGGGGACGGAACACAGCCCGGACAAAGGCTCCGACGGGAGATCCTGGAGAGCACAAAGCATTGGGCCACCCCCCAGGAAGGAGCCTGGGCAGGGTCCTGAAGCTCGAGTGGGGTCTGGGTCTGGCCCCGGAGGAGTCTCGGGCATCACTGGGAGGGACAAGGCGAGCCTGGGGGCACAAGTGTGAGGAGGGGGCTTTAGACCTGACCCAGCAGGGGGGTCAGGGAGCCTGGGCAGGCAGACCCTCCAGTGGGGCACCAGGGGCTTAGGAGTCAGGCACAAAAGTGGTGGAAGCGCTGCCGGGCTCACGGATGGCCAGGGGGACTCAGGGAGAGGTGCTTGGAGATCCCCAGGCTATGAAGGAAGCTCCTGGAGGGAGGGGAGATGAGGGTTCAAACTGCCCATGCCAACCCCACCCCCCCCAAACCCTGTTTTCAGTTGGGGAAACTAAGGCTCCCAGAGAGGAAATGAATAGTTCAGATGGGCCCATCTCCCCTGACTTACTGACCCCTGCCCCCCCATCCTCTGGGTGGGCTGACATTCTGCTCACTACCTGCAGGCCCTGAGACAGGTGGCTGTCCTTGGCTGGGCTTCAGTTTCCTTCTCTATAAAATGAGGAAGGGGAGTTGTGCTAGACTCCAGCTCTACATCTGTGCTCCAGGACCAACCCAGGGATCTAAGACGAGGCCTGGGGTCAAGCTAAACACCCCCCTCCCCCTCCCCCCAAGCAGAGCCAGGCTTGGCTGGTGCCAAAGTGACCCTGCTCACATTCAGTGCAGCCTTTGCTCATGCCTTTGGGTCTGCCTGGGCTGCCTTGGTTTCCCCATCTACAGGAGGCCCAAGCCCCCAGAACTCCCTGGGCTGCCTCAGTTTTCCCATCTATAGGAGGCCTAAGGCCCCAGATCTGCCTGGATCTCCTCAGTTTCCCCCAGATCTGCCTGGGCTGCCTCAGTTTCCCCTCTACAGGGGGCCCAAGGCCCCAGATCTGCCTGGGCTGCCTCAGTTTCCCCATCTATAGGAGGTCCAAGAAGACCCCAGATCTGCTTGGGTTGCCTTGGTTTCCCCCAGATCTGCCTGGGCTGCCTCGGTTTCCCCTCTACAGCAGGCCCAAGGCCCCAGATCTGCCTGGGCCGCTGGCTTTCCTCTAGGTGTGAACCTTCTGCCAAGCTACATGCCTGCAGACAGACATCCACAGGGTGGACACTTCTCTCTCAGCCCCCCAGGGGAGGCTCCCCTCCAGGGAGGTCGGTGGGGCTCGAGCTGGGGGTCCCTGCCCCCTCTTGGTCACCAGGAGGCCAGGAACCTGGATGCAGTGGCGACCCAGAGAACTCCACGGGGAGCGCGTTTTCCATGGGCTCTGTGTGGCGCGGGCGCAGGGGCCAGGCCGAGGGACCGGCGGGTGCTGGGGGCCCTACAGCGGCCGTCGCAGGGGGCTGGGGCCACGAGAAGTTGGTGGGAGCGGCTGGGGCGGGGGCCAGGGGCGGGCGCGGGAGGACGATGGTGTGAGAGCTGGAGTGGGGAATGAGAAAGAAGATGTAGACCCCCGAGACGACGAGCCCCGCGGTGACCAGCACCGCCAGGGTGACCGCCGCGTGGAAGGCCCAAGTCGAGCGGTCCCAGCCCAGGGTCCTGGTCTGGGGCCGTCCCAGCCGAAGAGGAGGGGGCGGTGGGGGGCCCTCGCGGGCCTTGGACTGGCCTGAGGACGACGGGGGACGGAGGTAGAGAAGACCCCGCCGCCGGTCGAAACGGACTGAGCCCTGGCATGGGCTGGGGCTCTGGGCGCCCCGGGGCAGGAGAGTGGGCTCCGTGGGCAGCGCGGGGGGCCCGCGGCGGGGCGGCAGGCGGGTGGGCGCGCGGCACATGGGGCAGGCCACGGCCTCCCCGCTGCCCACGGTGGCCAGCGACAGCCGTGCCAGGCACTCTAGGCAGAAGACGTGGCCGCAAGCCAGGCGTTTGGGGAGCTTGAAAAGCCCGTCGAAGGGGGAGACGCAGATGAGACAGTCCATGGGGGATGGCGGAGGCAGGATGGGGGACTCCACCTCGGTGGGGCCGGGCCCAGGCCCCCCATCTTCATCCTCCTCCTCTCCCCCTGGGGAGCGGACAGTGGAACTGGCGGCAGGAGAGTTGGGGACTGACCAGGAACGGGAGGGACCCCGAGGCCACCGGAGGCAGGCAAGAGGGCAAGGCATTGGCGACCTAGTGAGAATTAGAGACGTGGGGTCAAACTGAGACAGGGGTCAGAGATAGAGGGGGCAGAGCTGGGAAGACAAGACGGGGGAGGCAGAAACAGATGGGTTTAGAAACAGGGGAGACTGAGACAGAGAGAGATGGCATCAGGAAGGGGCAGAGACAGGCGGGAGGTGGGGGCAGAGCTGGGGACAGAGAGACACTGAGTCGGAGACAGGGTGGCAGAGACAAAGGGGGCAGAGCTGGGAAGACAGACAGGGAGGCAGAGACAGAGGGGGTTAGAGACAGGGAGAGAGGGTATCAGGAGGGGGCAGAGACAGAAGGGGCAGAGTTGGGGAGATGGAGACATAGGGGCAGAGACAGGTGGGAGGTGGGGGCAGAGCTGGGGAGACACTGGGTCAGAGACAGGGAGCAGACAGACAGGGTGGCAGAGCTGGGGAGATGGAGACATAGGGGCAGAGACATGCGGGAGATGGGGGCAGAGCTGGGGAGACACTGGGTCAGAGACAGGGAG
>NW_027186373.1:946593-961104 GCF_028583685.1 Petaurus breviceps papuanus | reverse complement strand
TGTGGAGACGCCCCGCCCCTTCCTCGGCCACAGAGGAGGTAGCCCAGGAAAGCCCTTCCAGTGCGGATGTTTCCCTCCATCACCAGAGGGTTATTGGGAGAAGCAGTTTTTCCACTGTTAAGACCCCGACGCGGGATCCCGGGAAGGCCGTTCCGGCGCGCTCAAGCCCTCCCCCCAGCACGGCCGCTGACGGACGGGCCTAGGCCAGACGCGGCCTCCCGCCCCTCCCCCGCCCACCCTAGGGGCAGGGTCGCTCCCGCCTCAGTTTCCCCCACGCAGAAAGTGCGTTCCCGCCGGCCACGGGCGCGGAGGCCCGCACTCACTCGCTCGTTCTCGGCGGCTCTCGGGGCGGGAAGGGGGTCTTTGAACGCCGGCGCGGGGACTCAGAGTCACGGCGGCGTTCACTCCACGCGCCTCAGACAGGCTCCGGAACAGGAAAGAGGCCGCGGCCGCGGGGTCTCGGACTTTATATGGGCCACGACTGCTTCCGGGTCGGCAGCTAACGCGTCATGACTGCGCGCACGCGCACTGAGCACTCCGGAAAGTCCGGGAGGCTTCTATTAACACGTGGGACAAAAGCTTAGAGACTGCGCGTGCATACACGACCGAAGCCACACCCCTAGCCTGCTTCCGGCAGCTGAGGCGCAGGCGCAGCAAACCAGCGAGGCCCGGATCGCCATCTTGTTAGAGGTCAGCGCCCAACGAGACACACGTGCTTAGTGCGGAGAGCCAGCCTTCCAGTACCAGGTTCTCCTCCTCTCTCCCCGCCTCCTTCGACTGGCTGGGACTTGGAGAGGATGCCGATTCCCTGACCTACTTCTCAGAAGAGCCCCCTCCTCCTGCGTGGGCACGGGCTCCCCTCTCCCTTCCAGGCTGGGGCACCTCCCGCTGAGCTCTGGCTTCTACCCTGCACACCTTCTCCCATCTGGGGCTGAGCGTTCACTAAGGGCTGGACGTGGTGGGGGCGGGGGTGGGGGGGTAGTCCGGGGTTGAGCACTGGGGATGCCACGAGGGACAGTGGGGCCCTGCTTCCGACGTGGGGAGACGGTGCCTGCCAAGCTGGGAAGGGCGGAGGGGGCCCCTCGGATTCACCGAACGCGAGTCATCTGAGAGAATGCCGACTGTCAGGAGGTCACGAGTGGGGGCGAGAATGGGGAGAATCCCCCCCCCCACCCCGGCCAGGAAGGAAGGAGCACCAGGCTGAGGGTCCTGGGGGGAGGCAAGGGGCCTGGGCCGGCGGGGCCGCGGAGGTGGGAGCTGCCCACGGTGGCTCCTCTTGCCCCATGAAGGGGGGCGGGGAGCACGTCCTGCAGAAGCTGTTGCTGCTCTGACCGTCTGGGATGTCACGTGGGGTTTTCTTGGCAACCCACCGTAGATGAGAAAGGGCGTCAGAGGGTAGATTTGAACTCAAGACACTGGGCTTTCCGCTATCAAGCCCTGCGGTCCGTGCGCTCTGGCGCCTCCTCACGGTCTTCCGGGAGAAGGCCGGGTTTTTCTTGGGACTGGAAGGGAGCTCTGCAGTCAGAGCAGGCTGGGGAGGGCGTTCTGTGCGTGCGGCACTGCCGGTGGAAATGCCTGGAGTCTGCAGACGGAGGGTCTCGGTGGTGGGACTGCCCAGAGACCAGTATGGGCAGAACATGTGGGAGGCTTAAGAAGACCCGAGGGGTAGCAGGGTGGGGAGGTTGCCGGCTCAGGGAAGGCTCTGAGCGTCCAGGCCATCCTTGGACACACCAGCTCTGATCCCGGCCAAGCCACGCCATCCCTGTGAAGTCACCCCTGTGATAATAACAGCACCTCCCAGAGCTGCTGGGAGGGTCTCGAGGGATGATGTTTGTAAAGTGCTTAGCGAGGTACCTGATGCATTGGCACTTAGAGAATGCCTCCTTCCTTTCTTCCTTCCCTCCCTCCTTCCTCCCACAGTGTGAGGATCACAGGAGATGATATTGCTAAAGGTTCTAGCAGACTTTAAGGCACTATAGAAATGCAAGACCCCACTGTTGTTTATTGAGTAGGGGGTGACGTGGGCAGCCAGGTTCTTAAATCACTTTGGTGATGGACTGAAGGGGGGGAGGGACTGGGGGGCAGGCATTCCCTCCCCCTTCCTCCGCCCCTCCCCCAGCTGCAGGCAGTAGTCCTGGTGTGAGGCGAGGAGGGTCTACCCCAGTGTGTGTGTGTGGGGGGGAGGGGCAGAGGAGAAAGGGGCGGATATTATTGGAGAGGCAGGGCTTATTCTCATTACCCCGGACTATTACTGTAGAGAGCTCCAGGCTCCTCCTCTGTCTCACCCCCAACATCCAACAAGGGCCCAGAGGCCTGGCGATCTCACCTCGTCAGGGTCTCCGGGAGCTTGCACCTTCAGCATCCTTCTCTGCCACTGTCCTGCCCGGTGCAGGCCCTCTCCCCCTCCAGTCCGTCCTTTGTCCAGCCGTCAAGGTAGCTTCCCAAAGCACGGGGCTGAAAGCTCCCTTCTCCATACGGTGCAGCGGCGCCCTATCACACACCAGATGCTCCGCTCGGCCTCCAGAGCCCTGGCACCCCAGCGCCCTCCTCCCTTTCCAGGCTTCCCAGACGGACTCTTGGGCACAGCGGCCTCCGCCTCGGGCCCTGGGCGTTCTCTCCAGCTGTCCCTCCCGCGCCCTCCTTTTGCTCCCACCCAGACCTCCCGACTTCCTTCAAAGTCCCACCTTGTGCAGTAAGCCTGCCCAGATGCCTCCTAGTGCTGATAGCACCACAATGCAGAGAGCTTGTTTCTCTGGATGTTTTCACCTCGTCTCCCCCAGGAGACTGAAATAGGGCTGGTCTTTTGCCTTTCTTTGTGTCGTCAGCTCTTAGCGCACGCCTGCGGCATAGGGCCTTAATAAATGTTGATCTCCGGGATGATGGTCAAATGAGCCGGGCTAGGCAGCAGACTGGGCATGGCGGGCGTCTCAGCCCTCCCCGTCCGCCACCCTAGCCACCTAAGCTGCCGGCCTGACGTCTCGGGTTTGTGGGCACCTCTGGATCATAACTGCGCCTGTCAGGGAGGTCTCTAAGGTAAGGACACTATTGTGATGACTGGCTTGCCATAGTTTGTTAGGACGCTCCGCTAGCACCTGTCCCAAATCCCTTCTCCTTGGTCCAGTAGCAGGTGAATTAGTGGCAAAAGGCAGCCCTCCTGTCCACTGCTTCTCGAGCCCCTGCCAGTGCTGATGTCAAGCCCCCTCCCTCCTAGGAGACCTGTGTCAGCAACTCATGCCCCTGTCATGGACTCTCCTTGGTGCCCTTTGGCCCCTGGGCCGAGAGACAGCAGAGTTTTACATCCCGAGATGAAACAGGAAACCTGGTCAGTCCCTTGGTTGCTGATAGCTGCCCTCAGTGCTGATGGCAATGCCTCCCGATGACACAGGGTTTGCACAGAGACCTGCCCCCCAGTCCCCAGGGAGCTGTACATTTGCTCTCCTCCCCCGACCACTCCAAGAGTCCTGTGGCTCAGCTCCACTCCCCTGCAAAACACACACTTCCATAGGGCTTACAAAGCATGTGTGTGTTTACATAAACCTGTGGCTATGTATGCTAGCCCCCCCGTTTTATTTATTCTTATTAAAACCATGGGAGGTTAATGCTATTATCCCCATTTTACAGATAAGGAAACTGGGGTAGGGCTTAAGTGTCTTGCCCAGGGTTACACAATTGGTAAGTGCCTGAGGCAGAATTGGAACTCAAGCCTACCAGACTCTAGGCCCAACAAGTGTCCCATCCACTGTCCCACCTAGGTGCTCCTAAGCTCTGTGTGTGTATACCTTCCCTCTTGGGGGTGGTTATTGGGTCACACAGAAACCATTCAGGTATTGAGCGATGTCCACAAAATTTGGTGAAAGAATCTGATTGATTCTTCCTCACTAGATCCCCCAGAGCCCAGAAGTGACCTGATCACTAAGGAACCAAGGAGCATGGCCTGCAAGGGCCCAGACTACTGGTGAACCCCTAGGGGTCCTGTGGGAATGGCCAGCACACAAGGCAGGCACCTTCTGTGGAAAGCCTGTTCTGGCAATCAGCCTGTCTGCCCTCCACAGCCAGGCAGAAAAACTGAGAATGCCAGCTTCCTTCACAGCCCACCTTGGATGTCGATGGCAAGCAGGGAGAGAGGCTATACAAAACAGGAGTCCTCGCTGCCCACTGAGAGCAGGAGGCCTAGAGCTGGACACCGGGGCCTTGACCTAAAAGTTGGTGATGAGGTTGGGGGAGCAACTGGGCCCAGAGGACCTCCAAGGCACTGTCTAGCCTTGTGTGAAGTTGTGGATCACACAGATGTCTAGCCCAGAGGGGCCCCACATTCCCTGGGCAATTTGGTTGCTGAGGGATGGGACTTCATGCTCAGCCCTACCTGTGGTTCTTCGGGCAGAGCACAGGTGTAGAGATGGGGGCATGTGCGCCTGTGTAGGCCCTGTGGTCACCTCCCACGACTGCCCAGGGAAAAAGAATATTGAATAAAGTTTGGTTTTCCAAAAAATAAAACAATTTGACAATCCCAAGAATAAGGGCGGAGAGACCTTCTCGGTGAAGAGGTGAGACACAGAGAGACTGGGACCCTCAGTGCCTACTCTGTTATCCCAGGCCTTCTGGGGCAGGCAGGATTGAGAGTCATTCTGGCTGGGTCAGGAGAGCTTAGACTGAGTTCCTGCACTGGGCGGGGGAGGAGGAATAAGTTATCTCTGCAAGGAAGCAGGGACTACAGCCCTACTGCCAGGATGAGATGAGGGTAGGTGGCCAGACCTTGGATGGGGAGGGTCAAACTGAGGGGGGCTCAGGACTGCTGGGTTCCACTTTTTCCATCTTTGGATCCCAGGGTACCCACCTGGGGAGGGGGATAATTAGCTTTACCCCCATCCCAGGACTGTTCAGGAGACTGAGAGGGAACTAGGGTTAGAGATGGGACAGATAGGCTTCCACCCACCAATTCCCCCTCTGGGTGACTTTGAACCCTCTGACTGCTGTCCACCTGCCTCCCTAAGGCTCTGGGAGGAGACTGGGAAACAGACTAATAGTGGCCCACTTGGGGTGGGTTAAACCCTACCAGTCCACTCCTGTTGGTGAGGAAGGCCCTTCTGAAGAGGGAGGGTCATTTGGGGCCATGTGCCTGTGGGACTTATCGGGCAATATGCTGAAGCTGGTTAGTGTGGTGAGAGTCAAGGGTGTGTTCCACTCCCCCCCACCCCCACCCCTGGCTGTGCCTGGGACTGAAGTACCTGAGCCAGCTGGAGGAAAGTTTGAAGTCACCCTCCATGCCCAAGACCCAGAAGATCTGGCCCCACAAGGCACAGAGTGGGCTAGAGAAGAGGGCACCAGCAGCCAGCTGGCCAGATGAAAACATGCTCAGAACCACTAACAACTGCAAAGAGGACACAGCCTTATGGGAGAAACTCAAGACCACAAAGGCACAGGCTGTGTGTTTTCCTTCCTGCTGCCTACTGAAAGTCAGAGATGGAGAAGGGATGGTCTCAGAAGGTGGGGTCTGGGAATGGCACCTGGGCTTCTGGACCACCCTCTCCCAGGTCAGGAATGGAGCTACCCTCACTAAGGTGGGGAGGGATAGCTCTGCAGAGAAGAGGGGCCGGATGAGGCGATGATGGGTGGAGAGGGACCCTGGGTCCCAAAGTCTAAGAATGACACCTGAGCTCCTGGACCTTCTTCCAGGCCTGGCCAGAGAAGGGGGGTTGGGGGATGATGCAGCAAGGAGCATGACACAGGAGCCAATCATGGGGCCTGATGGAGGTGGGAGCCCTGGATCCTGAAGCCTGAGACACATGAATGCAGGGCACCTTTCCTGAGGTGGTTCCCAGCTCAGAGAAGAACCAAGATCTCAAAGCAACCCAAGAAAGATTAGGGGAAGTCACCATGTGCTGGCCTTTCATGTTCCACATCACAGCCAGAATGTGTGTGCAGCTCCATGAAGGCCTCATTTGTTCCTGACTTCCTTCATTCCCCTAGCACAGAGTGTTTGGCTGGAGCCCGAGTTCAAATCTGGCTGGCTGTGGGACCAGGGTAAAGCGTGTGTTGACTGCCTGTCTCAGTCTCCTCATCTGTAAAGTGGGGATCCTAGTAGTCTCTCCCTCCCAGGGTGGTGGGGAAGAGGCAGTGTTTGGCACCCGGCAAACTAAATGTTTGTGCCCCTTCTTCCCTCATTCATCACTTGGGGGCAGAGTCTGAATGCTTGGCAGGTCAGCTGGGGAAAGGACTTCCGAACCTCCCTGAGACCATGCAGGGGGCAGACCGGCCGCTTTCCCAGGGGTACACTGGGCTCTGTAGACCTTCAGTCTGCTAGTCAGTCTAATTCTGGCAATGCCTGCATCAACGTCATTACCGCAGCGGGGTAAGTGAGCAGCTCCTTCCCAGCTCAGGGCTCCGCAGCCACAGGCTGACACAGTGTAACTTGGCCCCGACATTGTGACGTCATCGAGGGGAGGGGCGCGTGGGAGGCCGGCTGCGAGGGGGCGGGGCTCCGGAGCTAAGGGGCGAGCGTGGGGCGGGGCCTGAGGCCTGGAGGCGGGGCCAGATGTCCGCTTCGCTCCCTGCCTCCTGCTCCGCTCCGGTCTTTCTCTACACTCCAGCCCCGCCCTTCCCCCTTTGCTTCCCTTTTCTCTTCTCTCCTATTCCTCTACCCCATCCCCATCCTTCGCTTCTTCCTTCCTCCACCCCTCACCCTCCTCCTTGCTCCTCCTTTTCCCCATCCCCCCTCTTTCCGCCTTCCTTCTCCCTCCCTTTACTCCTCCTCCTCCTCCCAATGCCCTTCCTCTCCCTGCTTCCTGCCTCTCCCTTCTCCCTTTCCCCCTTCCCCCCCAAGGAATCTCCCTCCCTGCTTGGGGCCCTTAAGTAGGCCTGCCCCAGAAGCTGCCATGGCTCCCTCTTGCCCCAGCCAGCTAGTACTCTGCCGGCAGAGGCAGGCAGCTGACCTCCTCTGCCTTGGTCATTTCTGAGTCTGTCATGACCAAGGACAGAGTGCAGAACAGTCAGGTCCTGGTCACAAAGGTCCCTTGAAGGACCCCAGGAGAAGGCGTTTTGTCCAGGAGGTGGGGGTCCTGGGTCTGATGACCTTTGGCCCCCCCTTCATCTCGTTGGACATGGCAACCTGGTGCGGTAGTGGGTGCACTGCCGAGTCAGGATGAGGTCTGGCCTCGAGTCCTGGGCGAGTCCGGGAAGCTCCCTGTGCCTCAGTCTTGTGTAGAACGACTATTGCTACAGTACTAGAAGGCTTTAGGCCTCAGTCAGGTGACCTTGGGGGAAAAACGACTCTGGAAATCCCCAGTCACCCCACTGGCTAAGTAAGGGAATGTTAACACAACAGCCAATCAATTTAAAAGATTACATGAGGAAGGGGAGGGTCTGGGTTTTGCAGTGGTTTTCTGCTACCCGTGTTTCCCCGATAATAAGACCTATCCCGAAAATAAGCCCTCCCCTTACTGTGTAAGATTCCTCTAAAATAAGCCCTCCCCCGAAAATAAGCCCTATTGAGATTGCTACTGTAGTGAAGGTGATCCCCTGAACTACACGCTACATTACGGTACCCTCTATGCACCGTCCCCCTCCCCCGTGAAACGCACGCCGCGCTCCGAGCTGCATCCAATCAGAGCTGCAACAGTGAGCGCATCATCCTGTTCTTCCCCAGTGATTTGCTTATTGAATAAAGGTAAATTTTTTTGTTCACATTTACCTGTTTATTAAAATTGCTGTCAATGTTCATTAAAATAAGCCCTCCCCTGAAAATAAGCCCTCTGGTGTTTTTCTGTCCAAAAAAATTTAATAAGACAGTGTCTTATTATCGGGGAAACACGGTATATAACCCAGCTTTGGCTTCTGTACGGGGCCTCCTCTCTCTGGATTCCCCAGTGAGGGGCCGCCCACTTCTCTCGAGGTTCAATAAAACTTCCTGCTTTCACCTTGCTTTCTCCAAGAGTAGTCAGTTTGGGGTAGGGTCTCCATATCCCACACAGTCTCCTCACCTGTAAGATGAGGGGATGTGGGGATCCTCTTTGTAGGGTGCTTTGCCAGCCACAGGGGGCACTCCGAGGAATGCAGGAGCCGAGTGCCGAGCTTCCCAGCAGACATGCCCAGCTGTGATAAAGTGGGCTCCCTTGCCTCCTCTGGCTGCTGAATGAATGTTTGCACCCTCCTTAAGCGGCAGCCACCAACCTCCTCTCCCTCCCTCTGGCTCAGGCCCCATTACCTTGGTACCCTAAGTAACACATTTCACAGGGGGCTGGACACCAATCTGTGGAGAAGAGACCCCTTCCGCCCTACCCAGAAGCCCCTCATAGCCCTGCCCTCACCACCAGGTCTGGGGGGTGCTGGGAGACAAGGATAGCAGCTACAGGCGGCCCCGGATCCATCTTCTGTGCCAGCCAATGTTCTGGACTCTCGGGCACTCCACCCTTGCAGGCACCCACACTGGTACTCTCTGCCTGGCTTTGCATTCCCCTTTCCTCCTTTGTCCTTAACCAGTACCCCTCCTCCTTCAGTGCCCCCCCTTCCTCCCTCAATGACCCCTCTCCCTCCTGACCCCTCCCTCCTCAGTGGCCCCTCCCTCCAATGGCTCTCTCCCTCCCTTAGGGACCCCCTTCTCTCAGTTTCCCTTTTCTTCATGGCCTCTTCCCTTGCCAGCCTTCATCCTCCAGTTGAGTGCAGGGCATTTTTATTCCCCAAAAGCGCCTGCCCTGTACCAGGCCCTGTGCTCCTCAATGCTGGATCTGCTCACACTCTCCTGGGGAAAACAAGGCCATTGACGCCATGATGAGGAAATGTAGTTAGGTGAGGGAAGGGGAGAAGGGCTTTACCTTCTGACCTGCTGATGCCGGGGGCAGCTGAGGAGGTGGTTCTGGCAGTACTAAGTCCCTGCAGGCAGCACAGAGCCCCACCAGCTGGAGGAATCAGCCAAGGTTTCATGGAGGAGAGGGCACCTAGGCTGGCTTCAAAGGAAGTCAGGAATTCCAACAAATGCAGGTGAAGAGAGGGAGTGCTTTCCAAGCTCGGGCAAAGGCCTGGAGGCAGGAGATGGGACAGGCTCGGTACCTGCAGGGGTGCAGTGCTCTCGGTCAGGGTTGAGCATGAGAAGGGAAGGAGGAGGAGGCGGAGGGGGGACTTGCCCTTCAGCTGGGAAGCTGAGCTTGGGCCTTAGAGTTTGTGACCAGGAGAAATCTGGTTAGGCCATGTTGGGTTTGCCACGCCACTGTCCAGTGGAGAACTGAGGCTCTGGGGAGAGCTCCTCAGAAGTGAGAACTAGCAGAGAGGGTGCCAGGGCCCAGTGCCAGCCGGGGTGAGGCCAGGCCTGGCTGCTCACTGGCCTCCGGCTGCCTTCCCTTCCTGGCTTCGCCCCCGATTGCCCAAGGACCCTCCTGGATCATGGGGGAGGCCTTTGATGATGATGATGATGATGAGTCTCTCGAGCTTTGGTTTCCTCCTCCATATAACAGGGATGTTATATGATGCTCCTAGCATGGTGTCTGATGCCAGGATTGTCCTGGGGCTTGGTGTCTCTAAAGCGCTTCTTGAATATTTGTCCTCGTGACTCATCTCTGGGAGGAGGCTTGGGGAGCCAGCCCGCCCAGCTGGGCCAGGCACTTCAGGGGTCCTGGGAAGTCCCTGAGGTGGGGGCCCTCTCCCCTGTTCTGCCCCGAGGGTCTGGGATGCCTAGGCCTGCCTATTTCTCCTGCCCCAGCCTCCCCGTCCCTCTCAGTCAAGCACATTCTCCCGAGCTCCGCGGGCTGGTGGCCGGCTTTCCCTGACATGACTGGGTCTTGGCCGAGCTGTGTGCTTTTCCCCAAGTCGAGTGGACCCTCCTTGCGGGCAGGGGCCTTCCTTTGGGTCTCACTTCTCTGTGTCAGCCCTAGGCCTTGTACATAGTGTCATTAGTGTACATAATGTCAGTCAACAAGTATTTATTAGGCACCTACTGTATGCCCACCCAGCAGACTAGGGGCCTAATAGGTCACATTTGTTGAATTGCATCCTCCCTCTGATAGGAAAGTGGGAGGGGAAGGGAAACCTTCTGGACTCTGCTGGGCCTTCCCTTGCTAACATCCCACAGTGTTGGCGCTGGGCAGGACAGGCTGGACAAGTTGTCATCAGTCCTCACCCTTTGCAGCAGAGACTCGACTTTTAGGTGAAGAAGCTGGGGTAGCAAGGGAATGGTGAGGCTCTGTTTGGGGCAGATGGCAGGGGTGGCTACTGAGTCTCATGGACTTCCTTGGAGGCTTCCTTCAAAGCACCCCTTTACTGAGAGTGAGCCCAGGCCTAGCATGGGGGACCATTCAGGAGAACCAGTCCCAAATTTTAGGGTGAGCCCTGGTGGGGAAGATGATACCCTGACAGGGGCTGACAGAAACCCTGGTGGTGGGATATCAGGGTCACAAGGTGAGGGGGGAGTGTTGGGATATGTGCCCCAAACAAGGCCAGCCCCTGGGCTACACTGATGTGGGGTCCTCACAGCCTCCAGTGGGCTCTCTGCTCATGGACCAGTGGTCAGACTTGGTTCTAGGTCCTGAGGCCTTGTGGATGTCTTCACGTCCAGTCTGCCTTTTGGTCTGTAATTGGGGACCAGGACCATGTGTGGCCTTGGTTGTCTGGGTCACCAAGAGGGAAGGGAGCAGCCTGCCCAGAGCCCCAAATCAGAGGCAGGACTCAAGCCCAAGTCTTCCTGTGCCATCTCTCCTCAGTTCAAATTCAGCCTATGGAAAAGGGGAGCATTTGGGGGGGAAGACAATGAATTTAGCTTAAGATGTCTACAGGACAGGAAAAGACTTGCCTGCAGGTCATACAGTGATTTTAGAGCCAAGATCTGAATCCAGGTTCAGGCTCCCTCCTGGAAGTATGGTGCTGCCCCAGCTGCTGTTGGGAACCTTGTCCTCTCCTCAAGCCCCCACTCTTAGCAGAAGGTCTCCTCCTGGGCTTCTCTGGGACCTCTTCTCCAAGTCCCTCCCATCTCCTCTGTAATCTTGCTTCCATTTCTTCCACACATCTTCAGATTTCCAAACTGTCTAACCATTACATCCATACCAAACAACATCTGGGCTTCAAAGCCGGGGGGACTCTGGACAACGGCTTTCCAGAGTTTCATCTGATCAAATCACAGAACACTTCTCAAAGTGAGCCCCCAAAACAAAGCTACACATCAGGGCTTAGTCTTCTCCTGGCTCAGAGAATGTAACAACCTTATTGACTCACTGGCCAATCAAGAAGTATCTACTGAAAAACAAGCCTCCCACCCCAGGCTCCAGATGCACTTTAGCCTAGGGGCAGGGAAGATCTTACAAATTTACA
Source organism: Petaurus breviceps papuanus (assembly GCF_028583685.1). NCBI lineage: Eukaryota > Metazoa > Chordata > Mammalia > Diprotodontia > Petauridae > Petaurus > Petaurus breviceps. The sequence continues at coordinate 949,815 of NW_027186373.1, read as the reverse complement.
TTCCCATTACAGGTGGCTAGGTGGCACTGTGAAGAGAGCGCAGCCCCTGGAGTCAGAAGGACTTGAGTTCAAATTCGACCTCAGACACTTAGCACAAAACTAGCTATGTGACCTTGGGCAAGTCACTTAACTCCAATTGCCCTACTTTACCCCCCTCCAAAAAGCAAAAAAAAAAAAAAAATCTCTTCACAGATCCAAGCCTCATAATATTTAAACTGCTGCTGTCCAAATTTCCAAAAACAGTTTCTGTAGGAGAGTGTATTGAAAGGAGTGTTTGGTGTGTGCGAATGTGTGTGCGTATCTATCTGTAAAACACTTGGTAACCTATGCAGAGGGCAGTGGAAGTGTTCACTCTCCAGCCCAGCAATCCTTGCGGGCTCTTTCTGGACCTTCAGCCAGCATTCTGTTGTACCACCAGGCAGCCTTATTCCTACCCTGGGCCTTTTCTCTCTCTTCCTGCGCGCTCTCTCCTTGGAGCAAGGGCTAGTTTACCCAAGTCTGGTGGAAGTCTCCTTGCTGGAGGAAGCTGGAAGGGCTCTGAGGTAGCGATTGCCATCCCGATGCGCGGGGACCTGGGAGAGCGCCTCAGCTACTGCCGGACCGCGGCTCCAGTGAGGGCTGCGTGGCCGCAGCGCCTTTTCTTCCCCACTGGCTGCGCCTCACTGGGAGGCCTCCTTCCCTTCATATTTTCCCATCGGGGCATTTTCTGCCTCACATTCCGCACCCCCCGCCCCTCCCCCACCCATTCTCTGCACTTTCTTCGACCTCGGTGCTGGTGGCTCCTCCCGTCACTTCAAGCCCTCCATTTCTCTCCCCTCTCCCCCTTTTCACATCTTTTCCTTAAATGCCAAGGCTACCCATGTCTTGTTGACATTAGCTCATTTAAAAATTCATGTTTGCCCAGCTCACAAGTGGGCTTTTCAGATTGCAAGACTGAGACTTCCACTAAGGAGGTTTCTGAAATTGGATCCCAGGAGATGATTTGGGAGAGATTCCCACAAGACATAACCGTGTTAGGCTGATGGGAAATGCTGCAGAAGAAAAACAAACATTGTGGGAAGGAGCAAAGTTAGCCACCATAACATTCCAAATGGAGAGAATGGCTGTGAGTGGAGAGAGATCAGGAGAACTTTCAGTCAAAACGCCATCCCTACTGTGTGCCAGTGTACAAAAGAGGTTCTCCTTCAATGTGACCACTGGGGACCCAGCTCTACTCACTGTTCAGATCTGACTAGGCAGCAGAGGATTCATGAGGAGGAGGGAAATACCTGCAAATGAAATGAATGTGGAAAAGTGTCCTACCTTTTACAACACCAGAGAAGAGAAGGAATGAATGTGGGAAAGCTTTTACTGGGAGCTCAACTCTGATTCACAATTACAGAATTCACACTGGAGAGAAGCCTCATGAATGGAATGAGTGTGGCAAGGCCTTCAGCCGGAGCTCAAACCTAACTGGGCCTTAGATGACACCACAGAAGTCACACAGGAGTGTAGCAGCAAGCACCCCAGCATACCCAGGATGGCTGCTAGCACAAGTTCTTAGATCTGCTTTTTAAAGGAAAGCAACTCAAAAGGGGTTAACAATCTTACTTTAAATCAAACATATGTCATTTACCTAGTTCAAGGGAAAAAGCAAGCACCCTGAACTTCAGAGAATACAAACAGAACTTACAAGCAGACAAAAATACAGAGGAACGGACTAGCAGACAGGGCTTCCAGCTGTCTGACCATTACATCCATACAGTTAGTTACCAGAGAGGGAAGCACCAAGATCTGGGTTTTCAAAGCCGGGGGGCTCAACGGCTGCCCAGAGTCTCATTTGGCCAAATCACACAACTCTTTCCAGAGTGAGCCCCAAAGAAAAACCTCACCTCAGAGGTATATATAACCTTCTCCTGGGTCAGAGAATGTCACAACCCTCCTGACCCACTGCCCAATCACACAGAACCAAGGTGTGGGCATTCCTGAAAACCAAGCCTCCCACACAGGCTCCATGTGACCACATTCAGCCCATAAGGGGACGGAGTGTATTTTCAATTCAGGGAAGGTTCTCAGTCACTTAAGCCTATCAAGGGGCCAAGGAGCAGGGAAGATCTTCAGATTCTCATAGCCATTACAAGGAGGGAGGCCTTATCATGTAGTGTGATGGAGCTCAGAACTGAGATAGCACCAGAGACTTGATTGGGACAAAAAGTCTTATGTAACATGTATGTAGCATGCGGCAAGGCCTCTGTTTGAGCTCCAGCTCATCAGCCACCACGGAATTCCCTCTGGAGAAAGATCCCATAAACGTGGCAGGCGTGGCCAGGGCTGCAGCCACGGCTCAGCCTTAGTGAGCGCCAGGGAAGACCCTGGGGGGTGAGGTGGCTTCTGCCAGCGCTGTGCTCAGCACTTTCCACGAAGGACCCAGAGTGCTCTGGAAGGCGGCAGGGCAGCAGCTATGCCTGGCCCAGGTCACACAGACCTAGTCAGGATCTGAATCCAGGTCCACTGTTCCGAGTGTTTACTGGGCTTATCCCTAGTGCCTACACACAGTAGGTGCCCACACACAGTAGGTGCCCACACACAGTAGGTGCTTAACCAGGACTGCATGGATGATTGGTTGGTCTCACTTCACTAACGGAAGGGGGGCAGCCTCCTGCAGAGGTGACAGACACTCCCCCCGCCCCAGGGGCTGCGCCCCTCCCCCACCGGACGGGCCGTGAGTGCGCATGTCTGAGAGAGGCCTGCAGAGCCCCGCGGTCTCCCGACCCGCGAGCCCCGAAGGGGGCACTCGGACAAGGGAGTGAGCGCTTATGAGGCGCCTACTGTGTGCCAGGCCCTGGAGCCTCGCCACCACGCTGGCCCCACTTTACAGACGGGGAAACTGAGGCAGCGATCTTTACATCTGCAGCATGCCTACTACGCGCCAGGCCACAGCGGCCTCTAGGGCGGGCCGGCTCCCCATCCTGGGGAAACTGAGGCAGGCGGGCCTCGAACGGCGGCGACAGGAGGGCAGGGGAGGCCAGGAGCGGGGCGGGGCGGGGCGGGCGCGCCTCTTCTTCCCAGAAGCCCCCGCGCCCGGCGTGGGGGGGATCCGAGGCGCTCGGTCCTCCCGGCGGCCTAGAGGAGCCCAGGCTAGGGAGTGTGCCGGAAGTGACGTCTCCGGGAGGCGGGCTGCGGGAGGGCCGACTTCCGGGAGCCACCGCGGAGAGAAGGCGTTAGGTGAGAAAAGCTCGGGGG
>NW_027186373.1:923362-946493 GCF_028583685.1 Petaurus breviceps papuanus | reverse complement strand
TGTCTCCCCATGTCTCTGCACCTCCATCATCTCTGTGTCTCTGCACCTCCATCATCTCTGTGTCTCTGCACCTCCATCATCTCTCCATCATCTCTGCCTCTCCCCATGTCTCCACACCTCCATCATCTCTCTGTCTCTGCACCTCCATCATCTCTCTGTCTCCGCACCTCCATCATCTCTGTGTCTCCCCATGTCTCTGCACCTCCATCATCTCTGTGTCTCCCCATGTCTCCGCACCTCCATCATCTCTGTGTCTCCCCATGTCTCTGCACCTCCATCATCTCTGTGTCTCCCCATGTCTCTGCACCTCCATCATCTCTCTGTCTCTGTGCCTCCCTACGTCTCTGCACCTCCATCATCTCTCCATCATCTTTCTGTCTCTGTCTCTCCCCATGTCTCTGCACCTCTATCATCTCTCTCTCTCTGCATGTCTCTCCCAGCCACCCAGCTTCCCCCTGGATGTCCCATGGGCTCAGGGCCCCCCCCCCTTTCGTGCCCCGCCGACCTCTGGACCCTCGCCTGCAGGACCGTGCCCTCCCCTGACCCTGCCTGTCTCTCTGTGTCTGTCCAGGTCCACTCCCTCTGGAGCCCCCGCTGCCTGCCAGGAAGAACCATGTCTACGGGGTGGGGGGCCACAGCCCCCCGGATCCCCGAGCCCACCCCCTGGGGCCCCTGGCAGCAGGAGGCTCCTGCCTGGGGCCACAGTCCCCCACCGCTGGGCGCCGAGACGAGCCGCCAGCAATTCCGTGCCTTCCGCTACCAGGAGGCGGCCGGTCCCCGCCAGGCCCTGGGCCGGCTCCGTGAACTGTGCTGGGCCTGGCTGCGCCCCCAGAGCCTCACCAAGGAGCAGATGCTGGAACTGCTGGTGCTTGAGCAGTTTCTGACCGTCTTGCCGGCCGAGATCCAGTCCCGGGTGCGAGAGCAGGGTCCTGAGACCGGCGAGGAGGCTGTGTGCCTGGTGGAAGGCCTGCAGGGAGGCTTAGGCTGCTTGGGCCCCCAGGTGCGGGCTGCTGGAGCTAGGGGACAGGAGGTGTGTGGGCCTAGGGGGGCCTGGGAGTGCAAGGGGTAGCATGGCTCGGGGGTCACTGGGGGGTCAGGGATGCAGCCACCCTCCATCGCGGTCTCCCTTGTCTCCAGGTCCCGGTCTGTGCCTGTGGGGGGCAGGTGCTGGTGGAGGACACAGGGCTCGGCGGACACTCCTCGGCCAGGAAGTGTTCTGGATCTCCCCGGCCCCTCGGCCATCTTCTCGGATGCCCTCCAGGTACGTGCATCACCCCCTGCCCTGGGCCCAGCCATCTGGAGCCTTAGCCTCCCTGGGCCGGGGGGGCTCCTTCCCAGTGAACCTGGGGTGCATAGGGCTTGTCCTGGGCCCTCAGAGCGCCATCCCCCACTTCCTTCCTTCCTTCCTGAGGACGGCGTTCCTCCTTGTTGGTCACCGCTGCTCTGCTTCTGGTAGAGAGAGTTAGGGAACCGGGGGAAGAGAAAGGAGGGAAGGAGAGAGACAGGGAGGTGCAGAGAGGCCGGCTGGAGGGCACAGGGGCCGGCCCTCTGCGTCCTTGCCTCCATTGACATGGTCACTTCTGCCCCCCATCCTTGCTGGGTCCGGTCCTGGCTTCTGCTCACAAGGACACCTGGAGTGTGGTCATCTGTGCTCGGACTCGAGCACCTGGTTTTGTTCCTTGTGACTCCTGTCCTCCCTGCAGGGTAACTACAGCACGTGCTTGGGGGCCTTTTTGTTTAAGGAACAGTGGTAGAGGTGGAAATTGGCTCCTCTGGCCAATCCTGGCCCACCCAGAAGTGTTAGTGAAGGCCTAGTGTGTGCCAGGCCCTGGGAAGCCAAAGGCCTCCCTCCCAACCCGACTGAAGCGGGGGACACCAGCAGCTGGGCAGAGGTCAGGAAAGACCATGGCGAAGGTGGTACTTTGAACAAGAAGGGGACGCTCGAAGCATACAGTGCCTGTGAAGCCTGGCCAGGAACCTGTCCTCCCCCTGGCCCTTGGGCTCTAGCAGGGGAGGTGGGGCTCTGGCTTCTGTTGGAAGGCGTGTCCACGCTCTTCCAGGCCCGCCTGCCATGGGCTGGGGCCTCTGCTTGGCCACTGACAGATGAAGCTCCCATGGGAGGCCTTTGGAAAAGCTGCCCCCAAGACTGGAGCCACTTGTTAGGCAGCCAGCTCAATTAGGTAAAAAGTGACCGGCGGAGAAACCAGGCCAGAGCGATGGTCCTTGCACTGTCTCCCGCTGGGGAGGAGTCTCCCACAATGGGGGTTGCCTGCCTTTTCCATGAGCAGTGACATCATTAAGAGTCGGCTCAGCCCCGTCCCCTGACCTCTGTTCGGTTCCAGGAGCCCCTTGAACCCTGGGGTCAGTTGCAGCAGGCCTAAGTCTAGGTGGGCACTCCTGCCTCATAAGGTTCTGCCACCCCAAATCAGGCAGAGAGCCAGGGCCTGGTGCTGTGCCCAAATGTCCTGGTTTTGGACATTATTGGAAAATGCTGACCCTGGAGGGCCTGGGGAGGCCTGGCAGGGACGCACCCTGTCTGGGATGACTGGAGTCTGTGTTTGCAGGAAGGGGGCTGGCCCATTGGCCACCACTTGGCTGGTGACTGTCACCCTCTCCCTGTAGGCCTTGCCCCTCACATGAGGGTAGGACAAGGCCTCACATCATTGTGGGATGGACAGCCCCATTCTGCTCTGCTTCCTGCTGGGGCCCCCACCCACAGCTGCCTTTGTCTTAGCCTTCACTTGCTCCTGGCTGCTGGGTCAGCTCCGGGACGAGTTATCAGACACCCCGAGCCTCAGTGGGTACATTTCATCTGCAGCCCCATCAAAGGGTCAGGGAGAAAGTAAAAGCAAGTCATTCTGGTCTCTTTCTTTTAAACCCCATTGCCAGTTTTGAAAGCTGATGTGATCACCAGTGTGGAAGAAGGGGACAAGCCGGGAGCTTTGGGCCCAGCCATAGGCAGGAGTGCAGGCGGGTGAGGGAGGAAGGTGGTGGGGTGGGTGCCTCTGTGGGGCTGCTGGCGGGGCCATGGGGGATTCAGGCAGGGCCAGAATGCCATTCCTTGATCTTCCCCTGCACCAGGGACTGCAAATAACATCCTAGATGCCCCCATTCTCACAGGGACTTGGCCTATTACGCAGAAATGAAGCACATCTGGATCCACTGGGGTGTCCATGTGCTTTGTATATTCACATTTTGAAGTGGAAACGTTATTTTTTTACTGGTAGTTCAAAGGCAGATGTGACTGAGACTGCCATCAGTAACGACTATAACAGAACATCTCTTAAGCACATATGGGAAGCGATCGAGTGAGGAAGATTGCTTGGAAAACTCTCCAGCTTCCCTGCATGGCTCCTCACAGCCTGGTGGGAGAGGAGGTAGGCAGCATGGGACATATCCAGATTACTGCAATCCCAGGAATGGCGTGATGGGGAGGGGAGAAAACACTTCCTAAATACTCCCCGTGTGCCTGGGATGGGTGCTAAGTACTAGAAATAGAAGGGAAAAGTGAATATCGTCCTTGGCATTGAAAAGCCTGATTCTAACGGGGAAGACAACATACACATGCATATGTGATAGCCAGGAGTTATAGAGTGGGGCCAGGGAGGGGTGGCCCTAGAAGATTCTCCTGAAGAAGGCGAGCTTTGGAGGAAACCAGGCACTCTGAGAAGAAGAAGTGAGGAGAGCATCCTGGGCAATGGGGAACCAGCAGTGTGAAGGACAGGGACGGAAGGTGGTGCATTCTCTGTGAGAGATCGCAGGTGCCTGGGGTGACGGACGAGAGGGCGTGAGCGGGAGGCACGAGCAACGTTCAGCGGCATTCCCTAATTCTCTCTGCATGAAGATAGTAAGTCTGTAGCTGCAGCTGCCTGGTTGTGCTTTATCTTCCCGTCTGGAGTTAGCTCGCACTTATTTGAATAGAGAATGTGCATTTTTTTAGTATAGATTTGTCAGAGGTTGATTTGTTTCTGATACCTCTTTGTTGCCCTCTGCCCTAACAATAAAAATACATCACATCAGCACCAGTAACAATACACATAAAACGTGTCATTTGGGGAGACGGTTTATACCCTGGGCTGTGCCTAGACTTTTGATTCGTTGTCCTCTCTCCTAAGTCGAACTTAGTATGCCTTCCTTGAAAGGAGACAGACCCCATGAGGCATGTGAATGAAAGGATGGTTCCACCCATCCACAGACTAAATCAGCTCTTCATTTCACAGAATCTTGGTTTAAAGATGCCAGAATATCATATGGACTCAATACTATGCTGAGGAAAGTTAGAAACGGAAGACTTCCAGGTGGAATTCAGAGGTGGACAATGAAACAGTGAATCGGGGTCATAGCCACACAGACCTTGTTCTCTTTCTGGCTAGACGTCAGGGAGAAGACAGTAGGTCAATATGTTGAGAGGCTTCCTAGCATTCTGAAGCTAAAGCTGAGTGTGGATAGCACACGTAAACCAGTAAACCCTGCATGATGCTAAATGTGGTCACCCCTTTTAGAATTGTAAATAGGCTGTATCAGTTTGGAAAAGTGTCCTGACGGAAACCCAGACAGTAAAGCATAGGGTCCCACACTCTGGTGTGGAGAGAAAGATGGACACTTTCGCGTAGAAAGGGAGGAAGGCGATTGATAAACTTCTTGGAGCACAGGGCAGACATCAGAAAAGCCTATTGAAACACTTGTGGAATAAGCAGCCATCACTTCACTGAATGATAGTAAAGGCTGATGATCACATCCCATTTGATTTTTCAGATGGAACCAAAATAGCCCCACTTTTAGAAGGAGCCTGTGTGCTGACTGAGATCACACATCAGATGAAAAGGCTCCTCTGTGGGTAACAGCAGTCAGTAGTCTCGGGGCTGCTGTTGCTGAGCTGTGTGGGTCTCGTGCTCCCTTTCTCCATCCTTAATATTAGCTTTTTGAGGGGAGGGCCTGCTTCTCTTCTGACTTTGTGTCCTCAGTCCTTGCCTGGCCCTGCGGCTCCTGTGAACCCTCATGCGACCCTGACATTCCTTCCCCCCCCTGCCCCATGTACCTCGAATCCCTACATCCCAGTCTTCCCTTCTGGCAGACTGCTCCTTCCTCCCATTGCCATTCCCGGGCCTATAGACCCTCAGAATTATCAGAGCCACTTTCTTGGGGTCATTGGCCATTTGATTTCCTTCCCACCCTGTCGTTGCCTTTTCTGGTATCCATCCCCTGCCCAAATGAGCCCTTGTAGTAAAAGCCGGTTCAGCCAGACCAGCTGGTATGAGAGCCAAGGTTGACAGCATTTTGGGTCAGTGAAACATTGACAGTTTCTGTTTGTATTCTCAGATTCTGAGACCGAGGCCAAGGACCAGAAATGGGCTCCCAAACAGGAAATGCCTGAAGGAGAATCGCAAGGGGTGATGTTGGAAGCTTCCCAGGGACTGGAATATGGAGAAGCCTGGGATTGTATGGGCGGGTCAGAGAGGCGGCTGGGGTTCTTCACAGAGGAAAAGCTGAAGAAATCCCCTTCTTCAGAAAGAGATTTCAGGAAGGGCCCTCCAGCAGACAAGAAACCTCCTGAGAAGCTAGAGGAGGCATGTGCCAGACTTGGGCAGAATGTCAATGGGGACCCAGATCTAGTGCCTAGGAAGAGAATTCCCACAGGAGCCAGGCCCCATAGATGTGATCTGTGCAGTGAGAGCTTTCAACTTAGTGCCGAACTCATTAAGCACCAGAAGATTCACGTAGGAGAGAGACCCTGTAAATGTAACGAATGTGGGAAAGTGTTCAGCCAGAGCTCCTACCTCCTCCAACACCAGAGAGTTCATACTGGAGAGAAGCCCTATCAGTGCAGTGAATGTGGAAAAGCATTTGCCTGGAGCTCAAACCTTATTCAGCACCAGCGAATTCACACTGGAGAGAAACCATATGAATGTAATGAGTGTGGGAAGGCCTTTAGGGCGCACTCGCAGCTTATTCATCATCAGAAGATTCACACTGGGGAAAAGCCCTACCAGTGTAATGAGTGTGGGAAGGCCTTTGGTAGGAGCACAACTCTGATTCAGCACCAGAGAATCCACACTGGAGAGAAGCCCTATCAGTGTAATGAGTGTGGGAAGGCCTTTAACTGGAACTCAAACTTTATTGAACACCAGAGAATTCACACTGGAGAAAGACCTCACGAATGTAATGAGTGTGGGAAGGCCTTCAGCCAGAGCTCCAACCTAATTGAACATCTGAAAATTCACACAGGAGAAAAGCCTCATGAATGTAATCAGTGCGGGAAATCATTCATGAGGAGCTCGGGCCTTAGACAGCATCAGAGAATTCATACGGGAGAGAAACCCTATCCATGTAATGAGTGTGGGAAGACCTTCCGGGAGAGCTCACAGCTCATCCAGCACCAGAGAATCCACACTGGAGAGAGACCCTTTGAATGTCGTGAGTGTGGAAAAGCTTTCATCTTGATCTCAAATCTTACAGAACACCAGAGAATCCACACTGGAGAGAAACCTCATGAATGTCATGAGTGTGGAAAAGCTTTTAGTCAGAGATCAAACCTCATCAGTCACCAGAGAATCCACACTGGAGAAAAGCCCTATGAGTGCACTGCATGTGGGAAAACTTTCAAGGGGAGCTCTGGCCTTGTTCACCACCAGAGAATCCACACTGGAGAGAGGCCCTATGAATGTAATGAATGTGGTAAGACCTTCCGAGGGAGCTCAGAACTGAGACAGCACCAGAGACTGCATTCTGGCGAAAAGCCTTACGTATGTAACGAGTGTGGCAAAGCCTTTGTTCGCAACTCTGAGCTCATCAGCCACCAGAGAATTCACACTGGGGAGAGACCCTATAAATGTGGCGTGTGTGGCAAGCCCTTCAGCCATCGCTCCAACCTTAATGAGCACCAGAAAAGACACATGGGGTTTAAGGTGAAGCCATGATCCTGGACACCGCCCGGAAGCATGAATTGTGGCTGAGGACAAAGAAAGGGAGGCAGATAGGCTTACTCTGGCCCCCTGGGGGACGCAGTGTGAGGCCCCCACAGATTCAGGAACAGCTGTACTGCTACTCCCATGCCAGAGAAGCCTGTGTAAACTAGTTTGAAGGTGCCAGTGAATGTCAGGTGTGGCTCTCCCTTGATGGCAGCCGAAGGGCAGGATGTGTGTGAAGGGGTCGATGAGTGGCCCAGGGCAATAAAGCTGTGTCTGCACAAAACTCTGGAGCAAATGATTCCCTTCCCCTGAGCTCTCCTCTGAAGACCTGCACATCCAGTGGCAGCCACAGACGTGTCTTCCACAGGTAAGTGTCCACTGTGGTTCCGGCCAGCACCTGAAGCCCAGCTCCAGAGAAGCCTGCCCTGCTTGCTGCCCTCTGAGGCTAGCTCTTTCTAGCGCTTCCATCTCTCCCTCTTCCTTCACATCTCCCCCCACACCAGCCAAACTCCAAGCCCTTCCATTTCATTAGGCTCAAAGTCTGAGGACCTGGGTTTAAACACTAACTGAATCCCAAGCTTGGTGGCCCAGATCCCAGCACTCTCCCTCTGAGCCTCAGGGGCTTCATGAAGGAATGAGTTAAGCAGAAGCAAAGCTAACTTCTGGGCCTGAGAGCCTCTGTTCTTGATGCCGGATGGTATTCAAACTCTGCTAGGAACGATGGCAGAGGTTTGATCAAAGTTCTGGGGCTGGGAGTGGCAGGGATAGGAGTGAAGGTGACAGCACGTGGCCTTGGGTTCTTGGCCTACATTTTTTTAGAACTATTTCTACATAATTGACTTCCTTTGTAATTTTATGCATTTAAAAATATGATTGTGTGAGGGGGTCCCTATGCTCCCTGCCTGAAGGGTCCAGAAAACAGACAAGTGAGGAAGCATTTACTAGCCACCACCTGTGTGCCCGGCCCCGTGCTAAATGCCGGGCATACCAAGAAAGGCCAAGGCGTCCCTGCCCTCAGGGAGCTCACAAGCTGCTGGGGGAGAAGAGAAGCAAGCACCTCCAGATGGATAAACAGGCAAGAATGCCAAAGGGAAGCCCTAAGAGGGCCCTCAAGAATCCAGTAAAGTCTAGGAAATCCTCCAAGCCCCGGGGACAAGCGTCAGACCCTGGGTTCTTCCCCCTTCCTCCCCAGGCCGCAGGCTCAGGCTGGGGGACCCCCGATTTGTATCCGGGGGCTCAGCGCACGTTTAGTAGTGACCGAGATATTCAGGGTGCTTTGTGGGCATCACGCTTGGGCCCCAGACCAGCCTTGTGAAGCAGGGCCTACAGATTTATCCCTGTTTTACAGATAAGGAAACTGAGGCTCGGGTGAGGTGACTTCCCCATGGCTGCACAGCTAGTTCCGTTATGCTGCCTCAGCATCTCCCGCCGTCTCTGTTAGCTTCTCTCCTTCTGAGGAGGTCACTTTTAGTCTGGGAGTGGGCTGTGTCAGGGACATAGACCTGCTGCACTTTTATGGGAGGGCAAGGTGGGACTGAGAGGTCTCCTCCTCTCCCTGCCGAGTCCGAACCGCTGGCCTCCCAGCCCCTCGTCCCCCCTCTCCTCTGTGCGACTGTCACAAGCCCTGAGTGCTTGAGGGGCCTTACTTCCAGGGGAGCCCCCTCCACAAGCTGGCCTGTCTACAACAGGCCCCGAGGCTTTTCTGCAAGGATCCACAGGCACAGTCTTCCTCTGGCTTGAGGCAGCCCGATGCCCAGTTAGCTCATCCTCCAGCCCTCTCTCAACGCAGGCAAGTGATTCCTTCTCTCGGGGGTTCACAGTTCAGTGAAGTGACCACTTGTCCAGTGTTTAGTGTGTACCAGGCCCTGGGGAAATGAAGCCCTTCCTGCCCTTGGCGAAGATGGCGCCTGAGCCTCTGAGCAGAAGGGGACGCCGGCCGCCTGGCCTGGAACTCCCCTCGCCTGCTTGGTGGCCCTTTCTTCACCCTGCAGGGGCTCCTGACTCCTTGCCTGTCCCCTGGGCTGGATCTTTGTGCTGGTCACACCGGCTGCTGAGGGCTCCCTGGGGCCCGACCTCAACTCCCACGATTCCCTCCGCTGGAGCCTCTGCTCCGTTTACACCTGCTTTTTGGACTTCTCTGACTGGATGTCCCAGAGGCACCACAAACTGCCCACTGCTGTCTTGATGCAAGCCCTCTCCGCCTTGTCCAAGCTTCCTGGCTGGTGTCTGGCCTCCAGTCTCTCCGCTCCGACCCCTCGTCCACACAGCTGGAGTGATTTCCCCTAAACTACAGGGGTCCAGTATGGCCTCCAGAATCCAACACGACAGGCCTCATTTGGCCCTCGGAGCCCTTCGAGGCCTGACCCTCCGACCGTGCCAGGCTTTTCATACCTTCTCTCTTCACCATGAACTCTGCAGTCTAGGGGCACTGGCCCTCCCCCCTCTTCAGCCCCCTTGCCCCTTCGTTTCCACCTCCAGGTTCCCCTGGCTTCCTTCAAGACTTGATCCAGACCCTTCCTCCCCCTTCTGAGGTTACCTTCTCCCTCCAGGTCTCCAGAGTGTCTTCTGCCTTAGGACAGGATGGGGTTTTAGCACAGTGCCCACCATCTGACCCCAGCCATGGCTTCTAGCCTGTCTCAGGCCCCCTGCCCTCACCTTTCTCCCCCAGTGTTGGGCCTCCAGGGTCTGCGACTTTGCAGGTCTAGTCCCCAGGCTCGAGCTCTGAGCTGTGCCCCGCCTGGTCTTACTGCCCACCCTCCCTTCATCTCCCTGTGGCCTTCCTCAGGCTCTTGTGCCTAGCACAGGGCCCCGTGCTCAGTCCGTGCTTGTTGTCGGCAGCTTGTCCCTTCCTCTTTGTGCAGCCTCCTCTGCAGAGTGGATCTCTGCCCCTCTGTGCAAAGGGCCCTGACTCCTGCATTCCTCTGGTGGTGAAGCTTCCCTCTCCTGCACCCCAGAGACCTCTGGTGCCACCATTGCCATTGCCCCTCCTGGCATCCACTTTGTGTCCAGGTCTGTGCAGAGGGCCGAGGGGAGGAGGAGGGGAGCCTGCTCTCCAAAGCCCGGCCCCCATGCCCTGGCTGCCCCTGGTCCTCTGCCGTCTTGCCCCCGGCTCATTGTTTCTCTGGGTTTTGCAGCTGCCAACAGCATCCCCACATCTGGTCCGGCTTGGTCCTGGTGTGCTGATTCCCTCCAGGTCTGCCCCGGCTGTTCCCAGAAAGAGCTGGGCACCCCCTTCTCAGGATTCCTGCTGCACCGGTATTCTTGGTGCCCTGCATATGCCTGCTCTCTGGGGGAGTTCCCATGGCCCTTGGCCGGCTGCCACTGCATCTTAGGCCGTGACGGCCCCTTCGGGGGCTCTGTCCCACAAATAGGACTCTGGACAGTAGCTGGACCTTGGAGAGATGAACCCCCATGTCACCCAGCAGGGGCTGGCCACAAACAACAGGTCAGTCAGGCAGCATTTATTAGGCCTGCAGGGAGCACGGGAGTGTGGAGAGCTCAAGTCCTCTGGCTGTCCCCCTTGGCTGTGGCATCCTAAGTGAGCCAAGGTGTCACCCACCCCAACCTCTCCATTTACCAGAAAACAAAGCAGAAGTCCTGACATGGCACATTCCTGAGGGGTCTGGAGGTGCCTGTCACCCCCTCTTCCAGGGAGGCTCCCCAGGCCAGACACCCCTCCCCATCCCTCTGCTCCTTCCTGGGCTTTCTTCTGACTCTGGGTCTGAATGTGCCTCCCCTGACCCTGCACACCAGACCCAGAGCCCAGGAGGAGCAACCGGGGCCCCTCGACCTTACCTGCCAGTTCTGTGACATAACCGGGGCATGCTTGCTCTGTGCCCTGCATGGGCTGTCCCCAGCTTCTGGCCCCTTGGACTGGAGGGGCCCCTTTCCTCCATACCTGGGAGCAGGCATAGGCCTCTGTTCCCTGTGTGATGAGGCCTGCCTCCTCTCCTCCTTGGGCCGGTGCGAATCACACCAGGGTTGACTTTTGTCTCTCTTCTATACCTATCACAGGCAGGAGATCGCTGGAGGTACCAGACCAGGGTAGGAGCCTGGCACGCGAGTCCATCGCAGAGTGTGCTGGTCCCCAGAGCAGCGGGGTGTGCCAAAGAAGCGGGCCTGAGGAGTAGCCCGCTTGTCTCAGACCAGTCGGGGAGTGAGTGTCTCATGAGCCAGGCAGGGACTGGCATCCATCCACTGCGCCACGGCCAGATGTGAGCTCGGAGAGAGGGCGCTTTGCGCCTGGGTCTGTCTACCAGGCACACAAGGGTTTGTGGCAGAACAAGTGCACGGTTACACGTTCTCAGTACGCAGCCTCTTGTAAGAGCTAATGGATGTGGAGGGGGTGGTAACCGATGCTGGTGCACGGGGCAGCCCGATGGGAGCGGCAGGCTTCTCTGGGGACCCTCTCTGTTAGAGGCAGCCTGAGCCCAGGCCTGGATGTGCTGGCGTCCCCAAAGCTGGGCCTGGCTCTGATCTTCTCTGATCTTCACCTTCCCCAGCCCCTGGGATTTATACACAGAAGGTGCTTAATAAATGGCTAGCTGTTGGGGCAGCTAGGTAGTGTAGTGAATAGAGCACTGACCCAGGAGTCAGGAAGACCTGAGTTCAAATCCGGCCTCAGACACTTAACACACAAACTAGCCATGTGACCTTGGGCAAGTCACCTAACCCCCTCCAAAAAGCAAACAAAAATAAATAAATGACCAGCTGTTCAGCATTCAGTGAGCATTGGTCATATTAATGGCTGCAGCACCTACTGTGTGCAGAGCCCACGTCGTCTCCACAGTTGGTGGACATGATTTGGGCCTGCCCTCTCCCAACCTGGGGCCGGTTTCCTCTGCCAAGGAGAATGACGGCACTGGCGATGACAGCCATTGACACCAGTGTGGAGGTGAGCGAGGAGGCCTCAGGCCAGATGTAGTCTAGAGAAGAGGGAAGCAAGGGTCATGCCCGGTCCTCTAATCCTCTGACGCTGCTTCCGCAAAGGGAAAAGAGGAAGGAGCCCCAAATCCCAACCCGTGGTGTCCTTCAAGAGATAGGGGCCCTCCAGGAAGGGAGCGTGGTCACCAGGAGATGTCACGCCAGACAAGCCCGCTTCCCTTTTGACAGTATTAGTGACCTGGCAGGCAGACGGGGTCCACTTGGAGTGGGCGGGTTTGACAGAAGAGATGGACACGTGTGTTGCACACATGCTTACAGGCACACACATGCATACACGCACACATACTTGCATACACGTGCGCACATACGTTTTCACACGTGCATGTTGCACACTCACGCACATGTGTACACCGGTGTGCGCACACACACACTGACATGCACATGTGCTCACTCACACATATACCTGTGCACCCTCTGGTGACTGGACTGCAGTGGGGAGACACGGAGGCCTTTACAGAGGTCAGTGCACCTACATACACACATTCACGTGCAGGCATTCACAGATACACACACATACAAGCTTGGCCTAGCCACAGGCTTTGTTTCAGTGTCCAGTGGCAGCTCCCAGGTTCCATGGGTTGGTGTCCCTGGAGTCTGGCTTATCCTTCTGTAGAGGGAGGGAGGGAGGCTGCTCAGGTATAGCGCCAATGCAATATTCACAGTTCCAGCAGCGATTATGAATATGCTAGCATAGTGCTCATTTGCAAAATATAACAGACTCTCCCATTCAGACACCAGAGAGCCAAATCCCTCATAGCATGTGCGTTTTACTCATGTTCTGGTGTGGACAGGGCCGTGTGAGTATCTACATGAAAAACTGACAAATCAGTAACCACAGACATGTCCCATCTATCTTCCCATAATTCTTTGCCTCAGACTTGTTTGCCATGAATTTCCCAATTTTGATTTTTCCACGTGGGCAGCCATGGAGCTAACCCATTAGCTACCGCCCATGAATCAGTGAATATATGACACTGTCCCCTTGTTCTATATTGATGGCTTGATATACTGCCACAAGTTCAGCATATTGGCTACTTCACCTATCCCAGTACTTTCCAGAGTCCTTCTAGTACATGGGTTTTAGGCCACTGCTTTCCAATGTCTTTTATGGCCCAAATATTTTGCTGTTCCATCAGTAAGCCAGGCATGTTTCTTCTCTTCAGTGAATTCATCATATCCTTCATTCTGTTTTATCGAGGACTGTACCAACTGTTGCTTTGGTTCATGGGATGGATCATTGCCCTCAGTGTCAGTGTTTGCCATAGACTCATATAGATCAGAGAAACTCCATTTTTGCCTGTCTTCACTCTATTTTGAATATACCACTTCCATTTAATTGCGCTGACCTCTTGGGCATGTCCAGTTCTGTGAGAATCTGGGGTCCTCATTACCCAGGTCATAATCGGAATTCCAGACCTTAACGTGGCCCAGAGTCAGTGGTTCAGTCTCTACCAAAGCCCAATATGCAGCTAACAACTGCTTTTCAAAAGGGGGATATTGACCTCCAGATGTTTTCTAGACCAGAATCCCAAGGGGACATTTCAGCTTTGTGGTTTCTGCCATAAGCGCCAGTTTGTGAAATCATCGTGTACAGTTACTTGTAATTCTACTGGGCCATTCTGCATAGGCCTTAAATCTAGGGCCGATTGCATAGCAGCCTTGGCTTCCTCAAAATCTTTGCTCTGCTCAAGTCCGCAACCAAATTCATATTTCTTCTGAGTAACTTTACATAAGGGTTGCAAAATCTGTCCCAAATGTGGAATGTGACATCTCCAGTATCTAAATAATCCTATAAACTTTTGGGCCTTTTCCTTATTGGTAGGGATAGGGAAATCTTGTATCTTTTGTTGGGCTTGTGGAAGAATCTCTCGCAGCCCCCTTATTCCATTGTATACCCCCAAGTTTTACATTTCGAGCTGGCCCTTGAATCTTTGCAGGGTTAATTTCCCACCCTTTGCTTTTCATACGTTCAATCAAAAGTGTCAAACTCTTCTCTACTTCTTTTACATTTTTCCGTATATCATAATATCATCAGTGTAGTGAGTAAGCTGTTTACCAGGTAGCTGTAATTCATCCAAATGTTCAGCCACAATCCTATGACAAATAGTGGGGCTATGTATGTACCCTTGTGGCAAGTGGGTGAAAGTATATCGTCCACCCTGCCAAGTGAAAGCGAAGTGGTCCCATTGTTTAGCGTCTATTGAGATGGTGAAGAAGCATTGGACAAATCAATAACTGTGCACCAAGTCCCTTCATATTTCTGGATCCTTTCTGTTAAGGTGACAGTATCTGGAACAGCAGCATACAAGGGAGGAGTCGCCTCATTCAGTTGTCTGTAAGCCACTGTCACTATCCATGTCCCATCTGATTTTCATAATGACCAAACAGGATTGTTCCATCGTGTGGTTGTAGAGACTAACACTCCTGCTTCAACATGTGCCTTTATAGTATTGGCAATTTCATCTTGCCCACCTGGCACATGATACTGCTTTAAAGTAATTACTTCAGAAAGTTCAGGTAAAGTGATTGGGTCCATTTTAATTTTTCCCACTAAAACACTAAATCTGCAAATTGGTATCTTCCTTCAGGTAAATTCAGAGTCATACCTCTCAGTATACCTATTCCAATGACGTATTCAGGAATGGGTACAATGACCACAGTATATTCTTTCTTAGGTAATTGTCCAATTTTTATCATTAGTTTGACTTGTCTGGCTGATATTTCAGCCCCTCCTAGACCTGTGATGGTAATAGGAGTTCCATGTTTGAATATATCCAGGTTCCCATAAATGAGGGAGACCTCTGCCCCAGTATCTATCAATGCCCCGGTTACAGTATTTGATCCATTTTCCCCATATATAGCCAGATTAATATGGGGTCTGTAATCCTGCCTGTGTATTTAATCTGAGCTGGGGCTTGGCCAATTTCCTATTCTCCCTGAAGGTGTGATGAACTTGGATATGGTTCAGGAGGATCTGTAGGGGCAGCCCTTACTTGCCTATTCCACCTGAATTTAAGCCCCTCATCACAGCACATTTTATGTAGTTCATTCGTTGGAATACCATCAATTTTTCTAAAATCAATCCCTTTTCTCCATAGAGCAGTAAACAATTCTTTTCTTGGCAGTCTATTCTGACTTTGAATCCTTTGGCCATTTACTTTTCTCTTGTGAGGAAATTTATCTTTTTCCCACTCCCCCAAGTCACTTAGCTGTGAAATCTTATCCATTTCACCCATTAGTAGAGTGAGAAGTAGGTGCTTATAAGCAGGCGGAGCCATCTTCACTGGTATTTATTTCTATGAGAAATTGCTAAGGGGATTTCATGATACACAGTTTTCATTACGTGATCCTTTAACTTTCTCATACAGTCCCTAAGCGACTAACAGGGTGGTCTCTCCTGGGCCACATAGAATCAGTGGGATACATTGTATTGCATCCATCTGCGGCTCAAGCTGACCGATTAGTTGCATTGTTACCTCCTTGAACATGGCCATCCCTAAAAGCCTGCTGGACTGAAGCATTCTGACAAACACCTATACATTTCAAGCAATCCACGCTGTCTACTCACACTTGTCTGGCTGCTTCATCATTGATTCTCACCATCCAAGATACTAACGATTCTCCCGTCCTTTGAATGAATCTGCTTAATGTATGAGTTATAATCCTCAGTTATCTCCCTGAACTCTGGCCTCCCTCCTTCTGCTTTCTTCTTATGGGGTGAACAAAAGCCCCATCATCTAACATTGTTTCACTTTCCTCCCAGACATTTTCCTGGCAACTAAATTCAACCTCTGCCAAAACTGCAAGAACCTTCCTCCTGTAACTTTTCTGCTTCGTGTTGAGAGCTAAATTAACAATTTTTTCTTCTACCACATGAGACCCTCCAGCTTGTTCGTTAAAGGAGAGCCCAAACACTGTGCAACACAGCCAGCTTCTCATTCAAAACAACTTTTTCTCCACCTGAATTTTCTCTTGTAACAGCTTAGCTCTGCTCTTACGTATAATATGGTAACCTGTTAGCAAAACCCAGCCTGTTCTACACGCCCCTTCCACTTCTCTCCCTGGTTTTATTGGTATTCCTTGCAAACATTTCTAAATCTAGTTTCTCCCTTCTGTGACCCCAGTTCCCAGTTTTCATAGAGCCCTGTACTTTTAGACCACTCCCTTGCCAGGGAGGATTAAGGTAAGTCCTCCCATCCTGGGATATCCATTTCTTCTAAATCCCTTCTACCTCCAAAGAGAGGTCCAATATTTTGTGATCCCATCCTTGTTGCTAAATGTAATGCCAATGTAATATTCACAGTGCCGATGGCCACTATAAATATGCCGGCATAGTGCTCAATTGCAAAATATAACAGACTCTCCATAGATAAGACAGAAGCAAAACATTTATTCAGACACCAGAACATCAAATCCATCATAGCAGCAAAGAAGTTAAGCAGGGAGCCACGCCAGCCTTTAGCCTTCCCATAAACCAACACTCACAAACCTAGCTGTCCTTGGGTGCGTCCTCTCCTCCTCTAGCTCCAATTGCTCTGACTCCCAGCTTCCTGTGGGATCTGCTCTATCCTTCAGCAAGATCCTGCTACCAGTCTCCATGCAGTTATAGCCAGCCTCTTAAGAGGCAGGGAAGACCTTCAAATTCCCACTCCCATTACATCAGGTGCTCAGGAGGAGGCTCGTGGTTGGGCACTTCCTCCCTTTTCCCCAAGAGGGGAATCGAGTGAGAGTCTTACCTCCTGTCTTCCCCCTCACATAGCGGGAATGATGACACTTGGGGGGACCAGCCTCCATGCCCCTTCCCCCAATCACTCTTAAAGGGCAAGGTAGCCCATAGCTTATAGTTCCTTCCCACCAAACACAGGCTGCACAAAAGACCATTTGTCCAAGGAAACTTGGCCTCCCCACCGTGTGCCAGGCCCTGTACTAAGCGCTGTCTGCAAGAGGAGGCAAGGAGCTTAGAGTTTAATGGGGGACACACATGCAAACACATGAACAAACCAAGCTTTACACAGGGTAACTAGGAAATAATTAACAGAGGGAAGAGGATTTAGGAGAGACCCAGAAAGGCTTCCTCTAGAGGGCGGATTGGAGTCAGGCCATGAAGAAAGCCGGTCTGTCAGTGGTCAGAGCTGAGGAGGGAGAGCATTCTGGGTGTGGGACAGCCAGAGACAATACCAAGAGCCAGGGGATGGAGGGGCTCACAGCAGGAATAGCCAGGGGGATGGAGTCATGGGGTGGAAGACTCTGTGGTGGGGGGTCAGGTGTGAGAAGACTGGGAAGGTCACAGAGGGCTTTGAATGCCAAACCAAGGACTATGTTTGCTCCTGGAGGCAATGTGGAGCCAGCCGCTGGAGGGTATTGGGGAGGGGGGTTAGAAAAATCCTTTTGGTGGCTGGAGTGGGGAAAGACTGAGGCAGGCAGATGCCCCAAAAGCCATTGTAGTAGCCAAATGGGAGGGGATGGGGGAAGGGGGTACACCCAAGGAATGCCATGGAGGTGAAATGAACAGGCCTCTGCACCCTATTGGACCTGGGGTGTGAGAGAGTGAGGGGCCTGGCAGGATTCTGGGAGCCCGAGGGACCAGGAGTGTGGGGTGCCCTCTGCAGCCATAGGGAAGGGAGAAGGTTTAGGGGCAAAGATGGACTGAGTGACCATCTCTGTGCTGATGCTTCTCAGACCTGCCTCTCTGCTGACCTGTCCTGCATCGCCAGCTGCCTTTCAGACATCTCAGCCTCAAAGTGTCCGAAACTGAACTCATTCTCTTTCCCATTAAACCCTCTCCTCTCCTTCCTTTCCCTTCCCTATCACCTGGGGTGGGGGGGGCACGAAGACCACTGGTCACTTCAGAGGAAGCAGGTTGGGTGTATTGAATGGCGAGGTCAGAAGCTGTATTCGAGAGAGGGGAAGAAGTGGAGACGCCATTGTAGACAGCCTTTTGGAGTTTGAGGACCGAGTCAGTGGGGATGGAAGAGTCAGGATGGGGGAGACATGGGCATGTCTGTAGTTGGGAGGGAAGGGGCCCGGAGAGAGGGACAGACTGAAGACAAGCTGGGAGGGCGTGACAGAGGGCAGTGACTGTTGGCGGAGACGGGATGGAAGGGGATCACTTGGGCATGTGGAGGGGTCAGCCTTGGTCAGGGGTCAGCCCTGCCTCATCGTGGAGGATGGAGAGAGAGGGGAGAGGGACAGAAGGCACCTGAGTGATGGGAAGGGAGGAGAGGTCACAGTGAATGGCCTTGATTTAGGAGGCAGGGTCTCAGCTGAGACAGTTGGGGGAAGGGGAAGGGGAGCTGAAGAGGGAGGAGGAGGGGGATTGCCTGGCAGCAGGGAGGGCCCAGGGGGAGTGCAGCATACATTTGCAGAGAGGACAGTGAGTGACCTCATTCTCCCAGGAAAGAAGCCTTCAATGCCTCTCTCCTCCACTTATCTCTGATCAGACCCTGGAGAAAGGAGCCACCGAGATCCCCCAAGTACACTGAGGCAGAGAGAGAGCCGTGGCCCCCACTGGGACTGGCTACCCCTCAGCACCACTTTTGCACTCGTTCCTGCCCCACCCACCAGTGACCGTAGAGACCGTGGAGAGAAGTGATGGAGACAGTTCCTTGGCAGAGGACTCCTGAGCCCCGACTCCCTCCCAACGCCCGAAATCTGCTCAACTAACCGAGAGCATCAAAAAAACACCAGCTGCATACCTGTCCCTGAGCGCAGGGAGTTCAGAGA
This sequence comes from Petaurus breviceps papuanus, assembly GCF_028583685.1. Lineage (NCBI taxonomy): Eukaryota > Metazoa > Chordata > Mammalia > Diprotodontia > Petauridae > Petaurus > Petaurus breviceps. The sequence goes on along the minus strand of NW_027186373.1, from coordinate 927,918 downwards.
AAGGCCAAAGACCATCCCAGCTCTCAGGGAGCTCCCAATTTAATGGGAGCCAGGACTGCAAACCACTCTGTTTACCCAGGGTCTAGAGGAGCAAACTGAGATGATCCCAGGGGCACTTGAAAGAAGCCCAGAAGTGGAGAGGAAGGAGGGCACCCCAGGCAGGGGGGCTGGCTAGGACAAAGGCATGGAGTCCAGAGACTGGTAATGGGTGTTTCCAGCGAGCTGAGAGGCTGTGGCCTTGGCCAAGAGATCCTGGAGGTTGGGGAGTGAGGTGGGGAAAGCTGTTAGTGGCTGTTGTTGGGGGCACCATTTAATCCTTCTCCCAGTGGGGTCAGTCCCCAACCCACCTACCACCTAGGGCCCTGCTGGCCTAAGGCCTGCCCCCAGGCTTCAGTCCTGGAGGTCTGTGGAGGTAGGGTCACATACTAAGACCTCCACCTGAGAGCTGGAGGGGTTTTAGGGGTCACCTAGCCTCGCCTGCTGTTACAGAGGGGGAAACTGAGTCACAGCTGGGACTCACAGCGTCACAGACTCTCAGAGGGGGAGGGGGCCAAGCAATGGTCAGCCAGTTTCTGCTCAAGGACCTTCCATGATGGGGCGCCCCTTCATTGTGAGACCACTCTGATGTGGCCCACGGGTGGAGGAGCTGCAACCCATCTCACAGCTGGCTTCCCAGACTGGCGCATGTGGAGACCTGGGGGAGTCCCCAAGGCATTTTCCACCCCTGGGCTCCCCCAGGAAATGGCCCCTGCAATCTCGGTGTCATGAACACTGACCCAGGGTGAATGCTCAGCATCAGCTGCCTCTGATTGGAGGGCGGTGGCCACCAGCAGCTCAGCGCAGGTCTCACTCCAGAATGTTGTGCCTCTTGGGGTGGGCACGGGTGGCGGCCTTCCAGCTTGCCTTCCCTGCAAGGCTGTGAGTTCCGGTGGGGCAGGCACTGTCTTTTGTCTTCTTTGTACCCCTGCCCCTTAGCATGGTGCCTGGCACATAGTAGGTGCTTACTCTAGGTTTGTGGACTGACTGTGCAATAGCTCACAAGCCCACATCAGTGTGCTTCCTGCTGTGATTACTAGTAAATAGCACTTAGTCAGCCAGATTAGCTTTTAGAAAGGAGTGATAGAATATAAGGCTATTTTTACAGAGCATCCCCCCAGAAGTCTGTGGCACCATCTCCCACTGGTATATACAGAATCCAGGGCAAGGTGGGATCCAACTGAGAGTCCATGAGGCAAAGTTCCTGGAGGTCATGCTCCATTTGTTAGGGTGCCCCCCTTGAGCAGGCATCACATTTGAACTCAGGTCTTGGACTCAGGACCCTTGGTGTTCAACCTAACTGCCTGGCACAGCTCTAGGTGACTAGAGTGAGGTGTTTGGGGCTTGCTCACACTTGGTTGGTGCCACTATGCTGAGTCAAGATCAGTGGCTGACCAGACCCACAGAGCTGGCACAGGTAGTTGGCATGTTCACACCTAGTGGACACAGAGGGGTGTTCTCACTGGCTCTTACTCTGGCAACAAGCCTGAATCTGAAACCTTCTCAATTGCCCTTGGGGTTGGGAGACAAGGATGGAGTCAGGAGGTTGGGGTCCTAGACAGTCACCAGGGAGCTTGGAGGAGGAGAAAGGTCTAGGAGAGGACATGTGTGATGCCATAAGGGCAGGAGGAAACCTCTCCTCCTTCCTTCCCTTCCCTCCTGTGATGAAAACCCCCAAGGAAGAAGCACCAGCTGTTAGGCTGCTCCCCCATTTCCGGGGATGGCCCTTGGTCATGAGGAACAGAAACACTTAAGGGGAACCAGGACCTCAAGCCCTCCTCCGTCCTGTCCCAGCCAGCCCCACAGGGGAAGTTGTGGTGGTGGAGGTTGGCAGCAGAGGGTGTGATGATGGGAGGCAAAGAGACAGCCGGAGGACTCCTGGACATCCCCTAGGCTGACCACCTCGTTTGACAGAAGGGACAGCCCCAGGCTGGGGGTGGGGGCAGAGCCAGGACCCAACAGAGGCTGACAGTGGCCCGAGACTGCCTCAGCCACAGGGCTCCTCCGATCTCATCTTGATCCCTCCGAGGTGGCCTGAGGCAGAGAGCCGGGGACTCCCTTGGGAGTGGGCTTGGACCGGTCACCTTGGAGGCCTCCTTCCCCTTCTCCTTGTCTCCCTCCCCCTCAGCTCCTCCTTTCCTCTTCCCTTCCTTCTGTTCTCCTGGCCTCTCCTCCTCACCCCCTCTTCTCTTCCTTCTCCTCCTCTTTCTGTTCCTTAGCCCCCCACCCTGGGGAGAAAGGAGGAGGGGGTCCGTGCCCTGCACCCTGTGTCCTCTTCTGTCCTGGGTCTGGGCAGCCCACTGAGGCCCCAGGTGATGGAGAGCAGTGTATGCAGACTGGCCTGGTACCTGGAGGAGCTGACCACTGAGGAGCTCAAGAGGTTCAAGCTGGCTTTGACAGCCCGGGGTCCCTGGGACTCTGGGTGGACCAGGATCCCCCGGGGCCAGATAGAGAAGGCAGACCGCCCAGACCTGGCTGCACTCCTGGTCACTCACCATGGTGCTGGAGGTGCCTGGCGAGTGGCCCTTCAGGCCTGGGAGAAGATGGGCCTGAGGCAGCTGTGGGAACAAGCAAGGAAGGAGAGCCCACCCTCAGGTAAGGCCTTCGGATCCCCAGGTCTCCTGCCCACCCTCCTTTCTCTGCTGGCTTCATTCACACCCTCCCTCCTCAAGGGCTGACTGGGGACAGAGCCTGGGTGTGTGTGTGTGGGGGGGCGGGGATGCTGGGAGAGACCACAACAAATGAAATAAGCTGACATTTAACAGGAAAAAATGGAAAAATGTGAAGGGTTAAATACTCCCCCTCATAAGCCGAGGTCAGGGAGGCAAACAAAAGCAATGGGTCTGGTGAGGGGAAGAGACAGGCCTAGGGTCACCCCTAGTTAGTTAAACCTCTGTGGCAGAATTGAAACCCAGACCCACAACTCCAGATGGCTATTCTGAGTTGCTTTAAAGGGGACGGAGGAAGCACTGTCCTTAGGACCTGCTCTGCTGGGCCCTGAGTCAGGAGAGGGGACAGGCTGCCTTGGGGGCGGGGCAGAGGCCAGATGACCTCAGGACAGGGAGGTTTACAGGGGCCCCAGCCTTGCTTAGGGATGGCTTCCTTTGTCCCTCTGGGGCAGTCTGGCACTTCTGGGAGTCCCAGGCTCCCCCCCACCCATGTCTGGGCTCCCCAAGCGGGGCGCTGCTGCAGTTGGGACTGGGCCCGAAGGACGAAGTGGGGGAGCCGGACCCAAGCAGGGCCACCCTAGGGGTCCTCAGCGGGCTGGACCTCCCCATGCTCCCACAGACTGGGAAGAATGCTCCCCCCAGGGCAGCCCAGCCAGTGTGTGCCCAGTTACTGAGGGGTGGGAGAAGGAAAGTTGGCCAGGAACACCAGTAAAGCAGCTGCAGATGAGGAAAGGAAGGGAGCTGCTTGAGCAGAGTGGGGGCACAGGGGAGGGAGGGAGCAGGACCCAGCAGAGAGGGGCCTTGGAGGCTGCCCTTTTATAGCGAAGGCCTCTGGGGCTCCCAGGAGGAGAGGATTTTCCCTGGTCACTGTCTCCTCATCAGCTCCTTCCCTAGCCCAGAGTCCCATTGGATGGAGCTCCAGGCTGGAGTCAGGAAGGTCCAGGCTCAAGTCGGGCCTGAGAGGCTCACTAACTGGGCAAGGCTCTTCAGCTCTGCTTGCCTCAGTTTCATTCTCTGTAAAATGGAACTGTCAAATGAGAGAATGACATTTATGACAAGCCAGCTCAGTGCCCAGCACCACACAAGTGGTCCTCTGACCACGCAGTGGTGACCAGCTCCTGGCCTCCAGCTGGCCAACCCTGTGCCCTCTCTCTGTTCCAGATGCCACTGAGGCCCAGGGCCTGGATACAGCGCTGGCCAGAGAGGAAGTGTCTGCAAGGTCAGAAGGAGAGTCAGGTCAGTCCCAGCACTGGGAGCCTGAGATGGCTTAGGATGGGCTAGGGGTAGGGGTCCCAATGATGTGGATTTCAGTCTAGAGAAGCTGGAAGACAGGATTGAGTCTAGCCTCCCCAAGCCTGGCATCATCTGTGACCTGGTATAGACACTCACTGGGCTTTCTCGCTAGTCAGGGCCCAGCTCAGACCCCTGGGGCCCAGCACAGATCCCTGGGGCCCAACACAGATCCCTGGGGCCCAGCTCAGATCCCTGGGGCCCAGCACAGATCCCTGGGACCCAGCTCAGATCTCTGGGGCCCAGCTCTGATCCCTGGGCCTCAGCTCAGATCTCTGGGGCCCAGCTCAGATCCCTGGGGCCCAGCACAGATGCCTGGGGCCCAGCACAGATCCCTGGGGCCCAGCTCGGATCTCTGGGGCCCAGATCGGATCCCTGGGGCACAACTCAGACCCCTGGGGCCCAGCACAGACCCCTGAGGCCCAGCAGAGATCCCTGGGGCCCAGCAGAGATCCCTGGGGCCCAGCACAGATCCCTGGGGCCCAGCACAGACCCCTGAGGCCCAGCAGAGATCCCTGGGGCCCAGCAGAGATCCCTGGGGCCCAGTCCAGGCCCCTGGGG
>NW_027186373.1:916528-923352 GCF_028583685.1 Petaurus breviceps papuanus | reverse complement strand
CCTGGGGCCCAGCAGAGATCCCTGGGGCCCAGTCCAGGCCCCTGGGGTCCAGCTCAGACCCCTGGGGCCCAGCCCCTCCTCAGCTCAGCACCTCTCAGTACACTGCTCTCTGGTGAAACCTTTAGTCCAAAAAGGGGGAGGCTGGGGGCACTGTATCTAAGAGTCCACATGAGGATCTAAGTGTGAGAAGACTTAAGGAAAGGGAGGAGGGGCAGGTGATAAAGGGCTTTGAAGGCCAAGCAGAGAATGTTGTATTGGATGCTGGATTATAGGGAGCTGCCAGTGGAGATTATTGAGGAGGCGGTGACTTGGTCAGACCTGCATCTAAAATCACTTTAGTGGCTGAACGGAGGATGGGCAGGAAGTGGGGGGAGACCTGAGATGGGCGGACAGACCCCCCAAACAGCTATTGCAATGGTGCAGGTGTGAGGGGACGGGAGGGGACCATGTCACTGGAGAGGAGAGCTACAGGTGCTGGGGGCCAGCAGACTGTATGTATGAGGTCAGGAGCCACGGTTACTGGAAGCTGAGATTGGCACAGGACGTCTGGTCCAAGCTGGCCAAAGGGCATTTATTTGGTGACGTGAACCTGGAGCTTGGTGGGCTTGGATCTCTGTGTTAGCTGCGCACTGATGGCCAGTAGTCCACCAGATAGCAGCTGGTGAGGTCTACAAGTGAAGTAGAGGGGAGAGAAGACAAGAGGCCCCCCACAGCTGGTTCTGAAAGGTGCTCTCCCAAAGGGACTAAGGAGCAGCTACACAGGGCGGACTGGAGTCAGGGGAGCGCAGCCAAAATCAAGAGATGAATGATCGACTCGGTCTAGAAGGAGGAGGGAGGAGAAGAGGCCATTGATTGCTTTTGGCAGCTAAGATTGTATTCACTGTGGAATATTGCAGGACAAGGTCTAGAGCCAGACTGCAGAGGTCTTAGAAATAAGAGATCAGAGAGCGAGAGGTTTCTCAAGGAATTTAGCTGAGAAGGGGAAGAGGGGTTGGGGAGAGTGACAAGAGACCTGGGGAGAGACTGAGGATCCGTGAGAGGGGGTGACAGTGGAGAGGGGAGAGCAGTCTGCTGGAGGAGAGGGGATGGGTCATGGAGAAGGGCCGCCTCTTTGTGTGAGACAGCAGAGAAAGAGGAGACGCTGGAGGGAGGTGTCTGAGTGATGTGGGGAGAGGAGGAGGAGAAAAGGGAGGAAGAGGAGGAGGAAGATCAGAACCAGGATGAGGAGGAGCTCTTGGTGAATGGCCTTAGGAACATACCAGGTCCTCAGCTGTGAGGTTAGAGGAGGGGGCTGGGGAAGCTTGAGGACATTGGAAATGGCTTGGGAGTGGGAGACCAATGGATAGGTAAGTGTGGAATGATTGCCTGGCAGCAGGGAGGGCCCAGTGGAGGTGGTGTCCCAGAAATCTGTAGTGGATCCAGTCAGCGCAAATGTCATGATTCTCAGCAGCCTTCGAGGAGGGTGAAGGCAGCCGCTGGTGGGAATGACCCATGACTCGATCCTGCCCATGGTGGGCAGGAAATGGAGAGTTCGTTTTCCCAGCTTCCCTGTGGCTATTGAGGGCACCACCATTCCCCAGGGCCCCCCAGGCTCCCAATAGGTCATTATAGATGTCACCCCAACCCGCCCCCCTCCGCCATGTAATCTGAAAGCTCTCCTGTATGGCTCCCCACCCTGGTACAGGCTCTCATAAACTCCTGCCTAGACTATGGATCTTAACAGCCTGCTTGGGAGGAGAGGTCCTGCCTGGCCCCGGGGTCTCTTCCCACTCTAGTCCATTCTCCATTCGGCCACTAAAGAGATTTTCCTAAATCTGAAGGTCCAACTGTGACATCCCACTACTCAAATACAGTCCTGTGTTTTTTTATTGCCTCCAGATTCAAATACAAACTATTCTGGTGCTCAGAGCCCTCACTCACTTGCCTCTGGGCTCTGGAAATTTTCTGGAGCTGTCTGTCCTCCCTCTTCCCCTTCACTTCCTGGCTCCCCAGCTTCCAGGACCCAACTAAAATCCCATCTTCTGTCTGAAGCCTTTCCCGATTCCTCTTAATTTTCATATTAATTTAATTACATATTAAATTTGTGTTAATTTAATAAAAGGTGTGGACTTCCTGAGGGTGGAGGCTGTATTTTACCTTTCACTGAAGTGCTTAATTAATGTTTATGGACTGTTTGACTTACTGACTGGACCACAGCTCCACAAACAGTATATGAATGTTCCTGTTTTCCTGCTTTGTCCTTCCCCTAAGGTGTATTTTTTGGGGGGCCAGTTTTGCCAATCTATTAAGTATGAGGCAGAACCAATTTGGGGCAAATCTCCCCCCCCCTCCCCCCATGACTACAGATAGCTTTCACTTTGAGGACTGCTGGTTCTTATCCTTTAACCATTTATCAAGGGGGAATGTCTCCCATTCTTATAAATTGGAGTCAGTTCCTTATCAATCTGGGAAATGCGACCTTTACCAGAGAAACTCACAGCAAAATCTTTCCCCAGTTAGCTTTTTCTCTTCTAATCTTCTTTGCATAGGTTTTGTTTGTGCAAAATGCATTTTGTGTAACCAGAATTGTTCTTTTGTGATCTCTGCCCCTCATTTGGTAATCAATCAATCAATATTTATTAAGTCCTACTATGTGCCAAGCAGTGTGCTAAACAAGGCAAAAGATAATTCCTACCCTCAAGGAGCTTACGACCTAATGGGGGAGACATCGAAGAAATGAATACATACAAAGCAATTTACAGAATAAACAGGAAATGATGAACAGAGGGAAGACACTGGAATATAGGGAAGCTGGATAAAGCCTCCAGTGAAAGCTGGGATTTTAGGAGGGACTTAACAGGGTTATGCACTCCCCTCATGTCGGAGAAAAAATATTATTAATATTGATAACATATGCTGCAATTTAGGCTCAAGTCTTCCAGAAACAATTTCATTTAACATGAATCTGTATCCAAACCATGCCTAGCTTGGAGAGAGAAGCGACTACACTTGCACAGTGCCCCCCAGCCCCTCCTAGATGGCTATCCTAAGTCAAGCTGTAGAAATGCTTATGGGAATTTTGAACAAGAAACAGAACATAATGCATAAAAATACAGTTTGGGTGAACTCTGAAGAGAGTTCAGTAGCCGGGCAGCCCTCCCACCCCATCCTGGACCCCTCCCTAAATCCCCCCCAGAAGTAAGCCAAGGGGCCTCTTCCATGGAGCAGGGCAGGTCCTAGAGTCAGTCCCTCCCAATGGGTGGGGAGGCATAGATGGATTCAAGATGAGACTGATTTTTGGCTGGGAAAGGGTGGGTACCACCTTTAACACATATCTGTGAGAATGGCCTTTTTGTCCTCTACCCATTCCTGCCTTTCTTTTCCTAGGAGATACTCTAAGGGTTTTGGAAGGAACTTTTTAGACCGGGGAAATATCATTTCTTAATATTTCTGGCATTCTGAAAGGAAGACGTTCGAAATGTGCTTCCACACCTGCCCACAATTCTGAAAGGTGCTTTCTTCCTTACTCGGCTCATTTGGCTTGGATATCTAGGCCGTCTCTCCTGGCAGAGTTCCCTTATCTTAGTGGACGGTGAATTAAGTTTCAGGATCTGAATTAAGCCAAGACCCCTTCCTTCTATTAGCCAGCCTGGGAGTGACTCATTCTTCCTGCCTCTGAATCAGGTTACAAGGACAAGTACCGGGAACGGGTGCGGAAGAAATTCCAGGTCCTGGTGGAGAGGAATGCGCGCCTCGGTGAATGGGTCTACCTCAGCCGCCACTACACCAGGCTGCTCCTGCTGCGGGGCCACGCCAGCCCTCGGAGCAGAGAGAGGGAGCTGCTGGCCTCCGGGGGACTGCATGGGCACCTCAGGGAGGAGCGCGGAAGGCCCATTGAGCTGGAGGCGCTCTTCGATGCGGACCAGGGCGAAGGAGGCAGCGCCCCAACGACCGTAGTGCTGCAGGGGGTAGCGGGTATTGGCAAGACCACCCTGGCCCGGAAGGTGCTGTTGGACTGGGCGTCAGGCACTCTCTACACTGGCCGATTCGACTATGCTTTCTATGTCAACTGTCGGACTGTGGAGGTGGCGGCCCAGAGGAGCGTGTCCGAGCTGCTCTCGGGCTGGCTCGAGGGCACTGGCCCCACTTCGGGGCCCGCCCCTGTGCCCAGCATGCTGGCTCACCCCGAGCGTCTGCTCTTCGTCCTTGATGGCTTCGATGAGCTTCTCTGGGGCGCGGGGGCGCAGGAGGATGCGGCCTGGGTCCCAGGGGAGGAGAAGCAGCGTGTGGATGTCCACCTGAGGAACCTGTTGGGGAAAAGACTCCTCCCCGAGGCTTCCCTGCTCGTCACTACGCGGCCCACAGCGCTGGAGAAGCTGCAGCCGCTGCTGGAGCAGCCCCGGGTGGCCGAGGTCTTGGGCTTCGGCGCTTCAGAGAGGAAGGCCTATTTCGACAAGTACTTCTCGGACCCCGGGCAGGCCAGCCGGGCCTGGGCCGCAGTGCAGGCCAACGAGGTCCTCTTCACCATGTGCTTTGTGCCTCTGGTGTGCTGGACGGTGTGCACTGGGCTGCGGCAGCAGATGGAGAGAGGCGAAGCTCTGGCGCAGACAGCACGGACCACCACCACAGTCTACACGGCTTTCCTCTACAGCCTCCTGCATCCGGACCGGCACGGCCAGCGCAAGAGCCAGCCTGCCAGCCTCCGAGGCCTGTGCTCCTTGGCGGCCACTGGCCAGCGGGAGCAGAGGCTTTGGTTCCGGGAGCAGGACCTGGCGCGCCACGGGCTGGACAGGGCCACCATCTCCACCTTCCTGCACATGGACCAGTTCCAGCACGAGGCTGAGTGCGAGGCCACCTATAGCTTCTTCCACTCCACTTTCCAGGAGTTCTTCGCTGCGCTGTTCCTGGTGCTGGAGCAGTCTCAGTGGCCCTTCCGTAGTCCTCGCCTGGGCCAGCTCCTGAAGGGCCTCTCCAGTTTGGAGACCGAACTCCCTCTGACCGTCCGCTTCCTCTTTGGGCTCTCAAGCCGGGAGAGAGCCGGCGCCCTGGAAAAGATGGTGGGGGGCCCCGTCCCCCGGGAGAGCCGGCGCCTCCTGATGAAATGGATTCAGGCACAGGCTGCCCAGTGCCCCGGGCGGGCCAGGACCTTGGAGCTGTTGTACTGCGTGTTTGAGACCCAAGAGCCGGAGTTCGTTAGGAGAGCCATGGCCTGCTTCAGGGAAGTGAAGGTCAGAGTGCGCACTAGAATGGATGGCCTGGTGGCTGCCTTCTGCCTCAGAGGCTCCCGGAGCACTGTCACCGTTGAGCTGGATGGCCTGGGCTCTGGAGCCGCAGGCCTGGGCCTACGAGAGCTGGGCCTTGCTGATGGAGAAGCTGGCACCTGTTCCCTGAAGGACGTGTGCAAAGACTTCTCCTCCGGGCTGTGGGTGCGAAGGAGTCTCTGTGAGCTGGGCCTAGGAGAGGACGCCCTGGGGGATTCTGGGATGAGGTGGCTGTGTGAGGACCTCAAGCAGCCCAGCTGCCCATTGCAGTCTCTCAGGTAGCTTCTGCCTGGCTTCCTTCCCTTCTCAGCAGTGGGGTGGAAAGGGGAGGGAAGGGGGGGGGGTGTGTCAAGGCTTGGCCTCCTGTGACCCTGGGAATTTCAATTCCCCTCTCTGGCTCTCAGTTTTCTCATCTGAAAAAATGAGGACAATGATATGGAAGCAGTTTTCAGCCTTGACATGCTGAATTTGCCAAGGGACTTGGCTTTGAGCCTTATGTGACCATTAGTCACCCTGTGGCCTTGGGTAAAGAAAACCCCTCCTCCCTAGGCTGCATTCTGAAGTTCTGACATTCTGAGATTCTATCTTTTGGGCTAAGGGGCAGCTGGGGAAGAGCATCATAAGAGCAGGGCCTCCCAGGGACACCCCAGTGAGCTAGTGTCCAGGGTCAAAGGGAGGGAGCAAATCACCCAGCAGCAACTCCTGTTTTGGGCGGACTCTTGCCTGGGGCAGGGGAGGGGTGTGTAGAGAAAGGTCACCAGCTTGGCCTTATCACAGGTTGCTGAACTGTTGGCTCACTTCAGATTTTGCTGGGAGCCTCTCCTGCGCCCTTCGAATGACTCAGACCCTGAGGAGGCTGGATCTGAGTTACAACCCCCTGGAAGACCAGGGAGCAGCATCGCTCTTCAGGGTGCTGGGGCATCCCAGCTGTAGGCTTCAGAGTCTGTGGTAAGAGCCTCCCACTATTTGCTGGGACACCCTGCCTCTTTCTCCTTTGTCTTTTGCCCAATCTCTGCTTCGTTCACCTCTTCTCTCCTGCATCACAGAAGGAGCTGTCCCTCCTGCTTTCCAGGACTCATCTTTTTTCTTGTACCCTGAGTCCTCTCTTCTGGGAATAAAAAATGAAGCCAGAAGCTTCATAGTAGGTACTTAATAAATGTTGATTAATTTGTTGATCAAGTGACAGCTGGGGAGCCTAAGGTTCCCTGATCCCACCTATACAAACTGAGAACATAATACATGCTAAATAAATATTTACTGACTGATTAAAGATTTTGAATTTGATCCTGAAAGTGATAGGGAGCCACTGCTGTTTATTGAGTAGGGGAGTGACATGGTCAGACCCACTCTTTAGGAAAATAATCACTTTGGTGGCTGAGTAGAATATGGACTAGAGTAGGGAGAGACTTGAGATAGGCAGACTCCCTCCCCCCCTCCCAGCAGTTATTGTGATAGTCCAGGTGTGAGGTGATGAGGGTCTGTACCAGTGTGGGGACACCGTCAGAGGAGAGAAGGGGGCATATTGGAGAGATGCAGCAAATGTAAGATGGACCAGAGATGCTACAGAAATGAAATAGAGCAGAG
>NW_027186373.1:911605-916518 GCF_028583685.1 Petaurus breviceps papuanus | reverse complement strand
GAGATGCCGCAGAGGTGAAAGGGACCAGAGATGCCGCAGAGGTGAAATGGACCAGAGATGCCGCAGAGGTGAAAGGGACCAGAGAACTTGGAGAGGTGAAAGGGACCAGAGCTGGTGCAGAGGTGAAATGGGTCAGAGATGAAATCAGCAGGCCTTGGTACCATATTGGATCTCCGGGATAGAGAGAGCGAGGAGTCTAGACTGGGAGTGATTCCTAGGCTGGGAGCCTGAAGGACTAGGAGGATGACGTTGCCCTCCACAGTAGTAGGGAAGGTGGGAAAAGGGAGTTTATAAGGAAAGATAAAGAATGTGGCTTTGGTCATGTTGAGTTTAAGATGTCTACTGAGCATCCACTTGGAGATGTCTGGAGGTGGAGAGGCATGAGGGACATTTTTCCTTCTACATTTACTGAACTGTGACCCCAAGACTGCTTCTGAAGATACCCCAAGGAGGAGCTGCGTGTTCTCCAGGAGCCCCTGCTCTCCAGACAGAAGACCAGTGCCCTCCTTTGGGGCACTTTCCATGCAGGTGCATGGAAGGTTAATAAAGCTTATTTTATAGATGAGAAAGAAGGGACCAGTGCAAATGTACTGTGCAGTGAGTCTCTCAGCTTTGGGTTGGGCTTCCTTGGCACTGTCTCTTTTGGCTCTACCTTCCAGCAGGACCTTGGCACTGGACACATTCAGGCCTCTGATGGCAAGAAACCTTTCTTCTATTTGGGAGTTCTTAAGAGAGTGTCTCTTGCTGTGCAGAAATCAACAACAGCCTGATGTGGCATTGGAGTCACACCTAGAACCTGAGACAGTCTCTGGGGTCTGGCCTTCAGCCTTGTAGGGACCAGGCACACCCAAGAGTGGACTTTCTCCGGCTTCCTGAGGAGCTGTGGAGAAGCAGTTCAATGGGCAGCTCATTCACCTGAGAGTGGGAAGAGAATTGAGTTCAAATCCGACCTCAGACAATTCCCAGCTGTATAACCGTGGACAAGTCCCTTTACTTACCTTTTGGGAGTCAGTTTTCTCATCTATAAAAGGGGGTGGATAATGTTGGCATTCACTTCTAGGATTGTTGTGAGGCCCAAATTGAGATACCATGAGCAATGAGCTTAGCACACTTGAGAGTCCTGTTTAACTGACAGTGGCCTCTGCTTCTAAATGATGAATGTCTGTTCCTCATTCCTTGTGTGTGTTTCCTAGTCTGAAGAAATGCCACCTCAGTGAAGAGTCATGTGAGAGCCTTGGCTCTGTCCTGGGCATCAGCCAGACCCTGCAATGGCTGGACCTAAGCTTTAATACCCTGGGAGACCACGGCGTTGGGCTGCTGTGTGTGGGCCTGCGACAGGCCAACTGCCAACTGCAGACACTCAGGTGAGTCTGCAGAAGCCATGCCCTTGTCCAGGGCCCCCATCAAGGGTCCTACCTGGCATGGAGGTTTGTTTGCAAGTGGCATGGTGAGAGTGAGTCCCCCATCCCTAGAAGTGTCCCAGCTCAGGCTGGATGGTTCCTCTCCTGACTCCTGGAGTGGGGGGAGGCTTCTGCAGAGAACAGGAACCACCCTAGTTCTCTCCAGGTCTGAGGCGATGGACTCGGCCGGCTGCAGCAGGTGGAGGATTTCCTTTCTCAGGGGGTCTTGGGTGGGTTGGCTTCTTTATCAAGTTGATTGGTGATTTCTTTGGGGAAGGGGTGAGCCTCAGGGAACATGATCTCTCCACCTCCTCTGCACCTCAGAACCTTGGAGGGGGGAGCCGCTGTACCAGTCCTCCAGCCAGTGTGAGTCAGAGGTGGGCCTCGGGCTCCCTGATGCAGAGACTAGGGCTCTAACCACCCCTCTACCCTGTGTCTCACTCTGGCACCTTCGACTAGATGGAGTGATTTCCCCATCCCAGCTCTGCTGGGTGGCTGGCAAGGCGATGAAGGGTTATGAGAAAACTCTTCTACTGGGGCCTCTGATCTGGGGGGTAGAGAGGGGGGGGAGGGCCCAGACAGGAGCCTCCAGGGACCTCTGACAGTAATCTGTGCAGGTTGGGAAATTGCAGCCTCACTGGCCGTTGCTGCCTTGACCTGGCCTCGGCACTCAGTCTGGGACCTCAGCTGCTCTGGCTGCACCTGAAGAACAATGCCCTGGGAGACTTGGGCTTGCAGTGGCTGTGCCAAGGCCTCAGGGCCCCCCACTGCAGGCTGAGGAAACTCAAGTAAGATTAGCCCCCCTCCCTCTTTTCTCCTCCTCCCCAGCAGAGGCAGTTTTGGATACCTAAGGAGTGGAGGAAGGGGCTGGAGCCTGTATGAGGGCCCATGGGGAGGAGGGGCTGGAGCCTGTGTGAGTGCCCATGGGGGGCAGGGGAGGAGGGGCTGCAGCCCGTGTGAGTGCACATGGGGGTGGGGGGGGATTTGGAAGGGGCCCTGGCTGATTTGCCAGGCTCCCCAGGACCAGAGCAGAAGCAGCTTCTGGCATGGTGCCTTGGAGTGGGAGTGGAGGCCATCCCCGGGCGTTTGGGTCCACACAGGCTGCTTGGTGCTCTGCATGCCCCACCCCCCAGGGCTGCCAGTCCTGCAGCCTGAATGGTCCTGAGACCATCCCTCAGTGCCAGAGCATGGAAGGGTAGGGGTTGGGGAGGGGGCATCGGGTTCTTGGAGCACACGGTCGCCCCAGCACTTGTGTGCCCCTCTCCCCAGTCTGATCAACTGCCGCCTGAGCCCTGCCTGCAGCCCCAGCATCTCTTCCATCCTCAGCGCCCCCAACAGCATCGAGTGCCTCCTCCTTAGTGGCAATGACTTGGAAGACCTAGGGGTTCAGGAGCTGTGTCAGGGCCTGAGGCACCCCAACTGTAAAGTGCAGGAGCTGAAGTAAGTGACCTCCATCCCCAGGGACAGACTCTTCCCCAGGCAGCATGTGCCTGGTTTCTTCCTCTGGTTCTCATCTGACAAGGGCTTGAGGACCCTCCTTCCTCCGACCTCAGCACTTGAGAAGATGTGGGTACCAGGCCCTGACCATAGGCAGGGCACTGCATGGCTCTGGACCTTGGTGTCTCTATCTTTAGAGTGGGGATCAGCCTTCGCTCCTGAGGCCATGACTGTGCAGGGCTTTGCAGACTGGGTGGCGCCACGTCCTGGTGCTGGGACCACTCTTTCTCTGCCTCCATGAGGTTCTGGCCCTGTTCTTGGTGCTGGATGTTCTGAGGCCTCTCTCCAGCCAGGCCGCTAAGTGGGCCTTTGGACTTCAGCAGAGTCCTAGGCTGTGTCTGGGGGTGGCCCACCTTCAGTTACAATGACCAGATCCAGGGGTGTGGTCCTTCCTTTCTGTGGCTCTGTGAAGGGATTCTGTAAATCATTTTCCCATGCTGTATCTGCAATGCTCTTCTTAATTTTTTGGTGAGGAAAGATTCATTTCCCTAGAGATGCCAGAGGGTTATATCCTCTGGGCTTCATGAAGAGGTTTTTGTTGGGATCCTTTCCATCACATTTCTGAGAGTGGACCCCTAGGCTGGGATGTCAGAGGAGCTAATTACTTCCTTTTTGGGTGGGGGCAGGGCAATTAGGGTTAAGTGACTTGCCCAAGGTCACACGGCTAGTTTTTTTGTGTTAAGTGTCTGAGGCCTGATTTGAACTCAGGTCCTCCTGACTGGCTGGTGCTCTATTCACTGTGCCATCTAGTTGCCCTGAGCTAATTACTTCCAATGTGCTTTTCCTGTTTAGTTTAGATTTCAGGATGCCAGTGAGTCACTGCCCCAGTTTGATCTTTGATGTGGCTTGATGTTTAGTGGAGACCAAGGGTTTGTAGTAATTGCCTTCATGCCTGAATCAGTGTGTCTTTCCATGGTGGGTTTTCAGAATTTTGCTTTTCCCTGATTGTGCCAAAGACTTTCTGATACCACAAGGTAGAGGGGCTGCTTCAGGTGGGACCACAGATCTTTATGCCACTCCTGAGCCTTTAGAGGACAGGTAGACATGCTGCACTAAGTTCTATTCACCTGTGACCATGGACTCAGTGCTGAGCACAACCACTCTAGTCTCCCTCCCTCCTTCCCTCCCTCCCTCCACTCTCTCTCTCTCCTCTGTCTCTCCATCTGTCTTTGTCTCTCAATCTGTCTTTCCCTATTCTCTTACTCTCTATCTCTGTCTCTCATCTCCTCTCCTTTCTCTGTCTCCTAATTTCTTCATTTCTCAGGCCCCTTCAGGACAGTTTGTGGGTAAAGATGACTTGCTTTGGTTGTATTTTGCACTCTGTCAGTTTGGCTTCTCCTCCAGCAGGCTGAGGATTGGTATTTCAGGGGATTTAATCTGGTGTGTCATGCCTTCATGTGGTATTTGAGCACCATGGGGCACCCTTGCAACCCTATACCACCCTATTTCAGTCAATCCCCTCTTTATCAGGAGTTTACTATGAGTCAGACACTGAATGTGGGTACAAAGAAGGACAAAAAACCTCCAAACAAGCTATAGCACCTATCCCCAGGAAGCTCACAATCCAGTGGGGAAGACAATATGTAAATAACGAGGTACACAGGATATACATTTAGATGCGATTTTAGCTGAGTCTAGAAGAGAGTCTGGGAAACCCAGAGGTGGTGATGGGGAAGGAGAGCATTTCAGGCATGGAGTCATCTAGTGGGGAGATGGAGTGTACTACACAAGGAAGAAGGGCATGTCCAGGGGAATAAAGTATGGAAAGGGAGAAGAGTGTTAGGTTTGAAGAGTGCTGAATGCCAAGCAGACTATTTTATATTGGATCCTGGAGGCCATTAGGGAGCCGCTGGAGGTTACTGAGTGGTGGGCCAGTGTGTGTGACATGATCAGACCTGTGTTTTAGGAAAATTACTTTGGTGACTAGGGGATGCATTGGAATGGGGAGAGACCTGAGGCAGACAGACTTCCCCCTTCCCCCCAGCAGCTATTGTAGTAATCCAGGTGTGAGGTGAT
>NW_027186373.1:908016-911205 GCF_028583685.1 Petaurus breviceps papuanus | reverse complement strand
GGTGAAATAGACCAGAGATGCTGCAGAGGTGAAATGGACCAGAGATGGGGCAGGGGGTGAAATAGACCAGAGATGGGGCAGGGGTGAAATGGACCAGAGATGGGGCAGGGGGTGAAATTGAAAGTCATTGGCAACATTTTGGATCTTAGGGATGAGAGAGGAGTCTAAAAGGACTCCCAAGTTGGGAGCCTGAGGCACTGGGAAGATGGGGGTGCCCTCCACAGTAATAGGGGAAATAGGAGGAGGGAGGGTTTGGAGGAGAGATGAGTTTTATTTTGGACATGCTGAGTTTAAGATGTCTATTGGATATCATTCAGTTCTAGATTTGAATGCAGTTCTTCCTGTTCAAAGTTTAATTAGTATCTTTGCTGCCTCTAGGCATGTCTCATTCATGCATTTTCTAGTGTGAGTGAATAATTTTATCGTTTTATTTTCTTTTTTGGTGGGGGAGGGGTTCAGGATTGTGATTTGCTAAGTATGTATGGAGACTCCCCATAGGATGGTCCCTGGGAAGAGTCTATGTTGCTTCTAAAAACTTTCGCCTTCATAGTTCAGTGTCTAGGACTTTTAGCCCGTGTTAGACTTCGGCTGCCATCTCCCTGCCTTCCCCACCCACCCACTACACACACATACACACCTTCCCCTTCATCCCAAATGACTAGCAGGGATGTGTGGGGTACGGAGGAGACCCTAACCCAGAGACCTCTCACAGTGAAGGTAGAAAGATTTATTAGAATCTCGCGAGAAGCGGGCGGTCCGGTCTCTGGGACAGCACCGAGAGAGAGAGGTACAGAAGCTGAAGCTGGGTTAAATAAGCAAGGGTTACATGTCCCTCCCAAACATTAACATAATTATTACTAATGAGGCTCTAATCTTGTTAGATAACATACATAATACAGAGGTCCACTACACAAGCACAGTAACAATCTCAGAATACTGAACCCTAGTTCAGTAGGTAGACTTCAGTCTACCCTAGATACATTCTTATCTGGACTTGAGTGCCCCAAGGCTACTGTCTGTTCCTTGATTGGTCAAATCCACCTGCTGCTGCCAGCTCCTTCCATTCTTCATTATTTTTAGTATTATCTAGGAGTTTTTCTGAGAACCAGGGACTGAGCTTCTTCCCAAGCCTGTTCCTCCTTATCAGCAGTCTTGTTCAGCAATTCTTGCAGTTCTATAGAAATTTAACTCTTTTATGGTAAGCTGGGTGAAAAGGGCTGACTAGAATAGAAAAAGATTTCTAAAGTTTCAAAGTCACATAATTTCTAGAAAATGGAAACTTAGGCCTAAGGACTTACTTACTTTAGTAGACAGTGTCTGAGAAACCACACTTTTACCTTTCCCATACAGGGAGAAGTGCTGTTTTCATCCCAATCTTACAGACAGGGGTTCTGAGGCCCAGAGGCATGACTGGCTCCTGGGTATCTCCTAACTGGGAAGGGATTTGAAGTCAGGTACTCCTGTATCCCAGCCTGGCACTCCAGTTACTGCTCCAGTCCCTACCCTCTTCTTAGGGTCAGATAGCTTCACCAAGAAAAGGAACCCGATGGCCCAGGAAGGGGCAGGAGGGCAAGAGTCTGTTCTCCTGGGACCGGATGGGAAGGCACTAAGGCTGGAGCATTTAGCAGAAGAAATCTAAGGATGCTTCAGATTCATTTCATGACCTCAGACAGGTCCTCTTGGGTGTCCCCAGTAACCTCCTCTGGGACAGGAGGCCCCTCCCAGTTCTTCTCTGTCCAGAGGTTGGGCATTCCCTCTCTCCCCACCTGGCCCTAAACTCCTCTCTCATACCACACCACCCTAAGCTCCTCCCTTCTCATGGATCGCCATCCATCCACCCATCCTTCCCTCTAGCTACCTCCTCCCCTCCCCCATGTCTCCCCCTCCTTCCCCACCTGGCTTCCCAGCTCTCCCCCCAGTAGCCTCTCCCCTCCCCCCTTGCAGGGTGCAGATGTGCCGGCTCACCTGGCTAAGCTGTGAGGCCCTGGCCTCAGTGCTGCGCAGCTGCCCCAGCCTGAGGAGGCTGGACCTCAGTGACAACTCTCTGGGGGAGGAAGGCACAAAGTGGCTTTGCAGGGGCCTGAGGCAGCCCAGCTGTCGGCTTCAGAGACTCAGGTAGGTGTGGCTGGGGCAACCTGCTGGGGTGGGGACAGTGCCGTTGGGAAGGGAATGCAAGGGGTGCAGTGGGTGGGACTGGGGGGCGCCCAGTGGGGAGTCCAGAATGCGGGTGCTCTCTATGCACCTGAGGCCCCAGAGGGAGAGTCTGCAGCCTCGAGGCTCCCGCTCTGAGGCTTACTCTGAATCTTGGCAGGTTGTTCAGGTCCGTTCTGGGCGAGGAGGCCAAGGCTGAGCTGGCAGCTGTGGCCAGAGCCAAGCCTGGCCTGGAGATCTCCTATCAGAGCAGCCGCTGTACTGGGTTACACCTCGTGGGCTGTTGAGCCTCCTCTGATGGGGGGGGGGGTAAGTAGGAGGAGCAAGAGGGAGTGGTCCGCCTCTCCCTGCCTATGGCCCATGGGTTCATAGTCTCCAAGCTTGGACTCATCTTATTTGGCTCCCCTGGATGCCTTTTGTTTTATGTTCCACATCCCTCTACAGGAGCTGTGGCTCCCTATTGCCCCCAGGATAAAGCACAATGGCCAAAGCAGATGGAGGTGAGCGTTAGAACCCAAGAGGCTTAGGCCTCGGGTACCTCTACATCAGTGGACAAGAACCCCCAGCACAGCACAGCTCCAGGGTGGTGGAGCCTGGCTCCACAGAAGAGATGGGAGAAGCCACATACCCCTGCTTCTTAGCGGAGGTGGGGGCCCACAGGTGTGGAGCAGTGCACTCAACACCAGATGGTTTTTTTTTAAATCATTGGTCAGTTTGTTGAAATTTTTTCCCTGCTTTTAAAAATTCCTTCTACTGGGGCGGCCAGGTATCGCAGTGAATAAGAGCACCGGCCCCAGAGTTGAGATGACTTGGGATCGAATCCGGGCTCAGATACTTAGCACCACACCCAGAAATAACTGGCCATGTAACCTTGAGCAAGTTACTTAACCCCAAGTGCTTAAAAAAAAAAATTCCTTCTACTAAGGAGTGATTTACTGGGAGAGGCAGAGTGGAAAATGTTTAAAAACAAAACAGCAACAAAAATAAAAAACAAACAGGTCTAGAGTTTGGGCAGCCCCAGTTTTTCAACCCAGAGAT
>NW_027186373.1:905484-908006 GCF_028583685.1 Petaurus breviceps papuanus | reverse complement strand
TAGATGAGGTGGGTGAAGAGAAGGCAGATCAGCCTCTAGGCAAGGCCATGGCCTCACACAGTCTCATCCCTGACCCCCTGGAGCCTCTTATCTGAGGTTGGGGCACTTTTTATGCATTTCCTTGCCTGGATCTCACAAGAAGCCTGTGAGTTGGCTACTGAAAGAGGAGACTGAGTCACAGAGAAGGCAGGATAGGGAATGCCGCTTTGTGGCCTTCCTCTCTCTGGTAGGTGGGTGACCTAGTCAGTCTACAGGCATCCTTCCCAGATCATTCTAGTTCTTTCTTCTTCCTTCCACAAATTGCCAAGGGGGGAGGCAGAGATGAGAGGCTCTCAGGAGCCCCTTGGGATCTCTTGTGCAGAGTGCAGGGTGGGGTAGAGTAGGGCCCTAGGCCTTGACCTCTGAATTCAGCTCCATTCCCAGTCCCCAGCTCTGGCAGGACCATCCTCTGATGAACAGAGCCTGTTTTGTGGGAGCAGAGATTGGGCCCCAGTGCTGGGCCGGCGGCTAAGGAAGGCAGGCATCTCTCCTTGGCACTACCCCTGCCCCAAGATATCCTTACCCCCTAAGGGTACATTGGCATTGCCCATCTGGGAGATGTATCCAATGATCTTGTGCTAGAGGATAACTCCTTCAGCTGTGGCACTGCCCTTCCGGGGCCCTGCACACACTAGGGGTACAGCCACGAGCTGTGTAAATGTGTACTATTGGCTTTACGACTCAGTCTCTTTCTGGCTCTCAACATGTGATGCTGACCCACCATTACATCCCATTTCCTTAACGCTGCTTCAAGGGGGGGACCTATGTCTATTTCCAGTGATGACCCAGATGCAGGGGCAAAGGAGGTAACCGAGGTGGGCAGCCCTGATGGGGTGCTTGGGATCTATGTTTGTAACATCAGTTTGTAAAATCAATTTGTAAAACCAGTCTGTAAAATCACACTCCCCCCCCACACCCCTGCCAGCCTCAGAGCATTAACTCTGCCCCTTCCCCCTGCCAGCACTCTGCCAGCAACAACTCATGAACTGTTTATCCCTGCTTGGAACAATAACAAGCTACACCTATGAATCCTTCACTAAACCACCTATAAACATTTTAGCTTAGGCAAATGTTGTCTCCCCGTAGTATAGCGGCCAGCTGCCCCTGTGAATCCTTCAGTGCACTATCTGTGGGTTAACTCCTCAGCCAATTATACTCACACTGAGTCTCTATTAGCCTTGGTTCCCAACATCCATCTTGTCAAACATGACACTGATGGGTGGCAGACTAGGCACTTCTCAGGCAGTCTTGACCGCTCTGACTTAGTGATGTTTCAGGCCTAAAAACACACCTCCAGGTAGCCCCCCCTTGGGCTATTTCCCAGTGAATTATGGGCAATATGCCTGCCCAGTTGACATTAAAAGTGCATGTTCCTTTAAGCACTGACCACTCCTTAACTCCTCCCTAATCCCACCCTTACTCACCTAGTTAGCATAGTTGACATCTAATTTACTGTCCTGACTCCTTAAAAACTGCACCTATGACTTCTTTAAGTTTGTAGATTCCCTAAGAACTCTTGCCCACTGTAAAGTGTATCAATAAACTTTTACAATCCTGACTTGGAGATTGCTTGGGCCTACTGAATTCCTTCCAGACTCCAAACTCAGGGACTCTGCTCATTGATCAGAGCCCCTGTATAACCTATTGCCATTCCCCCATCAGCCCCAGGGTGCCACTGGGACCCTTGACTTGGAAGTCTTGCTGGGCTCAGCCTGGGGCAGGTCTGTGGAAGATGATGGGACCTGGGGAGGTGGCCCATCATGGTGGCCTTGAGGAGATTATAGGCCCTATGGAGGAGTGACAGAGGGTGGGGGTGGTCAGGGGCATATGTGTGGAGGGAGGTGTCCAGTGAGAGAGATTCTAGGTCAGGGGGCCTTTCCTGGGAAGCATCTAAGGGGCATCTCCCCATGGCCCACACCCCACAGAGCTAACATGGGATCCCAGGGCTTAGGACAGCTCCCTCATGACTAATGGGCTGCCTGGGACAGCAGGGCCTACCATCTTGTCCAGGAGATCTGGGCCTCAGTCTCAGCACTAACCCTTTGGGAAGGGGAATGTTCATTTGGCTGAGCCCACAAGGCATGCCCACCTTTTGGACTAGAGAGTACAAACCCCCCAGGATGGTAGTCAAACCTTGGGGATCCAGGAAACACTCTTTGGGGAAAAGGCAGCTGGTGGGGCAGCAAATAGAGCTTTGGACCTAGAGTCAGGAAGACCCGAGTTCAAATCCAGCCTCAGATACCTGCTAACTGTAGCACCCTGGGTAAGTCATTGTAGCAGCAAGCACCCCAGTGTCCCCAGGGTGGCTGCCAACACAGGTTCTTAGGTCTGCTTTTCTAAAAGAAAGCAACTCAAAATGAGTTAACAATCTTACTTTAATCAATCAAACATAACATTTACCTAGTTCAGGGGGAAAAGTCAGCACACCAAACTTCAGAGTATACAGACAGGTTACAAGACAGAGAAACATTTCAGCAGACAGG
>NW_027186373.1:902405-905384 GCF_028583685.1 Petaurus breviceps papuanus | reverse complement strand
AAGGTTTATATAGCCTTCTCCTGGCTCAGAGAATGTAACAACCCTCTTGACCCACTGCCCAATCATAAAGTATCTCCCGAAAAGCAAGCCTCCCACCACAGGCTCCTGGTGTATTTAAGCCTAGGGGCAGGGAAGAGCTTAAACATTTACATTCCTCTAACAGTCACTTAACCTCTGGTTGCCTTATGGCAGTAGGGATAGCATCCACCTCCCAGGGCTATTGTAAGGACCAGCTGCTTCTTAGCCTGGCACACAGCAAGCCCTTGGTAAACGCTCATTCCTTTCCCCTAAAGGGATTCAGTGGATTGTCAAGGGGCTCCAGTTCCCTTGGAGATGCGGGGGCTGTTACGTTTCTGTGTTTGGTCATAGGATCTGGGGGGTCCCACACTCCTGCATGTTCTGTAGTCCTCTGAGCAAAGTCTGTCCTATACCTTGCTTGCCTCTGCTAACATTAGTGTTTGTGCAGGAACTGGGGGTTTTGTCCGTTTCCCTGGAGGACAGTGAGTCAAATAAAGAGATAGTGAGCCCCTCCCAGGGTCAGAATTGGCGACCTCAGAGAATTTGGGGGTGTCCTGGGCCATGGATTAAATAATTGTCGTGTGGGGGAAGGTCACCCGCTGGTGGGACTGAAAAAGGTGGGGCTCGAAGGGGATGGAGGGACTGCAGGCCTGGGGCGGGGGTGACTGGCCCTAGTCATGCCTGTTCCAGAAAGCCTGAAGGGGACTTGGAATCAGCTCAAGCCTGGAGTGCCACCTGGTGGTGAAGGCAGAGACTGCACACTCAGCTACATGCCATCTCACCTCCTGCTGAGAGCTTGGCAATGATGAGAGAGTGCCCCACGAGTGGCTCCCAAAGCACCATGCTAGTCCTTCAAGGCTTTGGTCATTCCAGCCCCAGGGTAGGCGTGGCATTCCCCAGAAAGTGCTGTATATGTGCGCCCAGACTGTGTCCATTTGCCTAATAGCAGCTCAAGGACATATCAAGAGATGTATGATAAGCCTGTATGGGTCAGAAGACCACTCACCCAAAATGACTCAGAGACTTCTCAAGGTAGAAGCAAACACTTTATTACTGTCTTTCTGGAGAAAGGGCATCCCCAAATCCAACAAGAAAGTCAGAAGGGAGGAGAGCACCAGGAAGCCCTAAGGTGGGAATTCCACACCCTCTCCACTGTCCCACCTACCATTGGTTGGTAAGGCAAGCTCACAGTCTTCTTATTAATGCCAACCAATCAGCGCAAAGCCCTCTCCATTCATTACCCTAATTATTACTAATGAGCCTCTAATTTTGTTAGATAACATACGTAATACACAAGGTCCGCTACTCAAGCACAGTAACAACCTCAGAATACTGAACCCCCCTCAGTCCAACTTAGATATGTCCTTATCTGGGCCTGAGTTTCCCAAGGCTGCTGTCTGCTTTCTGATTGGTCAAATCAACCTGCTACTTCCAGCTCCTTTTATTCTACATTATTGCATTTTTAGTATTATCTAGGAGTTCTCTGGGAACCCAACTTCTTCCCAAGGCCACTGCCTCAACTCTTCCCAAGGCTACTCTCTGTTACTTTTTATCAGTAGTCTTGTTTCAGCAATTCTTGCAGTTCTATAGAAACTTAACCCTTTGTTACCTCTCACACTACCATTCCTTTCCCCAAATTAGAAACACCTCTAATTTGGTTTCAATAGTTAATCCAAGTGCATGTTATCCCTCACAAGCTAAAGCAGCCTCCCAAGAGATGTACCCTCAAGCATGTGGGGGAGCTCGTGGGGTGGTGCGGACTGGAGTTGTGCAGGACAGGGCATCATGGGTACTCTTGGAGGCTGCTCCCTAGCCCACCAGTGACAACTCCACCAGGGTGTGGGTAGGGTGTTTCTCATTGTGGCCACGGTGGCTGAGTCCCAGATTTGGCCATTTGGGGGCACTTGGTGGAGTCATTTGTCTGAATCTCCATTGAAGGAGGGCAGACAGGAGAGAGATCATCTCCTCCTTCCCCACAGGCCATTTTAGTGTTCCCACCAGGTCCCCAGGAAACTCTCTTGCAACAGCAATCAGCCTTGGTCCTTCTGGCCCTCTGACGGAGCGGGGAGCCATGAGAGATGGAAAGAGCACAGCTATCTCCGCCCCCTCCCCCCAGGCTGCAGCCTGCTCTCATCTTGGATTCCTCTGACTTGTCCACCACACCCCCTTGGTGGGCATCCCTCTGCCCCCTCCAGCCCAGCTTTTTACATAGTTGTATCCCAGCCCTAACTTGCTCAGTCCTTTCAATCACATCTGACTCTTCATGCTGTCATTTGGTGTTTTCTTGGCAAAGTTACTTGTACTTTCCCATTTCCTTCTTCAGGTCAGTTTACAGATGAGGAAACTGAGACAAACAGGGTTAAGTGACTTGTCCAGGGTCTCACAGCTAATAAGTGATGTTGGATTTGAACTCAGGAAGATGAGCGTTCCTGGTCCCAAGCCCAGTGCTCTAGGCACTATGGTGCCACCTACCTGCCCTAGCTAGCACACAGTAGGCATCTAATTAATGTTTACTACTGACTGGTCTAGTTTTTAAAAATGAAAAGGCAGCATTAAGGTTTTCAGCTTCTCATGGTAAGTTTTGAAAGTATTCTCTGAAAACTCGTGGAGAACAACAATATTAAGAAGGCTCCTTGGCAGTGGGGCTAAGCCGGTTTCTCTTTGGGGTCTAGAAAGGAGCTGTTCAAAGGCAGTCAGTGACCTCACCACTCCCTGGTCCAGCCTTCTGGGCTGGAGTCAAACTAAGGATAGTGAGAAAATCCACCTAGAAGGAACCTGGCCTGGGTCAGTGAGAGAAACAAAGCAAAACCCTTCCCAGAGGCGTCCTCAGAAGCCTTTCGGCACAGCAGGGCGGTGCCAGGCAAACTTATGGACCAGGGACGAGGGAGCAGCATTAGTAGTGAAGGCAGCAGTAGCAGTAGTATTAATAGCAGTAGTGTTAG
Organism: Petaurus breviceps papuanus; assembly: GCF_028583685.1. Classification (NCBI taxonomy): domain Eukaryota; kingdom Metazoa; phylum Chordata; class Mammalia; order Diprotodontia; family Petauridae; genus Petaurus; species Petaurus breviceps. Next base: position 902,424 of record NW_027186373.1, on the reverse strand, counting down.
TGATAGTAGCAGTGGCAGT
>NW_027186373.1:901030-902395 GCF_028583685.1 Petaurus breviceps papuanus | reverse complement strand
AATAGCAGTAGTGTTAGTGATAGTAGCAGTGGCAGTAGTATTAATAGTAGTAGTGTTAGTGATAGTAGCAGTGGCAGTAGTATTCACAATAATAGTAGTAGTAGCAGGAATACCATCAGTAGTAATAGCAGTGGTAGTATTAGTAGTAGTAGTAGTAGCAGCAGTAGCAGTAGCATTAGTGATAGCAGCAGCAGCAGTAGTATTAATAGCAGTAGTGTTAGTGATAGTAGCAGCAGTAGCAGTAGTACTAATAGCAGTGGTATTAGTGATAGCAACAGTAGCAGTAGTATTAATAGCAGTATTATTAGTGATAGTAGCATGGCAGTAGTATTAACAATAATAGTAGTAGTAGCAGGAATACCAGCAGTAGTAACAGCAGTAATAGTATTAGTATTAGTAGTAGCAGTAGTAGTGGTAGCAGTAACAATAGCAATAGTATAATAGCAATTAATTCAAGGAAGGACAACCCCCAGCCTTTATAAATGCTGTGGCTAGAAGGGCTGGAGTCAGCAAGGACTTTTACTTGGGCTGCTAAGGTTGGCTCAATTGTCAGAGCTGTCTTCCCCCTCCAGGTGCTGACAGCAGCCACCCCCAACTGATAAGAAAGTCTGCAAAGGGGGAAGGACTGGGGAGAGACCCTCCTCAAATCAAGAGGGTCTTGGTGACCCAGGGCTCCATGCGACCCTGCCTTATTCCACTCCTCTCACGGGGCTAAGCTTCCACTACCACGACCCCTTCAGGGGGCTTCCCAGCCCAAGGTGGTCCTGCCTTGTGGCTTGACATTTTCTTATTAACCTTTGTCCTATTAACCTGAAAGTTTGGTTAAAGGAGACAAACAGGCTAGGTGATATGTAAATCCATATTGTTTATTCCCTTAAAGCTAGCCAGATACGTACATGTATGGAGTAAGATAAAATCTTACTGCTTGAACAAAAGAATGAGAAGGCTTAAATACATTTTTGAACTATTGCAATTCAGGATGACTGTGTCACTCAAATTTATGATTTCCATAAATGTTTAATCATTGTATCAGAAAGGAATTTTTAAAATTAGATAGGTGGTGAATACAATAAAATAAGAGAGGTGAAAAAGTGTCCATTAGCATAGTATATTCCCCAAAATTTTAAGATAAGAAAAAGTCCCGTCACTCAAGTTGGTGCCTCAGGTTAAGGGTCTCATCCTGAATGGCCATCAAGTCAGCCCCATCTGGCTTTGTTGACGCAGGAAGAGGAATTTTCTGAGTTTGCTAAGAGAACAAAGAAGCTGTTGGTCCAGGCTCTTCTTCTGGCAGGTTAATTCAGGCCTTGGCTCTTATTGAGGTTATTAAATTGATATTAAACGATTATCATTTTTTAATTTTTCCTT
>NW_027186373.1:893883-901020 GCF_028583685.1 Petaurus breviceps papuanus | reverse complement strand
GCAGCAGTAGCAGTAGTATTATCAATAATAGCAGTAGTAGCAGTAACGCCAGCAGTAGTAATAGTTACAGCTGTAGCAGTAATAGTAGCAGCAGTAGCAGTAGTAGTAATATAGTAGTGGTAGTAGTAGTGTTAGCAGTAACAATAGCAGTAATAGTAGCAGTAGTAGCAGTAGCAGTAATAACAACAGCATTGGCTTCCACCAAGCACTATGGTCACCTTTCAGTGATCAGCATATAAAATATGTTTAAAATGGCTAGCATTTATACAGCAGTTTAAGGTTTGAAAAGCACTTTACAATTCCTGTCTCATCTGATCTTCACCTTTATAGGTGAGGCCGGCAGAGGTGAAGTGACTTGCCCAGGGTCACACAACCAGTAAGTGCCTGAGACAGTATTGGACCTCAGGTCTTCCTGGTCTCATGCTCAGGAAATATAAACAACAAGGAATGAAGTTCCTTGAACTCAAGGAAGGAAGGACATTTGAAAGTGCACCAGACTCTGGGCAGCCCTTCCTGCCTCCTGCCCTGCAGCACTTAGAGCAGCAGATCCTGACAGTGGCAAAGGGGCAGAGGACTAGTCAGTTAAAAGAAAACTCAGCTTCCTGGTCAATCTCTCTGGCTTCTGTTCTCCAGGTTACCCATTGTAAGGGAGGGCTGGCCTCTCTCTAACTCAACATCCTGGCAACTACCTTCCCCCCAGTGGGGAATGGTGGTGGTGGGGGGACTCAATTAAGTGAGTTTAGGGGAATAAGCATAGGTCCCTGAGGGGCATATCCAGGCTTGGAGGTGACCTTGTGAGCTCTCAGGTCTGAAGTTCTGGGTCTCCCTGGAATCAAGGGAGGATTCAGTACTAACCATCCTGGCGCACAGGTGAGGATGATGATGCCAGGCTCAGGCCATGTACTACTGGCAGAGTTGTTTGCACAGTGCAGGGCCAAGGTGAAATGGTCCTAAGAGTTTCATGCTCCTTTGAGATTTGACTGTCAGCCTCAAAACCAATTGTAACTGGTTCTAAGTGACTCAATCATGTTATGGATGGTTCCATTAATGCCTGTTTGGACTCTTCGAGGGTTGGCAAGTCTTTTACATGTTGTAACAAGGCCAATGGCACACGTCTATGTATTTGTCTCCCTCTCCCTTCCTCTCCCCCATCCTTTCCCTCTCTATTCCCCATTTCCTTTTCTCTCCTCCCTCTCTCCCCCTCCCTATCCTTTCCTCCTCTATTCCCCATTTCTATTTCTCTCTTCCCTCCCTCCCTCCCCTACCCCTTTCTTTCCCCCTCTTTATTCCCCATTTCTTTTTCTCTTCTCCCTCCCTCCCTCCCTGGAAAGCCAAGCACAAGCAGTTGTCCCGAGTACCGCTGCTGTGAATAACTTTAAGGTTCTGATCACATAGTACAGTGAGCTCTTTATTCACAATAAATTAAAGCAATACATTCACAACAATATAACATAACAACTTATTACTAAGGTGGCCACATAGTCTTGAACAAAAGATAGCATTTAGTAAGTCACAATCTCCTCAATCCATATAAAGTACCCATCTAAAGTCTTCTTTCATCCTTAACTCAATCATTCTTAAGGGGTAAGTGTGGAGTACAAAAGTCTTCCACCCCTAGGTCACAGTAAGTCATAATCTGGGCTGGGCTCTCAGCACTAAGTACCCAAGTAAAGGTTCTTTCATCTAGACTCGAGGCTGACTTCCAAACTCCATGGCTTCTCTTCCAGCTCCCAGCTCTTGCTGGATTCACCCCACTGTTGCCTGGATTCATAGGCAGGCAGCTCTCAGTGCTGTTCCATTTGGAAGCTCATGGTGACTAGTCACTCTAAGCCCTTCCAGTTTCTGTGTCTGGGAAGACAAAGCTTAACAGAGTCACAACAATATTTACACACATTAAGCTTAGCAGGGTTACAACAATATTCACACACATTGCCAGCACTATCATCTCAATTCACTTTCTGTCTGTGAAATCAACACAAGACCGATGAGGGGGTCAAAGAGTTCAGGAGCCCCGATAACCAGAGTCCCTGGAAAACAGTCTGGAATGAACTCAGGGACTCAAGCAATCTCTAGGATTTATTGTTATGTTATACAGCAGGCCAGAGTTCTTAGGGAACCTGCAACCTTAGAGGGGGCACATTTAAAGTTTATTAGGATATTCTATAGGAAAACCTGAGCCAATTATGCTCACTAGGTGAGTCAGGGTGGGGTTAGGGAGGAGTTAAGGAGTGGTCTGTTCTTAAAGGAATATACACTTTTAATATCTACTGGGCAGGCAGATTGCCCAGAATTCACTGGGAAATAGGCCAAAGGTGGACTACATGGAGGTGTGGTTTTAGGCTTGAGTCATCAAGTCATAAGTCAGCTAGTGGTCAGGGCTGACCAAGCTGCCACCCATCAATGTCATCTTCGACAAGATGGATGTTGGGAGTATACATGTGTCCCAAGCTAACGAGGGATTCAGGATGTGTAGAGTGGGCTAGAGAATTACCTATAGACAATCTAGTGAAGGATTCATAGGTGCAGCTGCTTACTGTGCCAAGGGGAGATAACCATTTGTCAGAGGCTTGATCTTCAATGGTTGCCTGGCAGGGTGCTGGCAGGGGGAAGGGGCAGAGATAATGCTCTGAGGCTAAATGTGATTTTACAGACTGAGGTTTGAGCTCAGGCACCCCAGCACCCCGTCAAGCCGACATACAGAGTGCTTCTGTCTGACAAAGTCACGTCAACACAGGCAGAACAGACAGAGTGCCAACATCACAAGCATTCTCCCTCTAAGCTCTGCTTGGTCCCAGGGCGTGCTTGAGCTTTGGCTCTGCTCCTCCCACCATGGGCTCCTTCCGGTTGGGGTGGGAAGGTTTCCAAACTCCCTCAGGCCTGCAAATGGCAACATAATGTATACTGTTTCCAACCAAGACTTGATACAATCACAGGTGAGGCCCCAAGTGCTTGAATAGCTGAAACCTGAGCTGAGTGCTACTTTGTTTACCATCACAACAACTGAAACCAGGAACAAAGCACCATTTTGCTCCCCCTCCCAGCTCCAGTCCATCCTAAAGTACAGGATTGACTTCAGTTTGCTCTAGCTCCCCCTCCAAAGACCTGTTTGTTCTCTAAACCCTTCCTCAGGGAGCCACCTCTTCCCGTCTCTGATCCAGGTGCCCCCCACCCCATCTGTCATGTCCAGGCACTTTCTCTGACCATCCCCGGGTCTGGAGTCCTCTCCTTCCTCCACTCTGACCATTGACTTCTCTGGCCTCCTTAGAGGCCCAGCTCAAATCCCCCCTCCTGCAGGAAGCCCTCCACTACCCCTGCTAATTTCAGTGCAGTCACGGTTAATTATTCATCCTGTAGGGCGAGTGTTTGTACCTGTTTGTGTAACATTTGGCCCCCCGTGTCCAGAGGGGCCCACCATAGTGAGGAGGCTGTCCTTGTGTGGCTGGGAGGGGGGCACAAGAGGTACCTCCAGCCTTCTCCAGGGGAGACCTTCATTCCTGACATCATGGCAGGAGGCTGCAATGCTCTTTTTGGGGGGGTGGCGTTCCCAGGCTTCGCCCTTAAGAGGGATGTGATCGTGTTCCATCTAACTTCTGATTGCTTTGCCATTTCTAGGGAGAAGGGACCCCAAGTTCTCTATCCAAGGCTTGGCCCTTCCTCATGTGTGGGGGTGTTGGGGGGGGGAACGGGATCCCGATAGGTTCAACAGGGCGTCTGGAAAGAATTCAGCTCAGCCTTTCTTGGAGTTAGAGTTGAGAAAGTTTATTAATACGCCATTACAGCGGGCAAGAGTCCTTAGGGGACCTGCGAGTGAGAGGGGCACAGGCTTTTACTTTTAAAGGGTAAGGCTGCCATTGTCTGGGCTGACCGGAGGGAAGGGACCTCAGTGCACAGATAGTTTAGATAAGATTTGGGCCAGGCCGGAGAAGACAGGAGGGATTAAGAACAAAGGAGTCCCAAGGGGTTGCCTAGGCCTGAGGAATTTTACAGATAACGATTTTACAATACAAATTGCAGTTACAATTTCACAGACTGGTTTCACAAGTTGGTTTCACAAATTGACCTAGACCCCGGGTACCCCATCAGGGGGGAGTGAAAACTTCTCAGAACTTCCCTCCCCCTTCTCCCACTCCTCTGCTGTTTATCAGCAGCAAGCCCTTTCAGGAGGCTTTCAAATTTCAGCCTCTTCGGACCTCTCCTCCCTTTCCATTGCTGTAAATCAGCCTCCTAGGCAGGCTCCTCTGTGGTTTGCCATTGGGGAAGATTTTCTCCAGAGACTTGAACCCCTCCCCCCCCACCAATGGGAGAAGAGACCCCTTTAGGGTAGAAATTCTTCTTCTGCCTTTTGTAAAGGGCCTCTTCCTCATGATCAGTCATGGGGAAGACCTCCCTCTTCACCCAGGGGAAGAGAATAAATTCCTGTTCCTATCCTAAGAGATCTCCGTGTTCTTGGTTAAATTTTAGATCCGGCTCCACAGTGAACACACATAGAGAATAGCCAAGCAGGCCGTTGATGCAAATCAGCCCAACAGATGGGAGAAGGCTCCTCTCAGGGTCTCCCCCAGACCACACAGAGGGAAGGAGCTCTCCCATTGGGAGTGATATGGCTCAGCCCAGCCCAGAGGGGCCTGGACCTCTCCCCAGGGGAGAGTCCCTGAGGCTCTAGAGTAACAAGCTGGCTGTTTCTACCATCATCCCTCAAGGCTGGAGGCCAGGAGTGATGAGCCCCCTCGAGCTCTCCTTGAGGTGCAGGCTCTGGGAACCCCCCTTGGACTCTGATTAAATCTTCCCATTTGATGAGGCATTTGCAAGAGGCCATAAGCCTTACATTGTGGCAGGGCCCAGACCTCGGTTACTAGACTTCCCACTCTAGAGCCTATCAAAATATCAATCCACCCTTGAGCTGGCCTAGCCCACCATTGTCTGTAGGCTCCAGGTAGCCTGAAGCAACTTCCCAGCCTTAATCACTCATTGACCTGAGGAGGAGATGATGAGGTCAATGAATGATTAAGGTTGAGAAGCAGATGGACCATGGAGGGCTAGGCTAGTAACAGCTGGGCTGGGTGGGGGCGGGGGAACTTGTTTGCTCTGGGGGGGGTGGGGGTGTGTGGCCCATTAACTGTAAATTCCAGGCTGGTCTGGTCTCGGCATGCCCATCTCTTAGTGCTGGACTAGAGCTTAATACATACAGATTGATTCACATCCAGCCCCAGACATTTGCTAGATGTGTGGCCCTGGGCGAGGCACTGGACCTGTGGGTGGAAAGGGGCTCTAATTCAGATCCCATCCCCAGAAATAAAGGCTGGGGCGGTCTGCTGTCAGGACCCAGAGCAACACAATACGTTCAGCATTTGAGCAGGGGCCTAGCAATGTGCGGGTCACGGCAGACAATTTTCCTTTCCTTCTTCCTCAGTGCCCTGGGGATTGACTGCCCGCTGGGGATTCTGGGTGCCAGCTCTGGGACTGGGTGACCTGGCCCTTCCCCTCTGTCCTCATTCATATTCAGAGCCCCCAGCCTCAGGCTGGGTGCTCCATTCCACCCTGCCCCAAGCACCTGGGCCTAGTGGACCACCCTCAGACTGAGACAGTGGAAATTCCTTTCCTTTCCATTTCACCCATTTATACCAAGAAAGGCCCTTGGACCGCGAGGTCAGGTCAGACCTTAATTCAGGCTTCATGGCGGTCAAAACCGAGACTGGCCACACAAAGAGAAGTCAGGCCGACTCATGGAAAAGAGCCTGGTGTTGGGAAAGGCCCTAGGCAGAAGAGGAATGACAGCACTCTGAGGACTGATGGGCCTGGGGTGCCTTGGGGTCAGCAGGAGACTGACACACTTACTGGAGACTAGAGAAGCCAGTGGCTACCCTCAGGCTCCCTCCATTCTAAGGCTCACTTCCAGCATGGGGGTGGGGCCAGGGTCTACAATAAATTAAGAAGCGGACCGTCTCCTTGTAAAGTCCGGCCAGCTTCTGTGCCCCTGCCTAGGTGAGTTTGATATGCCCCAGACCCTGGGTGTTTTCTAGCTGGATGTCCCAGCCAGGTGCCTGCCCTGCCCCTCAGGGCCCCTTGGGTCCCCGAAGAGGCTAGGAGGACTTGGACCCAGAAGCCCTGGCCTGTCCTGCTCTGCTCTCTGTCTGGGGCCACTGGGGCCCCGTCTATGTGCCTGAGTCCCGCCCTCGGGCCCTGCTAGGGCCCCTAGTCAGGACTGGCTAGAGGGGACCCCGACTCTTGCGGCCGCACACAGCCCCACTTCAGGGAGAAGGCCCATCTGGGGAGAAGGTGATGCACAGGGCTTAGCAGCCAGTCTCCCAGGCAGCGAGGGGCTAAGCTGGGACCCTGGCCTCCAGGGAGCTTTCCACCTTGGTTTAGCAGAGCGAGACTGCAGAGCTCCCGGGGCAGCCCTTGTTCCAAAACTCCAAGGTCCGGTAACTGGCCCAGTCCGCGGCCGACAAGCATTTATTAGGCGCCTACTGTGTGCTTTGGCACAGAGCCAAGTGCTGGGTTACAAAGGGCTGCAAACACAGGCTCCTCTTCTCCAGGATTTTACAGTCTAATGGGGGAGAGAACATGCAACAAGCAGGGTCCCCTGTAGTGGGCCGGCCGGCGGGGAAGCTGAGTTCGGCCTGGGGCAGAGAAGGGAGAGCAGACGGCTTCCTGCAGGCCCCGGACAAGAGCCGGGCCTGAGGGGGACTGTTCAGGAAAGGCCTTGAAGGCCGTGGTTTTGTACTTGGTCTTGAGACAGTAGGGAGCCCCCGGAGGTTATTGAGTGTGTGTGGAGGTGACTTCCAGGTAGGGAGCCTGAAGAACCGGGAGGAGGGGGACAGAGGGGGCTCTAGTCATAGTGAAGGTGGAGAAGGGGGGAGGGCTTAGGGGTAGAGAGTGGATTCTGTTTTGGACACTGTGAGTGTAAGGTGTCTGCTGGAGATATCTGAAAGGAGATGGGAAAGTGAAGGTCGCAGAGAGGCCCCCAGCTTTGCCACCCATCCCCCCATCATTCCTCCCTCCCTCCCCTCCTAACCTTCCTTCCCTCCTTCCCTCCCTCCCCCCCTGAAGAACCGGGAGGAGGGGGGCGGAGGGGGCCCTAGTCATAGTGAAGGTGGAGGAGGGGGGGTCTTCTCTTCGTCTTTGCTGTCTTTTGTG
>NW_027186373.1:893480-893783 GCF_028583685.1 Petaurus breviceps papuanus | reverse complement strand
CTTCCTTCCTTCCTTCCTTCCTTCCTTCCTTCCTTCCTTCCTACCTAACCTTCCTTCCTTCTTCCTTCCCTCCTTCTCTCCCTCCCTCCCTCCCTTCCTAACCTTTCTTCCTTCCTCCCTCCTTCCCTCCCCCCCTCCTTCCTCCCTCCCTCCCTTCCTAACCTTTCCTCCTCACTCCCTCTTTTCCTTCCTAACCTTCCTTCCTCCCTCCTTCTTTCCTCCTTCCCTCCCTCCCTCCCTTCCTTCCTTCCTTCCTGACCTTTCTTCCTCCCTTCCTTCCTTCCCTCCTTCTTTCCTCCTTCC